>NC_071625.1:7221447-7531578 GCF_014839835.1 Dryobates pubescens
AATGCTATAAAACCTGCATTCTCAGACTTCTCTCAGATTTCTTCAGCTGATTTTTCCTATTACCTGTGTGCTAGCTATGTGGGTTTTTACATAGACTGGATGTCTTGGGAGCCTGCAACTCACAATTGGCTGTTGTTAACCACCAGGTAGCAGCCAATTTTCTCAATGAGAACCAGTGAGTACTTTGTTCTAAACTGAGTTATTCAGATCATCATCAACAATAAGCTCAACTAGTCAACTTGACCTTGCTTTGAAACAATTGAGTTTCTATTACCTTGAGAGAGTGATATGAGCAGAAATCTGACAAACAGTATGTCCTTCAATATAAGAACATGATCTGCTGCTTGAAAAGTGGGCACACTGTCCCTTTGGTGTACTGTCTTAGGCAATATTGACACAGCATGGGTTTGGGTATAGTTGTTTAGGCAACTTCTGTCCTCAATTTCTAAGGAATGCCCATGAAAAGTCTGAGTAGTTGTTTGAAAGCTAACAAATATGCATACATTACTATTAATCTAAGAGGGGCTTCTTTAAGGGCAGGATTTATCCACAAAATATATTTTACAGTGTGGAGGACTGTGAGGACCATGAGAATCTGGAAAGTTTCCTGGACTGAATGGTTAAGGATGATAAACTGTGAGGTGAGATGAGATAGGAACCACCTGTGGTAGCTTAACAAGTAACCATAATAGATGAGATAGGAGTCAGCTGTGCTACCTTAATGAGTATCACTAACCAGTAAGAAGAAAAGCTTGTTAACCAATCCCATGCAACCACATCATCAACCAATCCTATACAGCCACACTAAGAGTAGAGCTACAAATACGAGTTGCTTGAGGGGAGTCTTTAGTCTTTTGGTCCCTCGGTTTGGTCTGGGCTCTCCCTCTATACTCTGCTTGAATTCTATCCTTGTTGCTGTGGGTTGCACCCTGAGCCTTACAGCAACAGTACAGATTAAGTGTATGTTATGTAGCCTGTAATAACCTAGTGTACTAGGGGGAGGGGTTGGAGAGAGAGAGAATGTAAATGAATATAAATATCACCAAGAAGAAATAATCTATGTATGGAAATACAGAAATGAGAAACCGACACCTTCAGGTTGAGTGTCTGAGCGATGATGGTTCCACCTCAATCATCAGCTCAACCATGATACAGAAGAGGGATAGAATAGAATGCAATCAGCTTCCTGTCACCAGGATTTGGCAGATGTTTGTGTCCAGACAGCTAAGGCAAGAAAATCCCTGGGTCTTGTACTTTTTATACTGTTTGTCTTCAGTAAATGTAAACTATTAATTTCTCCTATTACAGTGCCACTCACACAGATAATAGTAACTGAGTATGTATAATTCATTACATTCTATTTAGGGGGGGAAAATAAGTCTAAAAATACTGTCTGGGTTAATAAATATCACTGAATAACTATTTTACAGGCTTCATAGAGTGGGAGTAAAAGGAAGATGGAAAGCCCAGGTGTTCTCAAGCTCAGGATTTAAGTCTGCTGAATTACTCTTTATCAGTTACTTAGTGCTAGTTATCATACAACCCTTGTCCATTTTGTCAATTACACACACAATTTTTCTATACAGGAGAGAAATTTATCCACATCAAGCATGGTGAATGTTGCTGGGACTAACCTGTCATACAGGGAATGGAAAAGTCATTCTTTCAACTGCATTTTGCTCTCTCTAACCTAATGTGAGATACCATTTCCATTTCCCTGAAGTGTAGTGTTGCTACCAATGAATGTAGACTAAATTCAGAAGTTTGAATGAATTCTTTGTTAATTTTTGATACTTTTTAAATCAAGACAAATGACTTCTCTGATTCATGTCTGAAACACTCTACAATCCACAGCATGTAATGCAAAGATCAGGTAGATCTATTAATATTCCAGAGGGGGTTTTTTTGTAAAATAATAAAAATAAATGGGTATTAATGACATCTTAATAAAAATTGACATTATTCTGCCTGTGACATTAGTGCTTTGACATAATGGCTGCCATATCTTTTACATAATGTGATCAAATTATAGTAAAAAGGAAATTGCTGAGCAAAAGCATTGTGAAGGGATGGTATAATAAATCATGTCATCATTAAAACAATAATGCAAAGTGCTCATACACCGAAGTATGTAAAATATAATAACTTATACTCTTAGTGACCAGATGTTGGCCATGAATTTTAAGAGTACTTTGCCAAAAAGAAACCAAACACACACACACACCCCATTTCCTTGCTTTTGCAGTTTATTAACCAAAAGCAAATCTTCCTTGTTCTGTTCATTTCTGAGTCTTATTAATTTCATTATTTCCTACTTTGTGGTTTTGGTTGGGTGCTTTGGTTTGGTTATTTTTACCCTGTAGTTTTAGCATGTGGGTTCTGTGAGTGGTTAACAAGGACAGTGAATGATCACTCTGTAGTTTCCAGATCTTTTTGTAAGACACAGAAAATACATCAGACAGGAGCTTTTGCAGTAGAAATTGATGTGTTCATTAATTATTCAAGAAAGAGTGGATCACACCACCACTGAGCAATGTGAGATTGATGCCTGTTCTATGCAGATCATCATTGTCAGCTCTGGTGTCTTGGCCTTCCTAATCCTTTTCCAAGCTGTCTCATCACCTAAAGTGTTTTCAACGCTTCTATTTTGAGCCACACATTTACACTACTCATTTTAAAAGTCTTCTGAGTTTCTCATGATGACCTTCTGTCCTTTTAAATTTTATGCTAAATATAGTTTTATAGACTGCTATGCCACAAGCCACCAAAAAGTTGGGTGGTTTTGTTTTTCTCATGTCAGGTCTTAATGACATCCATAAGACTATTTGCAGAAAGAGTGCATCCTAAAAAGGAAGCTTGTTAAAGGCAAGCGCAGGCTTTGGATTCCTGAGATACCTGAAGGATGGTTGTAGCCAGGAAGGGGTTGGTCTCTTCTCTCTAGCAACCAGCACCAGAACAAGAGGACACAGTCTCAAGCTGCACCAGGGGAAGTTTAGGCTCGAGGTGAGGAGAAAGTTCTTCACTGAGAGAGTCGTTTGTCATTGGAATGTGCTGCCCAGGGAAGTGGCGGAGTCGCCGTCCCTGGAGGTGTTCAAGAGGAGATTGGATGTGGCACCTGGTGCCATGGTTTAGTCATGAGGTCTGTGGTGACAGGTTGGACTTGATGATCCTTGAGGTCTCTTCCAACCTTGGTGATACTGTGAGATTCCCTGCCAGGAAAGCTATTAAGATAAGGAATGGCAATAGAAATATAGAGATGATCACTCATATGTGTGACAATTTTTCTCTCGTGTAGGTAGCATGAGTCATTCTCACATACTCATTCATTCTGTATTTTACCCACAGTAGAATATGTGGAGAATTTTCTTTATTTTTGTGTTTAATTCTAGAGCAAGAAGGGTATATATGATTTGTGATGTTTTGCCTAATTGATCTACGGTTCTCAGAGCAATGAAACTATCTACTAACTTTTGGCTTCTACTTTCTGGGAGAAGTAATATTCCAGGGTGCGTGAGTCAAGGTTTTACTTGACTGACTTGGCAATATGGGATGTTCTTACAGAAATTTATATCTAGTTCTTCCTTATCTGTCTTGCTGTCCAGTCCTTTCAGTGAATTAATTTTCTTGATGACCTCAAGCCCTCAGTATGAAGATCCTTTATGAACTTTTTCAGAAGGAAAAAAGTCCAAATTGATATCTCCTCAGCATGAAAAACCCAAGGAATAATTTTGATTTTAATAAAAATGTTGCCTTCTTAAAAAAAAAATTAAAATACTTTAAATTTTTTGAAGCCCATTTGAATTCATTAAAACTTAAAATAAACGGCTAAGTCATCCCCTTCCTGACAGAGGTTTTTTTTCAGTAGGCAAATCTTCAAAGACAGCAATTTTTACCAGTCTGCCTTGTGAGGAATAAGCCAAGTTACAGACCATAAGTTTTCTGAGTGAAATAATACAGTTCTAGCAAAACAACAAAGTGAACTCATTTGTGTGAGCTCACACCATAATTTACCAGGGTTTCAAAGCACTTCAACCCCGTGGTTATAACCTCTTTGTCTCCTCTAGGGCAGACAAGCCCTCACTGTAAAGTTTTAGCTTTAATATTGGCCACATCACTGTAAGATTTACTTATTGCCTGCTTGATGTTACAATGACCTCATTTTCTTTGGAGTCCCTTTTAAGAGGACAGTGACCCTACTGCCTTTCTATTGTACTCTGTACAATTTATATGACACCAAAATACCTCCAGGTTCAATGTACATTATTGAGACCCAAATAAATTATACCCATAGGTTGTCTTTTCACTGCTTAATAGCATAGAAGATGATCAAAACAGGAAAAAATAATGTCCAAAAGAGGAATGTAGAATCGATCATATTTCATCTACAGCTGAGTTTGGAAGAATATATGGTTCTATGGGAACTTCTAGTCTTTGACTGTTGAAAAGGAGGTTTTTAGCAGACACAAACAATAAGAAAACAATCAAAATATTAAAGTATCTTTGCCCGAACACTTTTGGATATCTTCTGTATTGCATTGTTTCTGTTATTTTAATTAAATACCAAATTATGTCCATAAATTAAAGGTTGCAGAGAAATGTGTTTCTATTTTTTTTGGTCAGTGATGAAAATGAGAATATTTGCATCAAGTTTATAACAGAAGTTGTGAAAGGCTTTTACCCATACTTAACAGTAATCATAAAATCAATAAGGTTGGAAAAGACCCCAAAGATCATCGAGTCCAACCCGTCACCCAAGAACTCACGAGTACTAAACCACGGCTTCAGGTGCCACCAGAAAGAAATGAAAGCAAAAATAGTACATCAGAAAGATGTCTCAAACTTGGAGGAGTTTGGTAAAAGAAACCTTTAAAATAATTTGAAAGTGTCCTTGAGAGTGAACTGATGGCACACACGTGGTGTGAACTGTAACAGAATAGAAAATAAATGCAGGAGTATGGAACTGTAAGGTTTTAGGTGTTGGTTTGGTTTGGACATTTTTTGGTGCAGTTTTTGTTTGGTTTATGGGGGGGGGGGAGGGAGGGGGAGGTGGGGTGTGTTTCTTTTTGAGGTTTTTTGATGTCTTCTTTATCTTTAATTTGATGCTCCTGAAATAGGGAATGACTTGGGATCAGGTAGATGTGCGTGTGGTAGGCAGGCAGAAAGGACTTGGCAGAGAAAAACTGGGAAGGGTTGCTGAGATTGGCCAGTGGGACACATGAGGTCAACACAATCTGCAGCAAGTCTGGGTAAGCACAGGGCAAGTGTTCGCTTTTAGCTGAAGTGGTTATTACATCCTGTCTCAAACCATGGGTGCAGGTGGGCCTATGCTCGTATTTCAGCTACAGTGGCTGAACTGGGAGGTTAAATTCACTACTATTGCAGTTGTTTCAGACAGCCAGAACATATTGCTTCAGGAAGTAATTTTTTTTGATTGTCACAACTGTTTTCCTCAATGTGTATGAGTCAGTCGTGTGAATACAACTGAGGGAGCAGCAAGCAATCAACCAAATAATTTTAAGTTAATAGCCTAAGAAGCAGCACGAGCAATCCTGGGAAACAATAGCTTCTCAGACTGTTTTACACTGATTTCTTATGACCTTTTAGCCATATCTTAATTTGATTTAACATATGGTTTACATTGGTGCAGAGCAACTATTTGAGTAGAAAAGCTTATGGTTGTGGAACTTTGCTTTCTTTTGCAAAGATGGGGGGAAAAGTGCAACTCACTGCCTTGCATCAGTAATAAATGCATCCCCTGTGTGTGACAGTTCTGACATTTACTCAGATTCACTTTGTTCATTTGCTCTTCCCTGAACATATTCCATATAACCCATACAAAGGTGTGAGAACTCTCTGTGGGGATACAATCTGAACCATTCATAGGTCTTTAGAAATACAGATAAGAAAAAACAGTCAGGGCCCTAAGGCCACTAACTGGGGTTAAATATGCTGGTAGCCTGACCTAGGACCCATACCTCCTGCTGAGAAGCTCCATTCCATACAGTTTCCAGTCCCTTCAGTGTATTGTTACATGACCTATGTCAAATATTTATTGAAACATCTAAGTGTAAATTCTGTACAGATTCTGTTTTAATCTGATATGTTTTAATCCCTTCACTTTTTTTCTCTCAGTGGAAGATGTCAAGTGAGGTCATATTAGAACTCCAGACAGTGATCTTATACCTACCATTCCTAACACACTTTGCAACATCTCCTCAATTTCTTCCTCTGACTTTTGGCATCTAATAAGGAGAATGCAAACTCAGGATGTGGAAAAACCATACCAGACCACCCCAAAAAGTTTTAATAATTGCAGTTCCCAAATTTCTTACCTGAAAAACAATGGTATTCCAGGCACCTTTTCCAAACTAGCTAGCCTTCAGAATAACATTGTTATAGGTGAATTGAAGGAGTTCAGGATGGAAACAACTTCTGCAGAGCTAGACAAGTTCACTCTCTTGTGTTTCTATAGGAGCTGTAAAATAAGATCCCTCTCAGTCATTCATAGAAATGGTACTGCATTCTTATTCTGGAGTCACCACTTCCAAACACAGATGAGTTACAAAATGTAGAACATTGCACATTCAGCATCAGACACTGCCATTGATTTAGCTCAACATGTGCTTTATATTTGGTTTTCTCTCCTTAAGATTGACCTAAGTCTAAAATAGCATGCTAGCTGAGAAAAAGAATGAAAAAGCCTCAGTCTCTTTTCTGCACCTTCTGAAAACTCACTCCTCCTGTGGAGCTGTCCTGCACGCTGCTTTATTATTTTATCAGGCTGCAGATGAATTCAAACTGGATCTGGGCATGTCCAAACGTTCTTCAAAAGCCACCTTATTTTTGATGACGACGTCTTGCTCCTGTGGTGTGCTGCAGAATATAATGTCTTCATTATATACTAAGCTTAAGCAAACCATGAAGAGCCTTCATTTAGGTTCACTGCATAACTGCAATTTGCTTCAGATTTTTTTTTCCCCCAAATTCATGGTTGACCTTGGTTTTCACAATGTACCCAAATTCTCCAAAACTGGGGGTTTATGGGATAAATTTTGCATTGAGGTGTCAAGTTTGGCGCCTCAATTAAAGGAAATGCATTGATACACTACTTTTAAATCCTTATTCTTTATGAAATAAAAGTATTTTAAGGTTTTTGTTAAGTTTATACAAACTTGTGAACTTCCCAGTTAGAGGTGTGGGCCCCGTTACCTGGCTGTAATTACCCTGTGAGCACAAGACCCTTAAAATCCTTCTCCATTTTCCTGTTGGTTTCATGAAAAATCTAATTTAGCTTTAAGATAACAGTACAGTCAGAAATTATCATTTGCATGGAAATTGTCAGAAGGGGCAAGGGGTGGAAATAGCAATGTATGGACTTAATGATCAGTTTAGCCTCCAGACTGAGCTACCAATCATTTCCAGAAATTGCTGTGGTCAAATCCAGCAGGTGTATTTAGAAATTGCTCAGTAATCTTCTGTGCAGATGTTTCATTCTCTTCCCAAACCCCCTAGGCTTACAAAGTTCACATCAGGGCAACGCAGAGTAGAGCGCAAATTGCCAGTTGCAGATCTGGAGAAAGGTTGTTTCCTTTGACATATCAAGGAAAAGCAGAAAGCCTGAGAAGAGCTGTGAGTAAGCAGTGCTGTCCTTCACTCCCAGCTGATTTTATTGTGGCTGTGGTGTGTGTCTAACCACAGAGCTTATCATAACATTTCTGAGAGAGCCTGATAAAACCCAAAACCCCAATTAATCTTACAATAGTATTGGGCTCTTTTCCCGAGATTTAGGCTTAATAAAACCTTCCACACTTATTGCTTCACAACTAGACAACCATTAAAAGAAAATAAGAAACACAAAATCTTTCTATGCAGTTTGGAAAGACTTCTGATACATACTTAGGCAGCAAGAAGAATGAACAGGATTTAATGATTAGGTTTCTCTCCTCTGCTCTAGGTGCAGAACTGGTAATACACTCAATTTGGTACTGCACTCCAGATAGCAGATACTCCCTAGGTACCAAGAGACCTCCAAGAGCTCCTCCAATACTGCAACAGGAAACGTGTTGTTTCCCAAGCATGTTTCATGGTCTCTCCTCACCATTCCTCTCATGGCTTGGGCCAGCAGAGAAGCTAGCAACACCTTCATAGAGGCTGAGGCTTGATCTGTCCTTATAAGTTGATGGTTGAGAACGGAAGGAAGCCCTTCACAAGAACGACTGCAGACAAGACATGCAAATTTGTTTCAGCTTGATATCACTTGGATCTTTATTTATTGGTATGAGCTCAGTAGCTTTAACAAGCCCACCACACAGTAATCCTGCAGACTAATTCTGACCTCTAGCTATACTACTTAACCACGATTTCAGTGCTTCTCAGTCCTTTCCTGTCTTTTTTTTCACTAGGAAGTTAAGTTTTAGGACAGATCATGAAATACACAGTATGTAAGCTATAGTAAGTGAAGCATGAGCACCCTTTTATTTTCAACTAATTATTAACACAGCAATTAATAGTTGAAAGAGGAAAACATTGGGTTTGGGGTTTTTGCCAATGTAGATGTTATTTAACCATTACCCTTCAGGAAATCCCATTCCCCAGGTTTTAAAATGTGTTCTCCTGGATTTCTCCCTATAAAATCAAAGTCAGTGGTTATTCTTGGAGAATTCTTTTTGCTGTTTTCCTGGCACAAGAAAAGGGAAACAGCATAAAGGTATCAGGATTAGTATATTTCAATGACTGTGTGCTCAGAAGGAAAATGGTCTTTCTGGAATGAACTGGTTCTTGGTGGATCGCCCAAAGTTCACGGAGCAATTAACATTAATTATTTCAAACATATGCTGAAAAGTTTATAGCTGATGTTAGCCAGGAAGGTTAATTATTGAATGTGAAAGCAATGCACTGATGTAATAAATTAAAGGAAACTCAAATCTAAGGGGAATGATGCCAGCACGCAGAAGAAACCACGATCCATTCCCATCATAGCGAATCCTAATGCAACATATCACTTGCAGACATCCTTGCTTGATTCCTGTTCCACAAAAGACTACGCTGGGATCATATTCCTGTGGAGAAAATTCCTGACTTGCCATGTGTGCCTCGTTCCTTTCCCAGTCATGAGACTAGTATCTGACACAGAAAACATTGCAAAGTCTTTTTCAGATTTCTCTTGGGTCCTTGCATTACATTAGAAGAAATGGATTTCAAATAATGCTGGAGTTGGACTCTGCTTCAAAATGAAGAGTAACTGATTCATAATAATTGTTTTCATAAAACTTCTCCCTCTTTTTTTTTTTTTTTACTATGCTGTGAAAGAAAATTCTCATCCAATAGAATAGATTTAACCAGGTTGGAAAAGACC
Source organism: Dryobates pubescens (assembly GCF_014839835.1). Lineage (NCBI taxonomy): Eukaryota > Metazoa > Chordata > Aves > Piciformes > Picidae > Dryobates > Dryobates pubescens. The sequence continues at coordinate 7,230,803 of NC_071625.1, forward strand.
TTTGAGATCAAGTCCAGCCTATCATCCAACACTATCTAATCAATTAAACCATGGCACCAAGCACCCCATCCAGTTTCTTCCTAAATACCTCCAGTGATGGTGACTCCACCACCTCCCTGGGCAGCCCATTCCAATGGCCAATCGCTCTTTCTGTGAGGATCTTCTTCCTAACATCCAGCCTAAACCTCCCCTGGTGCAGCTTGAGACTCTGTTCTCTTATTCTGGTGCTGGGTGCCCAGGAGAAGAGATCAACCCCCAGCTGGCTACAGCCTCCCTTCAGGCGGTTGTAGATAGCAATAAAGTCTCCCCTGAGCCTCCTCTTCTCCTGCCTTTTGCTTTTAAAAGGCAATTCCAAATTAAAACATTTAATAAATACATTATAGAGAACTTTTGGATAGTTGTTACTAAAATTATTAGACTTCAGTGCTGTTGCTTTTTTTTTTTTTCCACTTTGGTTTGGTTGGAATTCTCAAGTAAAAAGATAATTGTTTATCAGCCTTGGACTCAATCTTATTTTCATTGTCTAGCTGGTAGGAGCAATTGGTTCTGTATAATTTCCTTGATTGTGTGTCTTGCAGCCATTTCAAGCTTTTCCTGTAGGCATATTGACTTGTAAATTTTTCCAGTATTTTGGAGTTTGATGTTATGCAGACCCTGGAACGTTAGCCTTCAAAATCATCTATCTGCTTCCAAGAAGGATCAGAGGTTTTCAGGAGAAGACTTGATGGGGTGCTTGGTGCCGTGGGTTAGTTGTTTGGGTGGTGTTGGATTGGTTGATGGGTTGGACGCGATGATCTTGAAGGTCTCCTCCAACCTGGTTTATTCTATGTATTCTATGTAAGAAGTTATTTTCAGCTTTTACATCCTACACCACTTCCTTTGAAGTAATAAATTCATTGTAAGTAATTTTGTAATTGTTTTATATTTAGCAATTGGACAAAAGATAGACTTGCTCTTGGTTTTGCTTCACCCTCTTAAACAAGAAGTATCTCAACTAGTAGAACATCAGTTTTAAGAGAAGTTCAATGTGGTCAGCAACTGATTGGTCTTATAATGTTTCCAAGTGTATAAAATTAATGATAGAAAAATCTAAAAGCTCCCAAATTTCAATTCTGTGCTGGTCAAAACCTTAAAGCCTGAGGTCTTTAATGCAAACATTCAGTAACACTGAGGATTATCATTCTTCAGCTGTAATCTTGCAAGTGCAGCAGCATTTTCTCTTCTTTCTTAAAATGCTAATAAAAGATAATGAAGGCAGTATTTGGCTTGAATTGCAAGAGAGTAAGTGTATACTTACCCAGATTTTAAGGAAGAAAGGTTGAAGGAGAAGTGATATATTCCAGAGCAAGCTGATGTAAAAAAAAACTCAGGTTCTATAGAAAGCAGTTAAGAGGGGAAGAAAAGGAGAAGCATAATGAAAGAAATACTGTTAGAGGAAGACAATGAGAGTTAAACCATCCTACCAGTCTGTTTGCAAGCAAACTGAGCTTGTAAGTTCTATCAGAGGGAGTGTCATGCCCAGTGCAGCAGGAGTCATGTCATAGAGCAGATTGTTTGATTGCTTAGCCTGGAGATTGTTTGACATCAAAAACAAGCAGAACGCATACTGACACAGGGAGAGCTCATGGTGCAGGAGCTCCACCCCCCACCTCCAGAAGATGGAGAGGAATGAGGTTCTCAAAAAATTAAGCTTGCATTTTTCCTTTTATTTCCCCACACTCCCCCCCACCCCCGCCTCCACCAAGCTGATCTAAAGTTTTAGATGTGCATTAAAATGAAACAGGGCAAAAGCAGCCCAGACTGGCACCTTATTTATGGGACTAGTTTTTAATATTGTCATCATAACTTCATTCTGGGTGGGATCCAACAGAATAGGCTTCTTTCCAGGTCCCATTTAAACAAAACCACTATCTTGCCAGGACAGTCCATGAGAAATATTACTGCAGAAACAGTTTGACCTGAAATACTACTGCTAGCTTAACCCTCAGCAGTATTCAAATACTTTGCTTAATCCACATCTAATAAAATATTTGTGCTTAATTATCTACTTCATACAAATGAACCCTTTTCCACCTCCCAGCGTTCTAAGGGTGTCTAATGGAGGGTGATAACACAGGACCTGATTTTCAGCTAGGGTAAGTTGGTGGAGCTGTGCCAGCTGAAATCAACCATGGATCTGGCCAATAGACAGCAGGTTGTTTAAGGACTGGTGAATACAACTTTAATTTTATTGAGCTTTTGCATAGTGTTCCTTAATATGATGTTGATTCAATTTTCTGCTTTTAAATAGCAGCATAATTTTCATTGATAACATGTTATTATCTTGGCAATGTAACATAATCTGCAAATCTCTATATAGAAAACCATTATGATGATATACTAGTGGATTTCCATAGGTTTTTAACTTGACATCCTTTTACCATTGCCTTGACATGGTAATGCCTCATAGCATAGTCACATTGAAATAAGTTTTCCATCAGTTTGACATGACATTTTCTCCCTGGACTCGTACTGACACTTAAAATAAATGGAGAATTACTGTTGCCATTTTGCACAGAGAAAAACCTGCAGCACTCACAAAACAATTTTGGTTTTGTAATACAATGATCCACTTTAATAAAAGCTTTCAATTTTTAGATGGCAAATATTATTTTTTTTATCTTTATTTCCCTAGAGCTTGCCACTATAAAAATCCCCTGTAAAATGAAAGCAGAGTTTCACCTCTGCTCATCTAGAATGGTTTAATATACGGAAACCCCCACAGCTTAAAAGCAAAATAAAGAACAAATTACCTAGTTACTTTCAAAAGAGATGTAAAACTGCTCATACAAAATAGGAAAAAATAGTGAATTTGAGTCTGATCTGAAGATATCTTCATCTTTTTCAAAAGAATGGGGGCTCTGTGTGTGTGTGTGTCCATAAATTCATATAAAAGTTCTGTGAGTTTGAAACAGCGAACCAACGGATGATAAGGCTTTCTTGTCTGTATGCTGATATTCAGGGTTGTGTTTTTTGAAGTGATGTTCAGGAATTCAAACACTGCTTCCTGTAGGTGTTTTTGAAAAAGCACTCAGATAAGGTAGCATCCAGCCAGTTCTGGGCCCCCCAGTTTAGGAAGGATGTTGACTTGTTGGAGTGTGTCCAGAGAAGGGCAGCAAAGTTGGTGAGGGGCTTGGAACACAAGCCCTATGAGGAGAGGCTGAGGGAGCTGGGGTTGCTTACCCTGGAGAAGAGGAGATTCAGGGGTGACCTTATTGCTCTCTACAACTACCTGAAGGGGGGTTGTAGACAGGCAGAGGTTGGTCTCTTCTCCCAGGCAACCAGCACCAGAACAAGAGGACACAGTCTCAAGCTGTGCCAGGGGAGGTTTAGGCTGGAGGTTAGGAGGAAGTTTTACACAGAGAGAGTGATTGGCCATTGGAATGGGCTGCCTGGGGAGGTGGTGGAGTCACCATCACTGGAGGTGTTCAGGAAGAGACTTGATTGGGTGCTTGGTTGCATGGTTTAGTTGAATAGGTGGTGTTGGATGATAGATTGGACACAATGATCTTGAAGGTCTCTTCCAACCTGGCTTATTCTATTCTATTTAGACAAAAGTATATGCAGAACTACATCAAAGAATGGTGTTGACAGTTTTCATGTTTTGTCATGGTGATCACATTTCTGTTACTTTCATAATGGCTGAGGGCAGGATTGTCAAACATAATCTAAAGGAAAGATAACGAGTGTGATCATTTTCATAGCTTGGTGTTTGTCTTTAAGATCCTTCTCATTAGCAACCCTGACATAAAAACTACCAACTAACTGAATTTGTTAATGGCTCAGAGTCTGAAATTACTATCTAAACACATAAGGGTCAAGCTATCAGGAAGCACTTAAGTGATATTAAAAAGTGGGGATGGGATGGCATTTAATAGTACAAAATAAAAGTTATATCTCTTATAAAGGTCAACAAGGATGTATAAACCTAGAGCTCAACTCTGAACATTAGGTCTGCCTAGGTGATGTAGTCATAGGGAAAAAAAATCAAGGCTGTATCAGGGCAAGTATTTCAAATGCAAAAACAGATGAACAGTATTATGCAGGATACTGAAAAGGATTCTGCTGCTAGTGTCTAGAGAGATTAATTCAAGCTGAAAGACCATCAGGCAAGCATTACCAGGACTCTTCCTAGGAGTGAGATGAGGTGCTTATGTTATACAAGGAGAAGAAAGCAATTAGGCCCTGCAAAGTGTGTGCTAGAAGAGAATATATTTTTCCCATCAAGATTCATAGAGGACATTATCTCTTTTCAGGGAGCAGAAGCATCTTATCTAGAAGGCAATGCCAACACAAACAGAAGACACCTCTCTCCTGTAAACGTGGTTAGGCTGGCCATAGGAAATGGCCTCTTGGAAATGGAGAACTGGCTCTCCACTGATGCAGGTTGAAGATCAAATTATTTGGTGTGATGATACCAAAATACTTTACTCATGGATAGGTAATATTAGTAATTATATGACTCTGACTCTCACTGACACAGTCAGGAAGGTCAGTTTTGTCGATGCTACAGTGCATGGTCCAGGGCAATAGAGTCCAATGTGCCTCTTGGTTAGAGAGATTATGGTGGATCCTGGAGAGGATTCCTCACCAAGGTCTTTTGTATATTGTGATTACCTTCAGTATTCTTAAGTGTCTGCAGCTATAGATTTGGGTATAGGATAACTCCCTGGGGATGAGTCTTCTCAAATTGCAGTTGTTTTCTGTTGGCTTTGTCTGTGCTCCCAATCTTCCAGTTCAGGTCTCTTTTGGATATGCTTGTACTTAATGTCCAACAGTCTGAGCATGTAGTTTGGCTTTATATTTCCTTGAGCACACCAAAACTATTCTGCTATTCGGAACAGGTCTGAATTATATTTTATCTACATCTGTTACAGCAAAAATTGAGTTGAGTTCATGAGACCAACAGACTTGCTAATTACATCTAACTCATGACAACAGTTACAGTAGTAAGACCACAAAACAAAGCTACTTTTAGTTTTAAGGCTAAAATGACTATTATATGATTTTTCTGAGCCTTTCTGCTGACCACAGGTGATTGGGGAAAGGTCTCTAACAGCAAGTTCCCCTTTTCTCCAGTCCTTAGTGCAGGCCTGCTTTTCACAGATATCTCTCTCTCTCTCTCTCTCTGGACTGTTAGATAAACTTGAATAAAGTGTGGTGGCTTTTAATGGTACTATCAGGAAGAGAATAAAAAGTTGCAACACTAGGAATTGTGGGAAAAGGCATATTTAATCAGCAATTGGTAACAGAGGTGTCAGCTATAGATAACTTATAAACACTGTAGGTTTGGGTGAGATCAGTGCTTGTGTGACTGCCTGTTTACATATTTGAGTAAAAAAATAATCAGGAGAAATTCCTGTTGCACACCAATGGGAATATGTCCTTTAGTACAAACCAGTTTGAGTTTTCTTGATAATACCAGATGCCTGAGTCATGGCTTCCACTTTATGCCAGTTTGATTCTCTTCATCAGGAGTGTGAGGCTGTATTTTGACAATGATGAAGCCTGGGAGCACTTTCTCAATAGTACAAATGATTATATTATTACTATAAATTTAATCTTAGACAGGTTGGGCTGACAGCTGATGACATCTATATACTTCCTGTCTTTCTCACAAGTAATATGCACAAGTTATAAATAGCCTTTTAAGCAGTCAAGCCAAAAAGGAGAGAGAGGTATATTTAAATGCAAACCTGAAAACAGTGCTTTTGAACATCAGTCAAGTCTCCTTGAACCACGCTGCTGTAAGTGATTGAAGTAGCCTGAGAACTTTAAAATGAAGTGAGCTGACACTGCAGGTTAACATTGATTTTAACACGTATTGGCCTAGACAAACTAATATTGAACGTAACAGGATGACAGCATGTAATACACCACTGAAAGACAGCTGTCTGAGGGAACTTGCTCCAAAAAAGGAAGTCTAAGTTGTTTCTAGAATTTTGGCCTTCATGGCAATCCCTGTTCTGTAGGGTTTTAACTCCAACATCAGCAGCTTGTCTTTTCAAGCACAGTGCATTGCAAAAAAAGGGTCACATTGTTCGCGAAGAACAAGAATAGCAATATTAAGATGGGTTAGCTCTGGGTATGAATTTGGTGGCTTAAGCAGATCAATACACTTGTGAAACTTCTGACACCCAAAGCTGTCCTCATTATTATTTGGATTGAATTAGTATGTTTGTATCAATATAATTATGTCTACCTTATTTTTGTTTCCCAACCAAATGACGGTAGAAGCTCCAAGCGGGAGAGCTTTTCAGAATTATTGGCTCTAATCTGTCCTTGGGATCAGAGGGTTTTGGAAAAGAATGTCTGGCAACAGCTAAAGATGTTATGAGAATGTAGAGTAAACTGTCGAAAGGAGATTAAATACATCTAAAATTCAAATTGGAAATAAGCAGCCTGTCTTTTTCACCAGGGGTAATTATTGGAATGGAGAAACATTCTGGATGCTATGACAAAGGATACATCCAAGAAAAATTAAAGACTTTTTTTGTCAAAATCCTTGATTTTATCTTTTTTTTCCAAATGTAAGGTTAGATATCTAAAAATTCTGCTGAATATTTTGCTACATCTAGATTGTTTATTAACTAAAGGATTAAAGATTACCAATTTCCATGTCTACCGGCAGACTAAAAAGCAAATTTAACTCCCCTGACAACATACTCAGGGAGCCCTTTATGTCTGGGTGAAGCAGGTAGCCCCTCTCAGTGAAAATCCAGATCAAAATTTAACCTCACAATTTTAGGTCTTATTTATCGTGCTGGCATGCTCTTGAAAAGAGGAATTGGATAGTTGTAATTCTCTCTGTGACCTTTACATCCCTGAATATAAATAAGTGTGTGATAGGATATGCCAGCTTCACCTTGACCACGAAGAAATTCTTTCTTTGAGGGGGGAAAAAAACAGCCCCAACCTTGATGTTTCATTATGAGCATAGCTGAAAGCAATGTATTTTTTTGTCCTTGAATGCAAAGAATGCTTCAAGATTCTTTACTTCTACAGAACAGTACATTTCAAACCATTTTACAGAGCTGGAGAGCAAGTCTGAAACAACAAAGGAGCATTACATAAACCCCTATTAATGCATACAACAATACTTGGATGATTCTGATTCAGATCATGTTAGGAATCAATTTGTTTTGTCCATGAAGTTTCAAGTCAAATCATCAGACTTGGTGCAGGATCTACAAACACAATACCCTTCACATATGGCCCTGGGGTTGTCTGTGTGTATAGAGATATATGTACGTGAAAGAATGAAAGCAACATAGAACTGTGACAAATTTTGGTCCCACTTCTCTGATAAAATCTTTTAAAAGCAACATTATAAAACTGTTTATTGTTCAGCACACTGTTTATGTGCCTACAAAGCTCTGTAAGGTTTCTGCTGGCTGCAGTCAAGTACATCTACATATTTAAATATTTGCTTTTAATACAGGTGTTGTATAAGGAGTCTGGTGCTTTGCAAGGAGCTTATTTTTGAACAAATGGTGTAAATAGTAAATGAAGGACTGAGCAAGTTTTCAATCAGTACTTTTTGACCTACAGCATGCTTGCAAATTAACCAGCAGGAAGGTGGGCAGGAAGGCTAAGGAATTAATTGATTACAGTGTCACAGTGAGCAGGTTAGCTCACTCTGCAGCAGGTTTAGCGTCACGTTTGTAAATAGGAGAGCAGAGAGAAACAAAAAGCAAAAATCAAAGCCAGCCTGTTATAAAATGCACCCTCAATGCTAAGTTTTGTAAAAAGGACAACCTTAAGCAAAATCTGGTATATTTTTTCCTCCCCATCTAATCTTCCTACTGAGGACAGAAAACATTTCTCTCTGTGGATCTACATCAGGTTATTCTCTGTCGAGGACAGAAATCGAGGTCAGATGATCTCTCAAATTCCTTCCCCCCCCCCCATTTTATAATCTCATTTTGAATACATTACTCAGTAATATATTTTGAAGAAGAAAGATGGGGAAAATACCACCCATTTTTAACAGTTCTTTTCTTCAAGTATGTTTTAGGGGCCACAGAGTTTAAAGGATGAAGACAGAGTAAAAAGAATACTGAAGCACTGGAACATTCTGCCCAGGGAAATGGTTGAATCATCCTTTGAGGTGTAGAGGATGCTTAGGCACATGGATTAGCAGTGGACAAGGGAGTGTTAGGTTTATAACTGGTCTTTTCCAACCAAAAGAATTCCATGACTCTAAAACAGAAGTCATGTGAAAGCCCACCTCCAGTGTATGCTATGTTACAGACATAGCGTAATGAGGATGAGGCACGATTGCTGCCATGGAAATATGAGCTGACACTCCAGGTAGTATAACTGGGCAAACTAAGAGATGTCTCATCACTAATTTTGTATTGGGTTAGTATATCCATTTTACTTAACATTACTTATTATCCAGAGATGAGATTTTGACTCTTACATACTCTTTTAAACCTCATGCTGACTTTAGTTGACATATGTTAATGAAGTCTAGTGAGGAAGAGATTGCCAAACTCATTCTTTGCTATCATGTTTAGCATACATCCATGCTATAATCCTTGAATTTAAATGGTAAATTATGCATTACTATTATAACTATACTACAATGGCATCAGAATTATAAAGTTAATAATTAATAGCTCATTATTTTTTAATAAAGGGCACGCTTTCACCCATTAATTGAATGTGAAGTGTTGATTTTCAGATGAAAGGGTGTAAATCCCCTTGCCAAATCCCAGAAGCTGGCACACACTCAATTCTCATTCCTTTCAAACATAAAGTTCTTTCATGTAGCCTTTCTTTAATGCCAGAAAAGAGATCCTATCTACATCAGTTTTGCTTAATACCAATGTATTTCTGAATTAAATAGTTGCAAATGTAAGCACCCATTTATTTGAGGATTTTTTTTCCTCCAAGAGTTGCTTTGCTAATTGAGCTTCTCCAATTCTCTTAGAGCTGGAAAAGGCCTTTAAGATCATTGAGTCCACAACATAAGCACATAAAGAAATCCTCCTATAGATCTGGATTGTTGTAGTAGCATGGAGTTTCACACTAGAAGATCATGAAAGTTCTGAAACATAACTTTGCACAATACAGAGCATCATTGAAACCATGCAATTTCTGCTAAAGGACTCCTTACATCACTGTCTGTTACAACATTTTTTTTCTTAGAAAAATGCACCTGCAAATAGCTGTTTTGCTAACTACTTTTTTTATGTCTTTTCCCATCCCCCTGGAGTCACAAATGAAAAGTAGTTTAAGTCAAATTCATGTAAATCAATATCTGCCCAGTAATTTAGTTTTCTCAGAGTATTAACAACTCTCCACACTATCTGAAACCCTTAACAAGATTTCTATAACAGAGGCTTCGTTCAGTTTTTCTAAGAATAAGCACCTAGCACTATCTGAAGCACTCTGTGATACCTGAAACTCATCACAGAGCCAGCAAATACAAACTAGAACAAAAGACTTTTTCCTTCTTAGAACAGCAGAGCAGGTAGCGGTCAGACAGGATGCTCCAAGGTGTAACAAAGGGTATCTGGTCCCTTTCTTTAGGCAAATTTAAGCAAATCCTATCCCTACATAGAGCAAGCTTCTGAAATTAGGACCCACTATGCAAACTTGAAAGCAGCCATGTTTGTTCTAAGTGACACTGTTAATTTTATTGGGTTTGCATCCCTATCCAAACATAGCAACCTAGATACAACTCTTTAATTCTAACTTGAACAAATCAATAGGTTTTGTTCTGTGAGAATTCTGGTGTTAGGGTACCATGTTGTTTCCTGCTCTTAGGAGGAAGCACTGCTATGAAAATCAGAAGCCCTATCATTTCTATGCTATAAAATCTAAATATACTAAATAAAAAACACTAAGCATTCTGGAGATGCAAATGCTATTTACTTTGAAGACATTAGATTTGTGTCAGAAAAATACAAATGCATTTTAGTCATATGTTTAAGCGTAGAGATGACTCTCACCCTCATTTTCAGACCACTCCTCTCCTGAATTCTTTTTGATGTGAAAGTAAGTCAACATGGGTATACAACTGAGAGTGATTGGCCATTGGAATGGGCTGCCCAGGGAGGTGATGGAGTCACCATCACTGAAGGTGTTTAGGCAGAGACTGGATGGGGTGCTTGGTGCCATGGTTTAGTTGATAAGATAGTGTTGGATGATGGGTTGGACTCGATGATCTCAAAGATCTCTTCCAACCTGGTTTATTCTATTCTATCTACAGTCATAGTTGAATAGAAATACCTCAAGGCATGAAAATGTCTGCTGATACAAGCAGAACCTATGGAGAACAGAGGTCCCTGAATTGTGTTTATGGTTTTTACTGCACTTTTTAAACTTTGCTGGGTGATCAAAAGAAAACTGACAGTAGTTGTCTGCATTACACCAATTTACCACTTAGGAGGATAGGTAAATATTTGGTCAGCTTTAGGCTTAGTAAGTAAGTTCTTGGTAGGTTGTCAGTCTCTGAGATAAGGGTTGGGGATTTCCCATAAGTTGACTCAGGCATTTTTCCATATGCTCATATAGATTTGATTTCTAATTATTTCTTGCTCTTTGCTGCTCTTATTTCCAGAAGTAGATGCACATAAGTGCAGGACCTCCTAATCTGCTTTGGATAATGAATATTGATTTTTCTTATAAAAATCTATTGGCTACTGAATCTTTTTTTTTTTGGGGGGGGGGGGGCGGGGGGGAACAACCAAACAACTATAAATCTTTGTTTATTTAGGTCAAATGTTTACTACAAGAAGGCTTGGTTGACCCAAAAGATATTTTCTAGGTCAAGATGGTAATTTCTAATCAAATGAACTAAAGTAAATTATTCACTCTATTACATTTGTAGGCAGAAGCATCTAGACTATTGTGGTTTAAAAGAGAAGAAGAAAGCAAATTCAATTCTGCCATGCTACTTGAGTCCTGTTCTATTTTGTTTTTCTCCTCAAGAATCAGGCTTGAATTGTAGACCTCTCCTGGATTTACAACCACCACCCAGATTTATCATTAAATTACTGCAGTTTAATTTGATTGTGATAGCTGCCATTGTGTACACTGTTCTCTCCAGACCTCTGGCAGCTGGACAAGTTAGCAGAAGTGCTGGTGCTTTTACATTTGCCCAACTCACTGAGCACACCCAGGCAATCACTGCACTCAGTTGCCATATGGTGAACTCCCAAACTACCAAAATTCAGCAAGTAGCCAAAACCTTAATGCAATCAGATTTCATGGGGTTTTAAGAAGGCAGAGATGAAGATACTCAGTTTTGGTCACCTCTGTAATACTGCAAGCCAGACAAATCTGAGTATGTGTTGTCTACAAGGTCAAACTGCTTAGATGAAAGATGAGCTGTAGCATAATTACAGACTGTGCCAATGAAAACAGGAAGGTATCAAAACCTTTTAAAACCATATTAAGAAACAGAGTGGAGTAGTGTTCTCATTGTAGCTCCCTTGTGGAATATTTATGGAATGATGAACCTACCCAAAATATAAAATGCAAGTGACAAGGAGAAATACTGAATTTGCATTTCAAATATGCTGAGAAAACAATAACAGACTGTCTTTGCTAATCCAGGACATTCTATCCAGATCTGTATTTCTGTGGACAATGTGACAGTACATTGAATCCCTTGCCTATATGTAGAACATTCATAGAATCTCTGAAGATGTTTCCTTCATAAAATAAAAACTATGACAATGCATGAAAAGAAGGTAAAGAGACAGGGGTTCTTGTTTAAGGTCTCATCTTGTTTAATGTAAGCGGCCCACTTGCAAAAAAAAATGAGTATTTTATAGTATTATAAAATTGTTTGGGTTGGAAAAGGCCTCTAAGATCATTGAATCAGACCTTCAACCTAAGACTACCATGGCCATTAAACCATGTTCCAAGGTAGGTGCCATGTCTGCACGTTTCGTGAACAACTCCAGGGACAGTGACTCTACCAGCTCCCTGGGCAACCTGTTCCAATGCCTAATCACATTTCAGTAAATAAATTTTTCCTAACATGATATCTAAACCTCCCCTGGAAAAATTCCAGGATACAAGTAGGACATGAGTAAGAATACTGACAGGATATTATCATAGTATCAGTCAGGGTTGGAAGGGACCCCAAGGATCATCTAGTTCCAACCCCCCTGCCACAGGCAGGGGCACCCCACACTAGATCAGGCTGGCCAGAGCCTCATCCAGCCTGGGCTTAAATTATATTTATTAATTATTAAATTATATTTATTTATTACATTCCTTATATATGTTTATAGAATGCAACTACACATCTTTGCAGATTTGTAAGCAAAACACAATTTTTTCCCCCATGATTACTACGAAGGAAGTGTTGCCTGGAAAAAAAATGGAACAGACCAGTTCCATGACATGTACAAACTATACTATTTTATAACTTAAGTGACTCTGTGACTTCTGCTTTCTGAATTACCTCTCAATGTTGTTCAGTCATTTTATTTTCTGTTTGTGTAACTATGCCAATCTTTGTGACTAAAGCTGCATGGGGTGTATGCTCTTGGCGAAGAAAATATTTCTTAGATTGCTGTTCACTTTGTTATCTTGGCTCTTAAAAATTTTCCCAGATTAGTCCTTCCAACACTTTATGCTATATAATATAGTTATTTCCATTAATTATTTTTTTTTAAATCAATTAATGACTCTGTATTTGTTTTGGTCTTAAGTTTTGAGGAGGGGGGGAAAAAAGGAGTAATCTAAACTGTTCTCTCTTCTCCTTCTGCAGCTTGTCTTTGTGTAAGAAAGCCCACAATTAAGATAGTAGTGTTGTAAGTGAATCTAAGGAAGAATTGAGTGAAATTGTCAGTCAGCTATTCCATTAAAAATGGGTTTTGGGGTTTTTTTTCCTGTTTTGCTTTACAAGGCTTTGTATGCCAAGTGTTTTGAGCTTTCTTCTTGAAATATGCAGAATACTTGACAATTAGTTTGTGATGAGGCTGCTTTGAGTACCTCCAGAAAAAGGCTCACGCTGAATCATGGGTGACTTTAATAGGCTGATTTCCTTTTTAAAGCTGCACTTACTTAAATAAAAATTGGCATTTGCATTGTAACATTTAATTTTCCCCATCATTTCTGCTTTGAATTAAGATCATATCTGGATTCCTGAGCTAATCTTTTGTGTTGACTGTTTGGAGTTGTGTATGTATTTGTGTGCATTTATAGAATAAACATAGTAACTTAAAATCTGCTTGGGGAAGGAGGAAGAGATTCTAATGCTTGCTTTTCCTTTTTTTCCTCCCCCCAGCACTTTGTTGGCATGAATTATGCTGCCAGCACACATAATTGGAGAATATGTATAGAATTCTATATCTTAACAGGTAACAAGGGAGGACTTTCAATTACTTCCTTTGCTTTCCTAAAGTGGTCACTCAGACTTTATTGTCAAAATCTTTCTTTGTATCACTTTTTTTTTTCCTCTATGTAGAGAGGCAGTTTATTATTCAAGCAATTTAAAGTAACAGGATTCTTCATTGTTAATTGCCTAGGTTTTTGAGACAGATCTTGTTAACTTAAATTTGCTGTTCCTTATGTCACAGTATGAGATGGCCAAAGGCTACCTGTAGGTTAAGAAATGTTGATGGTTTTGAACAGTGACAAAACAGGAATATAATTTTACTTTCATGGCTCCAGGTCAGCTCATAAGTAAAAGGAGCCTATACTCTCCTGATAGGACTTCACAAAGTTGTGGGAGACTACAAAGCTGCCATATTACTTATTCCAATATCAGGTTTAACCTCATTTATTAAAGTTTAACGTACAGGCTTGGATACTAGATACTAGGCAAATCTTTACAGATAAATATGTCAGAAAACAGTAGCTATGTGTGTGGATTTATTGTAGCTACTGAAACTCTCAGGTTCATATTTTCTAGCTTTGTGATACTTACATCAGTGCATCCTTTATATGTCATTAACACAACATCACTTCTTACATGGGAGGCTGAAATTTCTTCACAACATAAGCTCGTGTCATCTCATTTCTTGGTCACTAAGGACTGCATATTGTCAAATTCAATTTGTCTATCAAGTGTTTTGTGTGATCAATTTCTTTCCACAGTGTTGTCCCTGCAGTGCTAGGTTAGAGTGTGCCTTTCCCTTCCAATATTCTCTTAGGTTCAAGTATATCTCCATCATTAATATTCACTCTCAGATCTTACTCCTGAGATATCCCAGAATCCCTTCTTGCCTGAATAAAAGTTACCAGATTTAATAGGATCTCATGAGAACTTATTAATTCTTCTTGTTTTCATTACTTGGTATGTTTCTTTTGTCATTTCCTAGCAGCTATGTCACTATCTCGCTTAATTTAAGATAATTTATGGAATTATCCTATGTAAGGAACAGGCAGGAGATATTTTCTTACATCTTTTTAATGTGCATTCTCTCTACTGAAACATATTCTTTCCATATCTTTTATATCAAATAATTTATAATCTTTTTTTTCCTGTAGGGTGTACTTCTCTGTGCCATACATGCAGGCTGCTCAGAAGACAATAAATACACCTGCTGTGTTCTGAAGCAGAATAGTTGTAGCAAGGGAGCACCTGTTATTTCCCATAGTGCCAGCTGTTTCATTCTATAACATATTAAAAACTAGTATTTTTTTTTTTTATCATTTCTACAGTCTTTGTATTGTACTTACAAATAAAATCAGTCATGTGTTTCTCTGTCATTTCAAGATCCCCCGGGAAATACTTCCTTAACATAATTCTTCATAGTTTGAGTTCCTAGCGCTAATGAAAACAATTCATTCTCTTCAATACAGACAATTTTGCCAGTTAAGACATTCTTGTTTGTTTCTCCATGAAGTATTCTGAATTCCCATAGTTTCTTTTTGGTTTGATTTTTTTCCATATATATAAAGATTTTCATCTCATTCCCAGCTATTATGTGGCTATCTTTTCTTTGATGTATTTTCTTGTCCAGCTTCTGTGACCAAAGTCTAGCCACTCATACCACTTACTTTTTCATAACATTAAGTGTCAGCTGAACAGATTTTGTTACAGGAGTCAGAAAGCATCCTCTTTGTTTGAGGTCCTCTTGTGAGCAGGGACGTTGTGTATTTTAGCTGATTTGTGTCTGTCTTTAGAGAGGCACAACTGACAGATATTTCAACTTGAAGGTCTACTTGTTCTACTGACAGCCTTTATGTTTTGTATGTATTCAATCTTACAAAACTCTGCCTCATAAATCATCCACTTACAGTAGCAGAAAACAGAAATGCTTTTCCTTTCTTAATCCTAGCAGAATCTGTATATTTAACACCTTTTTATGTGTGTTTGCCCTGCTAAACCTTGTTTTGTTGGTGGAATGGTGCAGTAGGCCTTGACTCTCTGCAAGCACATCTCAGCAGCAGCTAAAACATCCCTGCATTGCCAACATTGTTTTCAGCACAGATTGAAAACACAGCCCCTAGCAGCTACTTTAAAGAAAAGTTAACTCTGGCCCAGCTAAAACCAGCATGCCATGGGCTCTGTGTGTGCATATTCTGGTTGTTTGCTAGCCACCACCAAGATGGATCAGCTGGAGTACAGGAAACCCACAGGGCCTGGGATCCAGGCTGTGGACCATTATGTTTTTATTCAATGATTTGGGTGCACTATATATCATAACCATTGTCAATAAATGTTAACACCAGAAACTACATCAGTAGTACATACTTCAGGAGACACTAAACCAATGTGAATTAAGGACATCTGATAAATCAGCATCAGTGTAAGTATGGCAATTTACACTATTTAAGGATTTTGAACCATCTAAAGCATATTTGTTTGCTGTTTAATTTTCTACAGTTAACTTCCTCTACAACCAGCCACACTCAGCATTCTCCCAATTCCCTCCCTTTATTTCTAATTTCAGAACTCACTGTAACCTACTATCAGTCATAATTTGTACTCACCACTTTCCTGCTTCAGTATCTCTCATAAATGTTGTTAACAAGCTGGGTCTTCCACCTCCTGGATTATTAATGGTGATGCTCATCCACTCACTGATTTACAGGTTTTGCATGCATGGACTACCCATAGACATGGAAGCAACTCGCTAGTCTGCACAAACCTCAGGATACTTTTCTCTACTGGTAAAATTCAGGGACAAATCAAAATACTTATTCAGCAAAGTGTATTACTAGCTTTCAGAAAGTTAAATATAACTACTTGTCCTAAGGCATGCTTATGCAACTACACACACAAAAACACAGGCACTCTTTAAAATTTGGGGAGTTTACCATAATGGAAATGTAAAATGACATCCCTTTTCTGACTCTTTTTTTTACCACCTTCCTTTGAATTCTAGTTAACTAGTGGTGGCAATCAGAGATTTTGACATTCACTTCATTGGACTTGTAACTCCAAAACTTTCTGTGTATCTCTCTTTAATAACATGAAAAGTTATGTGGATCTAGTTGTACTTTCCAAATAACATAAAACTGTGGGAGACCGGTAACAAACATTTTTTCTCTGAGATCTTTCTTCTCAATCCTCATGAAGTCATTTAGCTTGCTACCAAAAAGAAGAAATGGATTTTAAACTGTCACTAACAGGAGAATCAAAAGACTTTTTTTGGTGTAAGTTCAGTCTTGCCTTATAATAGTGTACTACGATGGTTTACTGACTGTTGCAGGTAATATAAAAGGATGAGTATGAGGCTGACCTATAGAACTAAAGTTACATGGATGTAACAGTAATATTTGTAATCTTGTATATCACAGCTGGTTCTTTCAAGTAAGTTACTGTATTGATCTCGCCTTTGGAAATAGATATACATTTCCTAAAGAAGTTTGCATACGTGAGAAGCATATAAATAACTTTTCTAGCTGACAGCAAAAGGAAAAGAGTGAAGCATTTATTAATAAGAATAGCACATACAAGAGAATTGAACAATAAGTATGTTTTTCCCTTACTGAATCTTAATACCAGAACAAGAGGACAGAGTCTCAAGCTGTTCCAGGGGAGGTTTAGGCTAAATGTTAGGAAGAAGTTCTTCACAGAAAGAGTGATTGGCCGTTGGAATGTGCTGCCCCGGGAGGCGGTAGAGTCACCATCACTGGGGGTGTTTAGGCAGAGACTGGATGGGGTGCTTGGTGCCATGGTTTAGTTGATTAGATAGTGTTGGATGATAGTTGGGACTTGATGATCTCAAAGGTCTCTTCCAACCTGGTTAATTCTAATACAAATCAGTATATGACTTTTAGAAAAGACTTCAAAGATGTTTCTCAAGCAGAAAAAAAGACATAAACATCTTCCATGTAACCAAAATCAATTTTTCCCCCCTTTGATCATTGAATGAAAGACTGCCTATATATGCTGCTGCAATGTACTTTAGGAAGTATCTTATATTTTTAATCCCAGTATGATGCAAAAGCAGAGTTGGAGTTGAATGTAACAGATGGAAGAAAGCAAGGAAAGCTACAGCAGCTTCTAGGAAAGGTATCCATTAGGTCCCCTCATGCATAGTCAAAAACAATGTGGTATTTTCTACCTATGTAGTTGCAAAGATTTGTTAACTCCCGCAAAATCAGCTATTACTTTTTGATCTGGAAGCTACTTCAAGTGGTTAATTTAATGTGTGTACCAGCTGGTACTACAGTATTAAACCAAAACTGCAAATCATATCACTGTTGATGAGTTAATCTCAGGGGCAGTCTGCACGTATAGATAAACACTCACCAACATCAAACAGTATGTCTTTGTTTTTTACAGCTGGATTTTCATTTGATAGAAACCCATATTTTTACTCATTCCATTTAGATGACCTTTAATGGTGACCTTTAATTCTTCTACTTAATCTGAATATGGATTCTAGGTAAAGCAGCAATGTTACACTGAACTCTCAAGTGACCCAAACAGACAACCAGCAGGGTTTTCACACAGCACATCTCTGAGAGGTAATCAGGAGCCTAATTCTAGAGACCTATCTGGATGATTATGTGTGACCAGTAGCTTTGATATCTTTGCTGTTCTAGTATTGAGGAGCTTATTTCTCAACTATAAATCAGATCCTGAGATAAAAAAAAGACACAACAGACATCAGCGAAGCATCCTCTTTCACTTACAACATACAAGCTAACTCATTTATATGAAATCAAGTCTAACTGGAGGATATAGTCCTGACAGACAGGTGGCAAAACAGGGCTTAGAAGGTCTCTTCCTACTTTTCAGAGTCGTTTTCAGCCATGCTACTGATGAGAAAGAGATAGAAACATCCCAAGTCCAACTATGAATATGAATGTCCTTGGGCCACAAAATTTCAAACCTCTCTCTTGGATATTTGCAACAGCTTGTCAGAGGTATCCTAAACCTTACTATAATATTGTCACTCTAGCACCAGAAGCATTCTAGTTTCCATTTTCTTCAAAAGAAACAAAGTTTGTAAGGGTCAGAATGCGACTTCTGGCTTGTGAATTACACTCCCTTCTGGGAGCCCTCTCTACATGACGGTACTAGCTCTCAGCACCTTCTTAATTGTTTTCAGTTGGTTATTCATCCATCTCAATTTCAAGCCCTTCCTGCTCATTTACCTTATGCATTCAAACTAAGCACTCCTCCTCATTTTCATGTAACTCTCACAGGCAGTTATGATGTTCCAAACAGATAAATCATAGCAAAATTCAATTACAATAAGCTTCAGCTTTCAATTTGCACATTGCATGTATGCAATAATGTGTTCAATATTTTGTCTGAGATGTATACCAAGGGTTTATTTTCAGTCGCTGTCTACCGTTACACCGTACTCAAGGACACAGGAAGATCAGGAAAAAATTTCAGGTTGTTATAGCTGACTCAGCTCTCTCAGTGCCCTAGGATGGATCCCACAAGTCCATGGGACCAGATGAGACCTGGCAGATCAGCTGGCCAAGCTGCTCTCTGTCGTTTGCCACTAGTAGTGGCTCACCAGAGAGGTCCCAGGTGATCGGAAGTTGGCCAATGTGATGCTGGGCTGGATGAGTGACCAACTTAGTTTTTCAGTCATCACATCAGCCTTATAATTTATGGCTGATTGGGACTCTAACATTTAATGAAAAAAACAAAACAAAACCCAACATTAAGATTATTTTAATTTTTTTGAAGAGTATTTCTCTTTACATTTCTCTAATATGACAAGTTCAGGCAAAAGCCATTTTCATTCAAGCACTAACTACTATACACACCTGAAAAGATAATTTTGTAGTCCCTTTATCAATGTAAAGGAAAGACTGCAGTGCTTAAGTTTAGTTAAGGAAAAGTAAATTGCTTTCTGCTAGTCAAACTAATATGTATTTATGAACCATGACCCTTTTCTTTTATTTACACTAGGAAATTGCTCAAAGTGATAGTCTTTTTTTCAAACTATATGTCTAAAAAAAAAACAGTAAAATGAGCATCCTATATTAGTCCAAGATGGGATGGCAAATCACATCTTTTCCCCCATTATTTTCTAGAGAAAGAGATCTGAGAAATGATAGGAAATAATTTGAAAAAATATCTTTTTTTTTTTCCTTCAGTTTTTCAGTTGAGTGTTTTCAGTCAGTCGAGGTCAGGTTCTAATCTGGTTTAAACTGATGTATCAAGATTTATTTCTTTTAAACTTCATTGTAGCATAACATCACTCAAATTGCCTTCCTTTTATAAATAGGGTGACTGAGGCACAGTGAAATAATTGTGGCGTGTACTTTAGCATTTTGTGGACTATGCTCAGTAGCAGAACCAAAAATACAAGCCAGATTACCTGAAAGATGATTACACTACTCTCTCCTGGCACTCAGTACTATAAGTGCTGCTTTATATCAAATAAAGTTGTGATGAACATTCACTCTAGTTAAATCATCTTTAGCTTTCAAATCAAACTTCATAAATACCTTTGTATAAAACATGAACATCACAAAATACAGTCCAGTCTCATCTGTGCTACCCTCAACTGAAGTATTCTGTCCTCAATATCAGTGTTGCATCTACAAACTTATGCAAGGGAAAGTGATCTTTGTTTTCTGATCTTTTTGCTGTACTGTACAGTATTGAGGCAATACTTGGAATCAGGCTTGCTACACATCTAGATTATTTACAAGCTTTATGGCCTGTATGGCCAGGTCTGGAGAGCAGAATTTGTGTCTAGACACAGGCTCATTTCACTTATCCCCTGGATCAATTTATTCCTAATGTGGTACAAAATGCAGTTTCAAGGAAAAAATGCTTTTGTTCCTCAACCCTGTAGAAGCATTAAGTTAAAATGACATTTCTGCATAATGTGGGAAACCTTTTGGCCACACTTGTGAGCAGAATCCCCTCACAATAGTTTAGGTGCAAGAACAGTGTCAAATTTTCACTTTCCACTTTCCATGCTGTCTCTTTTTTTGGTGACTTGTTCTGTTTTGTTTTGTCATTGGAGCACAATTAGAATTGCAATTGTAAAAAAGGATCTAATGCTTTGGAAGAGGAATCTTGGAGTGAGACATGAGGTGAGGGAGTTATTGTATTAATTCCCATAACACAAAGCACAGTTTTCCATTAGTATTCATTAATATAAAGAAAGGGACCACGATATTTTATTTTAAGAACTGGTGAGGGGTATTTTTTTTGATGGGAAAACCAATTAAAATTACCTGCTTCCTAATAAGGCAGCCCAAAATACATCTTGCAGTAAGCTTCATTTCCTTAGACACCTGGGAGATAGACCAAAGTAGTCATCTTGCTTTTTATTAGTGGTGAAAAAAGAGCTATTTCCAAAGGACAACTCCTAATTTCTAATTAAAAAATGATTCTCTGTTGGTGAGCCCCTCTTTCTTTAACAATCTTTTTGACTATAGTGGAGCTTATGTGACTGAATTAGATTAGATGAGTAAATGCTGGTTATTTTAGGATGCAATTCAGCTTCCCATGCATTGATCAAGCATGCCATGCAAATGCCCTGGGACATGTCACTCACATGGGGCTGGCAGATCATGTGCAGGAGGTCTATGATGACTTACCCAGTGATATATGTTGTTATATCAGGGTTATACAAATGATTTACCAAAGGAAAAAAAAAAATCTAAGATTTTCTAATAGTAAATCAAGCCAGAGATCCGAAAAGGGGTGGGGGGGAGGGAAGTGGTCTTGTCCTAGAACTGACTGAAACACAATGTACTTGTGGTTGAATCCCCATTTCTGGAGGTCTTTCAAAGAGACAGAGATGGGCTGTTGAGTGTCTAACATCAGCCTTGGTAGAGAATGGTTGACTCAATGATCTTAAAGGTCTTTTCCAACCAAAATTATTCTGTGTTCTACTTTCTCATGCCTTATTCCTATGTCTAGATCCTATGTACACAGCAAACACCATCTTATTTTCTCCTTTAAATGTGGCTTTCCCACAATACAGTGACCCTTTTTCTCTTTTGTTTCTTCAGATGTATGAATGTTTCAGCAACATATTCCATGCAATATTGATGAGTTCCCTTGTGAAGATCTGACTGTTGAACAGGATTTAAAAAAACAAGGCAACGTTTTAACATAAACCCCAGTATTGGAGCAATGAAAGTTCAAATGAAAAGGCTTTCCTTTTGAAGCAATACCTGTTCTTTTTTATTTATGCTGGAGTGCTGTTCTCCAAAGTCAGCAGGTTGAATTTCACTGCCCGTTATGAAAATCCATTCATTCTCCTTTTACCATTAAACACCCTTCAGGCACAGTAGAACCCAAGTAAATTTGTTAGCTAAGAACGTGTCCTTGTCCAGTTATAAAAAGGTTTCCTCACGCATTGCAGAGTGTAAATTGTATTTACTCTCCATTTCATTTCTGAGTTATGTTTCTATCTTATTCAAAGTAAAACTTGTTCCTTTTGTGATGCCTAAAACCACTTTATCTGGAATGATAAATCATTTTTTAATAAAAAAGAGTGAGCGAGTACACTCTGAAATGAACATGTTATGAAACCCTCTACCCCTGCTTAGAAAAATCTAGTTACATTCGTTCAAGAAATAAACATTTTATTATACATTGAAGAAAATGGTATCATTGTTAGGGCAGCTTGGAAAAAGCTTTCTTCTCTGGTTGATAATGCCTTGCTGCTCACCAAATCACCTGTTGCTTTAGCATTAAAAAAAGAGAGTATGTGCATGCTGAGCCTGTCTGTACAGACACTGACTCAATGCTGAATATTCCAGAAAGAAAACAACAAAGTCTTTCAAAAGTTTTCCACTTTCTGATTGAGTATTTATTTCTTTTTAAGATAACTTGGATAGAATATTACAGGCAATTTTTAGACTACAGAAGTTGAAATGAAATAATACACAGCCTCAGTACATAGCTTACAACACAGCTTATTAACTAAAGTGCGACACTGGAAAAATTACAGCCTGGATTCAATTGCTAATTATTTGCTGATGATTATCTCCATATAAATGTCATGCATTCGTATGCTGAGGTTGTTCTGCTCTGATTCGTTTTGCTCTGGGAGAAGCCTTGGCTCTTAATTCTCCAGATTAAATTTGATTTTTGGTGTTTTCTAGATGCTGGTCTAAAGGTCTTCCTATGAAAAAACCTGTAAAGGGATTGCTTCAGAGTAATTCAATTGCAGCTGTTACCTCCACAGAGGTCCTTAGTCACACCTTGAATTACTTAGGTATTTACAGAAGTCCCTAGTTTTGGTGCTTGCTTACTTACAGAGCTCCCATTTGTGCCGAGATAATATTTCCTGGGCAGAGGGTGGTGATCTGAAAAATCAGGATCTGCAGCAGTGTGGCATAAAAGCTTCTACACAGTAGAACAAACCCAGCTTGTTGTTAGCATTTTAGCAAATCAATAAAATAGCATTGCTAGATTTCTTTTGTCATTGCAAATTTATGGTAACACTACTTAACGCTTCTCTGTTGTATTTACAAATGAGTTACATGGCAAAGCACTTCATAAACTTTCAATAATTAATGTCATTTGCGGAAGGCTATCAGGATTATTTTATTTTACTTCATGACATTTACAAATCAACACAGCAATTGTAGCATGCAGATGCCTCATGCATTGCAAAAAAAACACCCTCTTGGGGTGCACATATTTAGGTGTCTTGTCAAATCTAGAATTCTCTGTCTTTTCCCATTAATTATTCCTATGGCAGTTTGGGAACCATTTTTAAACACTTTTTGGTATTTTCTGTATACTACATGTATGCAGGTAGTAATACACAGGACACAGTCTCAAGCTGCATCAGGGGAAGTTTGGGCTTGAGGTGAGAAAGTTCTTCACAGAAAGAGTTGTTAGCCTTTGGAATGTGCTGCCCAGGGAGGTGGTGGAGTCACCATCCCTGGAGGTGTTCAAGAGAGGACTGGATGTGGCACTTGGTGCCATGGTTTAGTAGTCATCAGGTGTTGGGTGACAGGTTGGACTTGATGATCTTTGAGGTCCTTTCCAACCGTGGTGATTCTATGATTCATCATAATAGTAATGCTGCACTTTGAAAACCATCCCAAAATGCTATCAAATGCATCTGTCCGTATCTCGATCTAAGTGAGAAATCTTTTGAAGTCTGGAAATGGGTTATAAATGAGATGATCTTGCAAGAGTTTTATTCATTTTCTTCTGATGCATGTGTTAGCTGTTAATTAGGTATTTTTGTAAGGTTTTTACTGGAATTCAAAGCTATTTAAGTAAGGGCAATGATGTAGACTTTGAGCCAGAAATGTGTTTGACTGTCTCCAAAACTGAAAGCATCTGAGGATTCCCAGTGAGGTGAGTTTAAGTCCAGAATGAGAATCTTGCTCGGCTGGGATCGTTTAGTTGACAATCATAAATCCAGAAGTGGATTAAAAATCCAGCAACATGTGTCTCTCACATATTTAACAGATCATTGATTTCCCAACTCCTAAAATGTGAGCAATCTTTTTCAAGTAATACCTTAAAGAGAGACAATTGGAAACACTAAATTCTGATGGGGAAAAAAAATCTCTGTTGAGTTTGTGATACTTCTCCAGTGTCTGCACTTCCCATTATTTAGGGATTCTAATCTTTCTTATCAATAAATTAAGCCAAAGCCAGTACTGTGACACCACACCAGCCTTGTACCAGTGACAAAATCATCATTCTCAGTACAACTGCCTGACAGCTAAAAGTCCAAAGATTTGCATCTCTGGAAAAGATCTCTTTTTTATTTGCCACCACTTTTAGACAAACCTGGATACATTGCTTTATTCATTACATGAACAGCTTGCTCAGGCACAGTGCATAACTAAACATTCTTGAACTGTATCTACTCAATCATTTTGCCATTCTGCAAGATGGAATTTAAATCAGTTTAGTTATTAATGTTAATTTGCTTTTCTAAATGCTCATGTTTTTTCATGGCACTGTCAGAAGAGATTCTTTGCACTTGGCTGTTGGAGTTCATTTATAATTAATCAGGCTCCAGTATACACAGTCATGTCCAGTGAGCTGTCAGGCTTAGCACTGTGTTATCATCAGGGCTAGCTGTGCGTGAGCTGTGCCTTAGGCACACCGCCATTTTGGCATGGAAAAGCACCTTAGTAAGCACAGTGAGGTAGCCTTCATTTGGGACAGGTAAATGTTTTATGTTAAATCTCATGCTACTCTTTCTAGATAACTTGGACACCGCAGCTCATTCCTGGCCCTATCCTCAGGATGCATGACTGATCAGATAAACCACTGGGAATCACTGTGGATCAATCTTCAGACCAAGAAGAGTCTTCTGGAATATCCACATGGGTAAGATGAATAGAGAATGGATAGTATTCTCCTGCTCTATGAAAAAGGAGAAGTCTTATACACCTTTCCCCACACATTCATTTGTTTCTTTCCATCTTTTGCAATTATCTAAACTATAACTCCTACTTCAATTCAAGGAGCTGTTTCTAATGTTTGTGTGTGTTGCATTCATATTATTTAAATCTAGACTACTGTTCTGTGCATCATATATTTTGATAGCTGTGACAACAGTGAAAGGCAGTGTTAAACAGCACTTTTACTGGTACACTTGAAGACATGTAATGAAGCAGCTTTTTAAAAAACATCTGTCAGTGATCAGCTTCCTGAATAATAAACAAAGCAGAGAATTTGCTTTTCTGTTAATAAGACTTGCATATGAATGGATTAAAATTCATTACCAGCTTTGTCATTAAGCTTCAGCCTGAGGACAGTGTTCCACTGGCTTAAAGGTTTGTGTCTAGCTGCATTTTTCATTTTTAAACAAGCAGTCAGGGCTAAATGCAAAGACTCAGGAAATGCCTTAGGGTCTTAACCCACCTGATCGTTATACATCAGAAACCGGCCAAGCTTAAAGCCATTATAACTCAAAAGATTAATCACTGATAAGTTATTGTTTGGGTTTACCTATTGCCTAGAGAAAAAGTATATGTTTTTCCTCAGCAAGCATAAAAAGTAGCCCCATGCTTGCTTTGGCATTTGAAGCCTCTCCACCTGCTAGAAATAAAGAAGCAGATATACTAACACAACTAAAAAGGTGTCCTGATTTCAGGCTCTGATGTGTGACTGCAACATATGCTTCTTGTTCAGCAGAAGAAGCCAGGGCTATTCTGCCCAAAGGAACATGGTGCTTGAAACCAGGCACCTGAGAAGCTTGGGATTTCTCTGGCTGGGTCTGAGATGAGGAATGTGAGCCTATCCTCATGTCTGAAATAGCAATGGAAGTGTGCCTATGTAGACTTCTGTAACTTAGACATGCAGAACAGCATTTTTCCTCAGTCGGTTTGTCTTTGTTTAGGCTGAAATGCGCCTTGCTGTCTCTTAGGTAAGATCAGCCATTCCCTTTCTCTCACACACAGACATTGCTTTTGGGGTTCTTTTTAATATATGTATTTATATGATTAAATTCTAACATATGAAAATGTCTGTCTTGATGAAATACTTCAACAGATTTTGCATTCTTTCCTTAGTTTTATTATTACCCCATGCAGATACATTAAGAGCATTAAAAAATACCGAATTCTGCTGATAGCTCAGAGCTCCAGCTTTCAATGAAATCATTGGGTTTTTGAGTAGACATGATCCATGACAATTGATCTTCCTACATTTTTGAAGCTAAAAGAACACAGTATAATATTTGTGGCTTTTAATACCAGCTGTGAGTTGGGGGGGGGGGGGGGGAGGAGGAATCAAAACATAAAAACCCCAACACTAAAATATTATACATAGAATATACATATACATAGAATAAACCAGGTTGGAAGAGACCTTCAAGATCATCGCGTCCAACCCATCAACCAGTCCAAGCCACCTAAACAACTAACCCATGGTACCAAGCACCCCATCAAGTCTTCCCCTGAACACCTCCAATGATGGTGACTCCACCACCTCCCCAGGCAGCCCATTCCAATGGGCAATCATCTCAGTACTAAAACCAATTTTGATTCAGGGATAGTGAGATGTAAATGCTAGTTGGATGGACAGATCCCAAACTTACTGCTTCCATATAGTGTTAACTTTCACAGGCATGTACATATATCTAGGCTATTATCATACCAAGATAAATAGGAAAAACTTGGAAAAACTTCCAACCCAATTCCATTTTAATTTCACTTCATATGATTCTGTTTATTGCTTAAAAGCATCACTTCATCTCCAAGTTATTTGTAAATTTCAAAACTACTGAGTTGCTCCTTCAGCTGCTCCTTTTAAGACTTGTTTTCCAGACTCTTCACCAGCTTTGCTGCCCTTCTCTGGACTTGCTCCAGCACCTTAATGTCTTATGGTTTGGGCCCCAAAACTAAACACAGTACTTGAAGGGTGGCCTCACCACCATGGAATAGACTTCCCAAGGTCCAACACTCACTTTACTGACTTCACAGAATCTACATGGAGTCAGTTTCTTCCTTTCAGCTAGTTTTTATTCTCCATAGATCTTTTTAATTATATCCTATGCTCACATAACAAGAAAAAGCAGTGATTTATTTATTTGTTCATCTCATTTTTACATGCATCATTAAATACAGAATTGTGACTAAGCTGCTATAATTATTTTAGGATTTATTTATTTCCCTCACGCAGGCTTATTCCATACAGTTAAAATATCAGAGGGTATAAATTTATACGATGGTGTATTTTTCATAATCAGTGTTATCACATCTACATTTCCCTTTCTCAGTATGCTAAATCTCAAGCCCTGCAATCAGTCTACCCACAACTTTGCAAATTCCCATAAGAACCTCAGCTCCAACAGCAAAATAGAAGCAATACTGCTTGTTCTTCTAGCGCTGTCCAAAATGAAAGACAGGAGCGCTGATGGGTTTGGGGTTTTTATTTCCTGAAGTTAATTTACGTGGCTTTAGTTAATCAGTAATAAAGTGAATTCCTTTTGACAGCTCCTTAAAATTTTCAGGGATGTTCCTCCAAAATGAAACCATGCTGCTCTCACAAAGTGAACTCTATCTGACAGCTTGCTGACTTTCTGTCAAGGAACATAGCACACACAACAGCAAGATGCTGAACTTGCATACATACAGAGATGTGGAAATTTGGGTGCAGGGATTTCCAAACATTTGACTGTGTAAGACACTAGAATATTTGCAGCATCTATTTTAAGAAATGATGTTTACCTTGACTCATAAAATATTTTGAGTTAATTATGTTGGACTGGATGCACAACATTCATGCTGTGGATATGTTACTTCACAGAGAGAATCTGAGCTGCTGAGACAGCTAATATGCATAAGGGCACAAGAGCCCTAGCACCTCCTGAGTCTCCTTCCAGAATATGCACCCGTAAATCTGGTTGGTACCCAATAACACAGCCTACCCAGATGCCTGCTCTCCTGTTTTCATTTCACCTGCAATAAATACATTTTAGCTGAAACTATTTAACACTGATATACCAGTTAATTACAGCAGTGAAGCTATTCAGTAACAAAAGTTCCAGAAGAGTCATAGAACCATGAAATGGCTTAGGCTGGAAGGGGCCTTAGAGATCATCTACTCCAACCTCTTTTGCCATGGGCAGGAACATTTCTCAACAACCCACAAACATAATTTTATGCAATGGTTCCAAGACACCATACAGAAAGGAGCAACACAGAACTTTTATTGAGCAATCTGCCAACTTGTTCCATCTCTTTCCACTACTGTAATAAAAAGGTTAACTGTCCTGCACTGAAAAATATGACTGTCCTTTCAGCTGACCCAAGCTACAGTCTTCCCTGCCAATCATAACTCTATTTTCACTTATTAGCTTCACTGGTGGTGCTGCA
The DNA here is from genome assembly GCF_014839835.1 of Dryobates pubescens. Classification (NCBI taxonomy): domain Eukaryota; kingdom Metazoa; phylum Chordata; class Aves; order Piciformes; family Picidae; genus Dryobates; species Dryobates pubescens. Next base: position 7,259,012 of record NC_071625.1, read on the forward strand.
AGCCTGAGGCTTACTATGGAAAAATTATAGAGCATTGTTCCTCCAATAGATGCTAGGTTTGAACGTCCAACAACCTCTCAGTTCATTTGCTCAGAAGTTATTAACATTTTCACTTACCTAAGACAGTAGCTGCTTCTACATTTTAATAAGCACCGTTTTTCAGGCTGCTATAAATACTAATAATGACGCTAGCAAACAATCCATTTACATTTCCACTTGAATGCCACCCTCAAAGAAAACTGATAGCTCTTTGCAATATCCAGTAAGAGAGGATAGTTGATAGTTTCCCTCCACGTTAGGAAGATTATTAAATTCTTTCAGTAAAAGATAAAGATACTTTTTCTCAGTATCAGTCTGAAGTTTGGTCCTTTATCTGATGTAAGTCAAGTATTTTCAGCTCTAAATATCATACAAAAGACCTTTTACCTTGCCTTTTTGTAGTCAGGAAAAACGCTGCCTTTAGCATAAAATTGTCAGCCTCCTTGAAGCACTCCTTCAGTATGTTGTGTCCTCAGTGTGCAGTGGTTCTCTTCTAAGCATTGCATATCACTACACTTCAATTTGTAACTACTTTTTCTTGATAAGTCAGATGACTGTATGCTCTTAGGTGGTTCCTAACAAGGTTCCCAGACTGTGTTCCAGACTAAGGATCATTCTAATAACTATTCTCTGAACCATTTCCAAACTTTTAGGTTTATCCAGCTTCTACATCTTTAAGCTGTATTTAATTTCTCTTCAAGAGAATTTGGAAATCAGCCTGGACATAACACCATTTTGATTGGTTCTCTTACTATGCAGCTAACTGCTCCTTGGTGTCACTTCAGAAATACAAATGCTTTAAAAAAAATAAAAATAATCAGCTTTCATAAAAAATGTCAAGTAGTCAGTGCTGAAGGAAACACTGTGACTTCTTAAGACTACAAAGCACTGCTCTTTGGAAGCAATTCTCCCAACCTCTATAGGGTATTTGATCAGGTAAGACATTTATTTATGTTTGAATTGGCAAATGCAGTCACCCAGATAATTAAGTAGCTGAAAATTATTGATCTGTTAGGCATAATGTGGTCAATGTCAGAAATGTTTACTAGAGTAATGTCAACATTAATACATTCTATCCCCTTGTAAAATTATTTGGTTAGGTCTTCAGATCACAACGCTTTCCAATAACGTGCAAAGATTCAATCCCAGCTCCTTCTATTTGTACACATGGAGGCAACTTTAAAATGTTTAATACCCTTATAATCTTGAAGCCTTTAAATACCCCTTGAGATATACTCAGCATGATACTGTAATATCCTGTCATGATCTGTCTGGTCATGAAATTCACGAGATGTTTTCAGATTCTGTTGGAACATTAATCAAGAGTCTGTGGCCACAATGAACACTTAGAGCCGTTAATACAGACCCACCAAAGCACTGCTATGAGAAGTTCTTTCCACACAAAGTGCCAGCAAAAGCATTTGTCATGCTAGCTTGCTATGTCACTGCAAATAAAGAACATTTTCATCATCAGAAATAAGCTTGAAACTCCTTGGTGAAATTAGACACTTGAAGAACTAGCAAGCACTCTTTGCTTCCAGCAGGGCTATGATTTGTGACTTTTCATTGAAAAATCAGATAAGTTATTTACAAAAGTATTAAGACATTATCCAGTCAAAAAAATAACTTGTTTAGGCCAGATACCCCAATAATTACTTTTCATTGGATTTATTCCTGGTTTATAAACTTTCCCTCTACATTTTTTGCATGATATGAACCATATGACATCAAGCGACATCTTTCTATAGGTTGGCACCCAAATGGTTCTCGTTTGAAGTAAGGATTATATTGCACCTGCTGGACTCTACCTATAAAAGCCCAGGTGATATTAAGAAAGCAAAGAGCTGAAGATTGTTCTCAGTCTTATTAAGTAGGAGGACTAAGGGGGTGGTAAAAAAAAAGCAAAAAAAAGCTCAAGGTGCTGATTCAGAAGAAAGAGAATGAAGCTGTTCTTCATGTAATTAAGCTGCAGAGCTCCTTGCCAAACACTGCATGCTAAAATCCACAGAGGCTCAAGTACCTGGCTTAAATCAAGGGAAAAAAGATCTGTGGCAGGCTATTAAGTATGAAAACATCCCCATTGAGTCAGAAAGTCCCTGAAATGCAATTTGTTTGAGACTGGAGAAATAGTCTAGGGAATTATTACTGCATTCTTGTGCTTATATTTTTTCCTAGACCTCCACAGTGGACAATTGTTAGAGAGTCATAATACTGAGCTAAATAAACTTCTAGTGTGAAAATAAGCCCCTTTGGAGTTTCTTATATATCAGCCATATCACCTGGCACCTATAATTCTAGTTTGACTTGTATTTACTTGAGGCAAGACTAATGGGGAAAAAAAATACATCAAAATTATTTAGATTTAATTAATTATTTGTATGACTTTAAAATGTATAAAGGACACTAACATATCTAGCAACATTATTTGCATGTAGGTGGCTAAGGGATTAGTTTTGCCTCTGTGACTTTTACCCTACCTGATTGCACTTTTTTTCCCCCCAATAAATTTGTGTAATTTTTGAGGACTGTTTCTTTCAAGCCACAGAAGATGTCTTTCCATTCTTCTCATCAGCAATGTCTTTCAATTTGGGTGAAATTTGTTAACCAGAGTTGTTCCATCTTTGGATTTTCTCACACTGTTTACAAACACCATCTAGGGTGCAGGGAATGGGAGCTGGGGGTGGTAACTCACCACTAAAGTAGTGGAGAGCATTTTCCTCCTCAAACTTGCAATTAGAAAGCATTTCATTTCCTGTTTGGTTTTATTTGGGGAGTTGGGGCACAGGAGTAATAACCTGAACTATTTCACCTCCTCTTTATTTCAGTTTCACTGTGTCAGGTAAGACATTCAAAAGCTTAATCTACCCATTTATATGCACAAATAGATTTGAGGATTTATGTGTGTTTAACCCAGGAGGGCTTTGGCAATGCAAATTATTCGTTGTAGCATTACTGAAGCTATTTATTTCCAAAATAGATATTTTTTCTTATATTAAAAGAACTGTTTAACTCAAGTTTACTATTTTTTCTGAAATACTTGGCAATATTTTCAACCCTTAATGATTTCAAGAATCTCAATTAGGTTTGTGAGAAATGAAACCAATAAAATTAATTCATACCAACACAAAAGTCTTCATGGAAAAACTTGAGAAGTTCAGTATTATCTAATACTCTGAAGATTTTAATCATTTTTGCCAGTATTTCCAGATTATGAACTGTAACTGCCTGACCTCCTAAACTGAATATTGCTAGCAATACCTACTCTGATTTGACTGCCAAAGACAATAACTGTAAATATTTACAATGTCTGCCTATCATGCTGCCAGCTGACTGCTAGGAAACACACTGGGTTCATTTTTTTGTTCTTGTTATTTATTTGTTGTGTAAAGAATGATTAATGTCATGCCAGTCGGCATTCATACTCAGTTTCCTGATAGATTCTTCTGCACCAAGGAACATCACTCTGTTTTCTGTCAGCTGTAAAACCAGTTTGAGATAGCACACCTTGAAACAGCCCAAGCAGCCAGTCAAATACATGGCACCTCATGAAGGATGAAGGCAGAAGTAATTCTCCGTCCTCGGCGATATCTATGACACATGCCTAGTTCAGAGCACCAAAGACCGTGGTACCATGTGTCTCATTAAGGTATCTCCTCATTCTCACTTCCCTTTCTGCAAACATGACAGTTGTAGGAGACTGTTCTATATCCAACAGATAATTGGTACAAGGTTCTAAGTTGCCTTGATCTTGCGCAGACTTGGAGCTTGTCAGCACACTGTCACTGCATTCCAGCGGAGCTCTTATTAGTTAACTGTACTTGACAGCACCTCAGAAACTGTATATTTTAAGTTTAAGCAACTTGACATGATAAAGGTTATCACTTTCTTTTCCAGGATAATTACTGTCAGCATTAATAAACATGTATTTCTTCTCCAGTCCATCAGGAGACTGATGGGAATATGTCTCTTTATAGTTTATATTTTAAAACTCCTGACACTTCACAAAATCATTTGTTGTTGAAATCCTTGGATGATCATGTAATTACAGGCCCACATATGTATATATTTATTTGAATTTTTGCCCATTTGACTATTATCTTCCAGCTTTCATGATACAAAATGAAGACCTTTTTGCTGTCTACAACTACCTGAAGGGAGGTTGTAGCCAGGAGGGGGTTGGTCTCTTCTCCCAGGCAACCAGCACCAGAACAGGAAGACACGGTCTGAAACTGCACCTGGGGAAGTTTAGGCTCAAGGTGAGGAGAAAGTTCTTTACAAAGAGAGTTGTTAGCTGTTGGAAGGTGCTGACCAGGGAGGTGGTTGAGTCACTGTCCCAGGAGGTGTTCAAGAGGGGACTGGACGTGGCACTTGGTGCCATGGTTTAGTAGTCATGAGGCTTCGGGTGACAGGTTGGACCTGATGATCTTTGAGGTCTCTTCCAACCTTATTGATTCTATGATTCATATATGATCTGGAAAGGAGAGGGAATTCCAAGGACTGGAATATCTTTTTTTTTTTTCTAATTCTGTACATTATTTACCTGTTGAATCATAGAATTATTTTAGTTGGAAAAGACTTTAAAGATTCAGTCCAAGCATTAACCTAACACCACCATGGTCATTAAACCCTGTCCCAAAACACCATGTCTACACCTCTTTTTAAAACCTCCAGGAATCATGACTCTACCACTTCCCTTGGCAATCTGTTCCAATACTTGACCACCTTTTCAGTAAAGAAATTTTTCCTAATATCTGATATAAACCTACTCCAGTACAACTTGAGGCCATTCCCTCTCATTCTCTTTTTATCTGTCTGCCTATTTATCTAGTGCTTTTAACCTCCAACACTACAGTTCTTTCTCATCAGAAACAATCACTCTGCTGCAAGAATTTGTTGCTGTAGTTACTCTGAAGCAGGATGGAAGGGACAGCTAGGTGATCAACATCCTCACTGTATGAGGTTCTCTATGTGCATTGTTCTATGTGCATTGTTCTGTACTGTAAGTGCTGGTACCTGAATATGGTCATAATCAGTGTAGCAGAAAACTGTGGTACAGGATTGTTAGCATCATTCTGGGAATCAGCTACAGCTGTTCCGCAACTACAAGCAAAGGGAACCTTCTTAAAGTGACATGTGGAAAAATACGAGGATTGAACTAAGCATAACATCTTGATAGGGGATTGCTAGCAGTGCATGGCTGTCACAGCTGATCTTCCAGCTTGTTGGTGTGCTCATTACTACTGAGAAGCAGAAAACATTTGCTTTGCAGTGGACTCTTTCTAGATAATTAAGTATCTTTGCGTTTTCTACTGCGATGTTCTAGAGGCTCCAGACTGCTTTCAGAAGTAAGGTAGACAAAGCAAAACAGTTTGAAGTGAAAGGCTGAGTATCTACTCTCTGAAAACAAGACATTTATAGCTTCCTCAAATTATGCATTTGAAAAATTGAGGAACATATTACACAGAGGTTGCCTGTGAAAATGCAGGAACATAACTTTGGACTGCCAGAGATGGAGGTATTCTACATCAGTAGGAGGAACAGATGACTTTGACAGAAATTGTAAAGGATGGGACTGCCAAAGGATGGGTCCTATTAGTTTAAAGGGGGAAAAAAAGAGAGTAGACCATTCTGCTCTCAGGGAGAGTTTTCTGCTATTATAGAGAGTTGCATAAGAATAATAAAACTATTTACATGATATTGATGCAGGACTTTGATGCATGCTTCCTGGAAAAGTTGAAGCTGAAGAAGAGCCAAATTTGAGGTGTTCAAAAACTGTACATGCGGTACTTCAGGACATGGTTTAGTGAGCATGGTGATGTTGGGTTAATGGTTAGACTTTATGATCTTAGAGGGCTTAGGTTAAATTCCTCCATTGTTAAAAACAAATTTAAAATAATATATGCAACTCAAAAATTCTGAGGTATGAAGTTCTTATTCTTCTTGGCAAGCAGCATGCTCTGGGTGCCATAACCTAAGAAGGATGTGAAGGTCCTTGAATGTTTCCAGTGGAGGACAACAAAGCTGGTGACAGAGCATATCTAGTTAAGTGACAGAGGGATGTCCCTTCCTTTGTTTCTTCTTTTAGTTAAGCTTACCTGCTAGTAAGGTCCAACTACTGTGATAGTATTGGAATCCAAAGTAGTTTTCACTTTGACTCTTGGATGGTGCTGCTTTGAGTACACTTGATGGAATTTTGTCATACTTGATGGAATTGACCTGGTGGATATTTCAATTGCTATCCACTTAGTGAATAACAAGAACTCAGGTAGAAAAAGAGGATGATCGAGCAAGAAAGACACGAAGGGGTCTTTGGAAATGACTTTTTCACGCATAGGTTTTTACAGCTGGTATTATCATTTGTAATCTTTGAATTTTTATCTCAGTTCAACCACCACAGTATGTACTCAACTTTGTGAGACCAAAAGACAAATTAGAAATGAAATATGAAGACTATTCTCAGATTTGCCATTGGGCACAATGCGAGCTCTCTCCTTACCAACAACGTCTTATTCTCTCATGGCAAAGGTTTGACATTTGTTACTTTATATCCCTCTCATGAGCAGCTTGCTATGAGTAATTAATTCAATTACATCATCTAAACAGACACTGGGGAGCTTTGTGTCAACATTACAAAGTATAACGAACAATGTCATATATGACAGTGCCTAACACGAAAGGATTCTCAAGGGTCTTGAATGCACTTGACTCATATTTTCAGTAACAATAAGAACATTACAGAAGAGTTAAAGACACCATGAAAAAAATGATCTAATAATTGAAATGCAAAGAGAAAAGAAAGAAATCTGGTCACACACAGTTGACATGCAGAGTCTGTTTGCTGATAAATATAGAAGACATCACAGATGAAATATCCAAAATAAGTGCAGTTTCTTCTGTATGCTTCTTTCAGGCTGCTAAATGCTCTGTTCCCACTTCATATATCACACTCCTAATGCTGCAACTTTGTTGTTGTTGTTAATCCAGCCTTTTTTACTTTTGTACCTGTCTCTTCTATTTAAAATAAGATGGATGAGCTGTGATAGCACATGTCCAAATTATCTATGAATCAGCCTGACAAATGGAGAGTGGCATTAGGTGTATAATTTCAGTGTCTGCAGGAGCTCTTTACGGGGAGCAGAGTAGCTGAGAAGTGCATGAAGAGTCCAGGCAATAGTAGAGCAGTAAAGGTTTGAAGGCTAAAACAGACTGGGGCAGTTGAGAAATTTGTGTAATGAAATAATAGGAGAGACAAAGGAGTTAGTGAGGGAATGTTCTTGCTAGCTGCTTCACTGAAAAACCAGGGAAGATGGTGATGAAATGATTGATGAAAGGAAAGCTGGCAAGTCGACTGAAAGCATTCAATGAGAGATGCCAGTGTGAAGGAAGGCCTTTAAAGAAGGAATTAACATTAACAATAAAGCCTAAATAAATTCTAGGAATTTTAAGTTTGAATTCTGACTATGTGCCAAAATCCCTCCCTGGACTTCACCTTGCACTCCACCTGGAGAGCATATTCATAATGAGGAAGCTTTCTGGACTGCCTTTCTCTCAATCCAAGGTGCTCCCTTCACATTCTCACACATTCAGCTCTCTATCCAGGTTTTGGTCAGCTTATACTCCACTTTGTAATTAGGTTATTCACATCCAAACCTGTCTATTGAAAGCTTTACAATACTCTGAGTAATTCATGAAGGATTACAAATAAGAGTTAGGGGGGGAAAAAAGAGCCAGTTCAGGATTTCAAAAACTTCCTTTAGAGCTGACTCGAATGCATGTCCAGCGGCATGATGAACTTAGAGAGAGTTTAAACTGTTTAAAGAAGCTGCTTTGAAGGTTAAAATACTTCATTTTATTAGTCTTAAACTTCTCATTTAACATTTATTTTAATAACAATAACAACAAAAGCTTTAAGAAACTGTAAAATCATCTTTTTAAATATTGCTTTTGGTGGATGGAACTACCTAGAGCAAGCCCTCAGCTGTGTCTTATTGTTTTCCCAAGCAGGTAAAAAAGTGTCAGAGGAGATACAAGAACAGTTGTGTGGGGTTTTTTCAGTTTGGTCAGGGATCAAGGAATGAATTATTCATGCAGATGTAAAAGAAAATCTCATTCAAGTTACCCAACCACTCCATCTGGCCTTGAAGGAGTAAATAGAGAGATACAGGCATTGTTAATTCTACTAGGAACGTGTAGAAAGAATGAAGCTTCTTTAATGTTCATTGATTGGTAGAAGATTGAGGGCTCTACAAAGCATTGCAAAATTATTGCCACTGTCCTAACAGACCCAAGAGATGCAATAGAAGGGCCTAGAAATATCTTAGATGTCAGTTCCTCATTGCTATGCTTATATTCATGTATTCCACTATTGGTACTTTGTTCAGAGGTTAAATTTATGATCTAGAATCTTGTTGGCTCTTTGGGTACAAGAGGCTTAGACAATCTTGCAGTTTGATCATCACTGTCTTTGGAAAAAAGACAAATATTTCAGCAAGGGATCATCTTTGGCCTGGTACAGTACTGTTTCTATGCTTATACAAGACTACATAGTCAGCAGCCAACAAAATGGGCAGTGATTTTCATGGTGATAAAAACTAGAAGGGAGGAATGTCTGCTTTCTGGGATTCTTGCTCTGCCCAAATACTAAAAATGTGAAGACAGACACATGAGTATGGCTTCTGTTGTTATTTCTCCCTAGAAAAGTCCAAGGCTTTCTCACATTTCCCCTCAGTTTAGGAAGGATGTTGACTTGCTGGAACATGTCCAGAGAAGGGCAACAAAGTTGGTGAGGGGTTTGGAACACAAGCCCTATGAGGAGAGGCTGAGGGAGCTGGGGTTGCTTAGCCTGGAGAAGAGGAGACTCAGGGGTGACCTTATTGCTCTCTACAACTACCTGAAGGGAGGCTGTGGACAGGCGGAGGTTGGTCTCTTCTCCCAGGCAGCCAGCACCAGAACAAGAGGACACAGTCTCAGGCTGCGCCAGGGGAGGTTTAGGCTGGATGTTAGGAAGAAGTTCTTCATAGATAGAGTGATTGGCCATTGGAATGGGCTGCCCAGGAAGGTGGTGGAGTCACCATCACTGGAGGTGTTTAGGAAGAGACTGGATGGAGTGCTTGGTGCCATGGTTTAGTTGTTTAGGTGGTGTTGGTTTGGTTGATGGTTTGGCCGCAATGATCTTGAAGGTCTCTTCCAACCTGGTTTATTGTATTCTATTCTATTCACATTTTTATCTCTATATTTGATCACAAGACAGCATAATGACAATTTTCTGTGATAATATCAGAAGGGTATCTAGTTATTGTTCTCTTTTTCCCTAAGAATATACAAAAGCTTGCTGTTAGTGGCCTGAAGCAGGAAAGTAGATGCTGAAGTACTGCTAAGTGACATTTAAAAAGACACTATTAATATCTAAATATTTTCTCAGTGCAGGCATAAATAATACATAAATGCTACAATGCAACAAGCAGAAGCATGGCTTCTGCACTTTCATCCTTCAGTTCAGTGCAATTTTGCTGTGCACTGACACATCACAACTTTCTTCAATAATCTGTTTCATCATAAAGAAATGGATATTGAATGAGCAAAGCTAAACCAATCTAGCTTCTTCCATCTGCACTCAAAGCACTGATGTTTCTGGGGAGCAGTGAAAGAAAGCCTGATACAGAATCACTTGGTCTCATCATGGCTCATTTTCTGCCCTGTGTGAAGGTAGAAGCTGGAATTTGGGTTGTGGGAATTGCTCTTACCTTCTCTGTTCTTTATTCCTCTCTGTCAGCATTCACAAGGAGAGTAAAACTGGGAAGGCAAATCACAGAGTCCTTAATCGCCCTGATCAAGCTAATAAATGACAAAGGATTGTAGATTGGGCTGTAGGCTGAACAAAGGGACAAATTCCAACAACGTTCTTTCTCATTTTGGAAACATATACCTGCCACCAAGAAGAGAAAAGGATTTATTTCGTCTTTTAAGGACACTAATTTCCTAAACTGATGTCAAGGATTTAAATGGAACTTGTGATTCCCGGGTGCCTTGAAAAACAGGCCTTGTATTCTATGTGATCTGGGAGTGAAAATAAGGCAAAGAATGTGAGCAGAAAGAACAGACTTTATTAAAATGGAGGGAAATACGTTACCTTCCCCTGTAAATTAGGATGGTTTCTTCCTGCTGTATCTTTAGCCAATGATGCATGATAAAGTTTGCAAAATGATCAGTCTCTTCAACTGCAGAATTTTGCAAAGTTGATAGACCCTTAATGAAGTCTGCAAAAATCTTCAGGAAGTGTAATGCCCAAGGGATTGCACTATCTTAGGGCAAACTGAGACACTGTGTCCAGCTGTAACTTCAGCTCTTAACTTTTGTGACCTAGCAAAGGGAAGGTAAGAAAGTGGCATCAAACTGAAGCAATTATTCCTGATCCAAGTTGATAGCTGCTGTTGCAGTCCAGGGAGAACAGTTGTGCAAGTCTGGCAAGTAAGAGGCAGAAACAGGAGCCTGAAGATGCCTGAGGGTAAAAGGAGATTTGAAAATTCCTCTGAGAGCTAAAAATACCTCCCTGCATTATCTAACACATGAAAAATACTCATACGTGCAAGCCTTCTGTGTCACTCAGTTACAAGACGCCCAGCAAAGGCATCATGCATACCCCAATTCTAACCCTCACCTTTTGCCCCTTTTAGCTCTGCAGCTTGCCATTGTGCTACTGTGAGTGCTGGCTAAGGCTGGGAATTCACCTGCATGCAGAAAGCAAGCTCTTTAAAAGATTTTACACTGTTATGAAAACAGAGGCAAAGTGGTTTGTCAACCCTCCTTTTCTTGGAGGCACAAATATTTTGATGTTGATTTGTAGAGAGATTGTGCTCACAGGAGGGAGAAGTTCTTTTCTTAGAAAATGTTCTTACTAAATCCTGTTTTCTGCATGTTGTTCCACACTTAAGGGCCTTCTTTCTTCGTGTCTGTTGTCTCTGGCCTGTCCTTGTACCATGGTTTAGTTGATTAGGTGGGTTGGATTGGTTGATGGATTGGACACGATGATCTTGAAGGTCTCTTCCAACCTGGTTTATTCTATTCTGTTCTATTCTAAACGAGATGTATGCTATTCAGTGAAGCTAGGAAAATGCAAACCATGTTAACAGTTGATAAGTGAAATTTAGCATTTAGTGAACATGCTGACTTATCTAAACTTCTTCTCAAAACACACTATCATTGCAAAAATTGGTACAGAAACCACTTAGTTCTAGTTTTTAGGAAACAGTAACATCCTTCTAGTTCCATATCATTGCACCAAAGCCACAAGGATTGTGGTCTATAGCTTTAGCAGCATCTGTTTTGAATATGTTCAGAATCAGTCCCTTTGGGTGAAAAATATACTGTGACAAAAGAAGTCAAGGTAGAAGTCATAGGACATTGTGAAATTTGACAAGAGCTGCTGCCTTCTGTTCTCTCTGATTCCATTTGTAAAATCACCTCTCTCTATTTCTTCTTTACAGAGAAATAACATCTTCAATGCCCAGGTTCTAGTTAACCTCATTGTATTCTTATTAGAATGTCTTGAATAGCAGACTGGAAATAGACTTTGGGCAGAAACAGGAACTCTTTTTATGAAAAACTCTACAACTGCTTAAACAAATTATGCAATTAAATGTGCAAAATACATTTGCAGCTCCAGGTTGCTAGAACAGGTTTAGAAACTCAACAATCTGAAAAATAGCCATACAATTTTTATATTGAATCTCATTAACTTCCACCACTACATTAGTTATCACTAAAATTTAACAATGCAGTATGTCCTAGATGTTTATAGAGCACCAGACCGTTCATCTCTTCCTAGCTGTCAGCTTCCCTGTAGCCAGGATGTTGCAGGGTGAAGTATCATTTTGTCCCTTGATGTTCAGTACTGGGTAATCATGGAATGATACTGTTAAACAAATACCTAAGGATCTACATCTGTATGCTTGGATTATAAATATCTGTGAGTGTTTTTTGTTGGTTTGGTTTTGTTTTATTTATACAAACTGCATCAAATCAGAAAGCAAAGCCTCACAACTTATAGAACAGCTCTGCTGTCTCAGTCACCAAAGCCACAAAGTCACTGAAGCAATTGAATTCATGGTGATGAGAAAGGTAGGTAATGTTTCAACAAACAGTGCACACAACTGTTTGTCACAGGATGGTACTAAAGCTTCATTTCCAGCAGCTGATCCAGGAAAAAAAAACCTACCAAAAATCCTCCAAAATTATATTGCTTTGAATGTTCCCTGGAGATTTAAATTAAGACTTTTTGAAGAGAAACTTTTCCCTTTGTTGTTTTCTGATTATTCTTGGTACTGTTGCTCTATTTCTATTGTAACTGGCAGATGTAGACTCCTCAGTCTGCATACATCTGCAGCTGCAGATTTTGTGCCTCATGCATATTTCATAAACAACCAGCACTGAAATGAAGAAAAATTGCTTTTTCTGAGTCACTCTGAGGCCACATATTTGTTTAATTTTAGTATACTTCTCTCCTGCAAGAAAGTACACTCAAGGAAAGTAAACAAAGATTTGAGACAGAAGTGAGGTGTTTAGGTACACATGAATATACTGAGCAGGTCACAAACTCGCTAACTCTAGTAATATGAAAAGAGAGAAGCAATGCAAACAATTGAAATTATCATGCCTTAGGGAGATGAGAGGTATATCAATGGCATCCTGGAGTGCATTAAGGAAAGTGTGTCCTGAAGGTCTAAGGAGGTTACCCTCCCCCTCTACTCTGCCCCAGATGGAGCAGGTGCAGAGCAGGCCCACAAAAATTGATCAGGAAGTTGGAACACCTCTGCTACAAAGACAGGCTGAGGGAGCTGGAATTGTTCAGCTGGGAGAAGAGAAGGCTCCAGGGAGACCTAATAACAACCTTCCAGTACCTGAAGGGGGTCTACAGGAAGGATGGAGAGAGACTGTTTACAAAGCCCTGTAGTGATAGGATGAAGGGTAATGGTTTCAAAATAGAGAAGAGCAGATTTAGATTGGATGTTAAGAGCAAGTTCTTTACCATGAGGCTAGTGCAACATGAACAGATTGCCCAGGAAGATAGTTGAGGCCCCATCCCTGGAGATATACAAGGTGAGGCTCAACAGGGCTTTAGACAAGCTGATCTAGTTGAGCATGTGCCTGCTTACTGTAGATAAGAGTTGGACCCGATGACCCTTGAGACCAACTCAAACCATTCTATGATTCTGTGATGCTTTACAGTGAGGGTGCTGGATCACTGGAACAGGCTGACCAGAGAGGTTGTGGAGTCTCCTTCTCTGAAGACTTTGAAACCCACCTGCATGTGTTCCTGTGCAGCCTGTCCTAGGGGATCCTACTTTGGCAGGAGCCTTGGCCTTGATGAACTCTAGAGGTTGCTTCTAACCCTTAACATTCTCTGATTCTGTGATCTTTCTGTTACAGTAGGCTTCAAATATTGAGTAACATTTCTAGAGTTCCCACTCAGTTTTGCTATCAGAAATAAGGCTTTTGTTGTGAGAGTTTCTTCACTTAGTGAAAACACATTCTGTACTCTTCAAGTGGGATGCTGTATTAAGTTATTGTGTAGAATTTTATCCTGCAGGGGAAAAAAAAAATCAATAATCTGTCACATTTTAAAAAATCTGTCAAATTTTTAAATGCTAACAAATTGCTACTCAGGCCCCCAGTTTCCCTTTTCTGTCATAAAATCATGGCAGTCTTGCAATATTATTTCAGCAACTTCATGGTTTTTTATTTAAAAAGTACACTTTTCCCATAAATTCCCTTGGGGAAAAGAAATGAAATGATAAAACCATCATGTATGCCAAGTCTCCACTTTCCTGAACAGCTCTTGAGCACTGGAAAATGATGGAGTCACCATCCCTGGAGGTATTAAAAGATGTGTAGATGCGGTGCTGACACATGGTTTAGTGGTGATTTCACAGTGCAAGGTTTAATGATCTTAAAGGTCTCTTCCAAACAAAGCCATGCTGTGCTTCTATGATTCTATGGTCCATGATCATACTGGGCACAGAGGAAGCTCACAGGTCTGTAGTCCTCAGGGTCTTCATTTTCACCCTGGAATGCCTGAGGAGGTGGTGGGGTTGCCGTTGCTGGGGGTGTTCAGGGTGAGGCTTGACAGGATGCTTGGTTCCATGGTTTAGTTGATTAGGTGGTGTTGGATGATAGGTTGGACACGGTGATCTCGAAGATCTCTTCCAACCTGGTTTATTCTATTCTATTCTATTCTATTCTATTCTATTCTATTCTATTCTATTCTATTCTATTCTATTCTACTCTACTCTATTCTATTCTATTCTATTCTATTCTAAAATGGGTGTGCTATTCCCCCTTTTTCCAGTTCTGGGGACTTCACCTGACTCCTATGGCTTTCAGCCATGATTGAGGGTGGCTTACCAATTCCTTCTGCCATTTTAGGGCATAATTAATCTGATTTAATTTATATATAGGCACAAGTAATCTCTCCTACGTGAAACAGTTTCTTACACGGAATATGTAGGGACTTTACAGTGCCAGCTCAGATGTAGGCATTGCAACATAAACACGTACATTGCCTGTCCTTTTCTACCCTGGTCCTTACCACTATCATTTGTGATCAAAAAGTCTAAAGTTTGTCTTTATTTCTTCCCTCATTAAATTTTGGGAAATGGTGAGACAGACCAGTGACCATTCCACAGCAGAAACAAATCATTTCACTTCCTTTCAGTGACAGAATCGACTAATAACAAATAAATAAATAAAATCATGCTGGTTTTGTAGGAAAAAATTATTCAGTGGGCATACAGAGAAGAACTAAAATGACATAATGGGAGAAGAAGCTGACATTTTCATGCTGACATCCATCACTACTATGCTCCATGTGGAAAAAAAATAAAGAAACACAAGAAGAATAGACTAGACTAGACTAGACTAGACCAGGTTGGAAAAGACCTTTGAGATCATCAAGTCCAACCTATCACCAAACACTATCTAATCAACTAAACCATGGCACCAAGCATCCCATCCAGTCTCTTCCTAATATATTATCACAGCTTTTTATTCATCCACCTATGATTTAGATTACACTGATCACAAAATAGTACTGTAGATTGTCTGGATTTCTGCCCAGCTGAAAGTAAGATGGCAGAGTTAGGACAAGGAAGCTTGGAAGACACACAGATAATTTCAGGAATATATGGAGCCCTGCACATGACCGTCATCAAGTCACTAGAAAAGGAAGCATAAATTCATAAAACCCTGTAACCCATGGCCAAAGGTTTCATATGGTTATGACCAAAGCTCAATTTTGTGTGGCACAGCTAGGTGACTTTCTTCCAGAGAATATTGTTTCTGAGGTGTGACAAAGTAAAAGTCAAAGGTAAGCAGGATAAGAAAAGCAAAAATACAAACAGGAATAAGATTGTTGGCATAATAATAGTTACCAATTCAAAAGATCGAGGAAGAGAAGAACTCCCCAAGCCAGACAAGTTTTCTTGCGGAATAAAGTTGCAAAGAGGCTGCGCTTCTGCGGTTGACTGATGACTGCCTGGCCAACAGAGACCCATGTGGTATCTCACCAGAGCCAGTAAGCAAATGAATGCTAAGCCTGGTAGCATGACTTTGCTCTCAGCTCTGTATATGAGACAATAGATACTGGCTTTGCATGCTCATGTTGTATATCTTCTTGCAGGATCTCTGTGAATGGTAAAAGATGCCTGAACAAAAATGACCCAATTGAGGAGGTTGCAATTCCACATTTTACAATAGCAACCATCTTCTTCATGTGGAGCATACCTCTTGTGAGCTTTTCCTTTACTTACACAAGTTGATACAGTTCCTGAATGAGCTCTATGGTAAGTCTATGGTATATTACTGCTCTGACCACATCAAGAGTCTATTTATTCTAAGAAGAAATGGAATAAACAGTTCTGTAACACTAAACACTAGATAACACAAATCCCTAGGAAACTCACATGTTTCTATGCCTGCACTGGCACTGTTTTACCTTTCTGGTAGATTTCATAAAGCTGATACTCATTTCTGAGGTAACTGCTGTGATGTATGGAAACAGAAATTATGTCTTACAATCCTGAGAACATTTTGCCAAAGTGTGTAGAATGTTACTCCAGCTAGTTCTTTCTATGGTGAAGAAGTTTATTTTCTTATGCCTCCTTCCCATTTTACTCCTTTTCTCTTAAATCTCTTCAACATTTCAACAGTTTCTACTGCGCCACTAATGAGTTCAGATCCATATGGGATTTTTTTAACCCCAGGATGATTCTGGCTGTGAAACAGAAGTCTCAGGTAACAAACAGACATTTCAATAACCTTTCTTTCCCCAAGTCTCTATGCAATGAGTTAAAACAATTGGTTAGTCCATGTATAACATGTTTGGGTAATTCTATAGTAAAAGTCACTGTATAATCTATTAGTTACAGACAGCTTGCTGAAATAGTGGTAAAGGACCTGTAACAAAATGAATCACTCCGTATTATTAGACCAATGCTCTTCCCAGTAGTTCTTAAGTATTTTGAGCATGTGTCTGCATGTTTTTACATATACTCCATTGTATATGCCTAGTTAAAGGGTTTTTTGAGCCTTAGGGAAAGTACTGCAGCTTTGACATCTAAAGCATTTTGTGAGTAGCCTTAGTCAATGTTGTGTGTTTTATCATCCACTAAACAGCCACAAGCACTGATCAATACAATAGCAGAGCCACTCATCATTAATCTCAATCTTTTCTAAATCAGCATCTTGATACATTGAACTGATAATTTTTAATGCTTATCTAATATATCCTTTTCTCCTTCCTTGGCATTGTACATTTCCTATTCATCCCCAGCAGAGGAGCTAAGCTCATTTCTGGTGACTTCTATTTTAACCCCAAAATAAATTTCAAGGTTGTCAAGGATTTGGATTTTTTTCTTTTTACTAATCTGTTTTCAACACTGCACTGATTGTATATTCTTGCCCCAGAGCAAGGGTCTGCTTGCACCTGCTTAAATTAGCTTTTCTAACAGTTAGGACTACGCCACATATTGGAGAGGTGTGAAGATTCTTGGCATGGAAAAGGTAAGGAAATCATAAACTGTAAAGCCATGTCATGTAAAACAAAGGTTTGAGCAGCTAGTCTAGCTATTAAATGTTTTCTGCCAGTGAGGAAAAGCCCTGAGCCAAAAAAAGCAACAGCAGCACCCAAATGGCCGGCAGAACTTTTAGACCTCGTGAATGGCATTCATTCAATGCAAGCTAGAGCAAAGCAAGACATCAAGGCTGGCTACAAGGTCCAGGATGTGTTTAGAACCAACAGGGAGAGGTCCCCTCCAAAAGACAGTGCCTCTCTTTCCAAGCTGAATACCCGAAAGGCAGGGTAAACTCCCCTACAGTGCCAGAAATATCAGATTGCTTATCCAGCCTTACAAGAGCTGCTCAGCAAATGGCAATCCTTCTTTTGGTAGAAAACATTTTGGTACTGGCAACAAACTTAAGTTTGCACTAGTGTGTATCAATGCCACCCACCTTATTTTTTAAAGATGAAGGAAAAAGTACAATAGATTGTAACAAATATTTACAATCTTCTTCTTAAAAGAGAAATTATTTAGCAAAACAAGAGGGGCTGCTTATGTACTTCTGCTGAGAGAAAAAAAAGAGAAAACATAAAAATCCTAATGTACCACTAGATACAAGCAATTAATCTGTCATGATTTAACCAGCCTGAAAGTGATTATCTTTGAATAATTGGGCTCATCTATTAGGCTTTTACTTAATTATCCTAGAAAGCAAAACAAAGAACAGTTTACACAGATGTGTGTATCTGTATTGGGCTCTGCTTGAATTGACCGTAGCAGAAAGCTGAAGCATCAACATTTCACATTAAGGGCAGAAAGAAATAGATCTTTCTGCCAGATTAGCATCAGAGCAATAATCCTGTGGGACAGGGACTCTGATTTCCCAATAAATTTGAACAATGCCTGGTGTATTGATGCCCTGGGAATTTCTGTTAGTATAGAAACTGGCTTGTGTGTAATAACAGCAAACCTGCATCACTGGTTATAAGGCCCAGAGGAAAGGAAACAAAGACACTCTGGAGATGCTACAGAGCACATAACAGCAGAACCTGACTAGTGACCCAAAATGACCTACAGAATACTGCACTTGTCATCCCACCTCAGGACCACTTCCACTGTTCTTCCACATTAGGTGTGTAGCATAAGTCTGTTTTGCAAGTGGAAAATTTTATTTGATGCAAGGGAGTGCTGGAAAGATACACAGAGAATGTGTGTAAATAGAGTATGTCTGCATCACGCACAGATTCCTCAGCTAGCTCCAGAACTCCAATTATTGGTGTCTCCTAAACACAGTGCTCTGTCAAAGCTAATTAACTGCTACTGAGAAGAGGAGGAGGTTGCCTGGGAGCAACCTTTCACTGACACAGCCTTATCTTTTCAGGTATCAAAAGTTCTGAACCATGTCATTATTACCATTATAATAGCACTGTAACAAGTTAAGGTACTTTTTTTATGGGATGGTATTGACTAGAACATACAAGGACCTGCAGTGCTGCCATTCATTAAATGTAGGGTGCAGAAAGATGACAGCAATGTCATGTTTTAGTAGTGTGGTAGTAGGAAGCTGAACAGAGGAGCGAGACAAGGTCACCCCAGGCCTCAGATTTTGTACCATCTCCAGAAGCCAGCAGTGCCACATACCTGCAGGTGGGTGTGTAAAGAGCAAAATCTTCAGTCCTTCCTGGCAGCTTTCCTCCAGGTGTGTAGGGACACTAAAAGAGGTGCAGTTGCCTTTTCAATGTCAGATGGCCACCTGGCCATCCAATTCCTTACCCACACCAACAGCCTTCTTCTTGACTACGGGCCTGTAGAATTTCTAAATGATTTCTTGGTTCTGTTGCTTATCCTTTAACTCCCTGGTATGTCCCAGTATTCTTGGAATTAGAACTCCACTCCTACCCTTGAGTCTTTCTCTGGGTATACCTGAAGACCAGCAACCACATGTTTTCTCTGTTGACATTCAAAGCCATATTTCTTCTCTTTGAGAAATGTATCCCTTAATTCATTCTTGTAGAATGAGTGCACAGGAAACAATAATCCACAAACAATTAGATTGGTCACTTATCTCTTTCTAATATATGTTGGTAATCAATAAAAATTACCAGCTAAGCCATTACTTCCAATAACAATATGCCCACTTTAATTACAAAGAAACTGATAGTGACTAGGATTCATTTAAGGCTGATGAAGCATAGGCATTTGCTGTATGTGTTTATTCCCATGCATTTTATCACAATGAAGAGTTGTCAGAGGAGATAAGGAGGCAATGTATAACTGAAGATATTGAATGATTCAGCAACTGTTGTCCATAAAACTTATTAAAGTCTATAACACATTTTATGAAACCTACAGAGACTCAGAGTTTCTCTGCTTCCTTAGCTCACATCCCAGACTGACTTTCAAAATGAAGGAGCATTGACCCTGAGAAGCATTTGGTTTATGTTTGAACTGGAGCTGAAGGAAGCCTTCATTACACATTCTGACTAAAAGTGACTATGCAAGGCCTTTTCCTTGATTTAACCAAATACTGCAGTGATCAGCACGTTGTCTTTTGATGTGGAAAAGAAGGTAGCTATGCGTGGGAGATCAATTAGAACTGAATACTTATACATTATTCCAAGCAAGCTCTGTTAAGAAAGTTACCAGTTGGGAAAGTTTATAGCCTTGGAAAACAGCTCAGAGCAACTCTGGTTCTAATGAGACGCTTCAGCGTGTCCAGAGAAGGGCAACGAGGCTGGTGAGAGGCTTCGAGCACAAGCCCTATGAGGAGAGGTTGAAGGAGCTGGGATTGTTTAGCCTGGAGAAGAGGAGGCTCAGGGGAGACCTTATTGCTGTCTACAACTACCTGAAGGCAGGTTGTAGCCAGGAGGGGGTTAGTCTCTTCTCCCAGGCACCCAGCACCAAAACAAGAGGACACAGTCTCAAGATGTGCCAGGGGAAGTTCAGGCTCGAGGTGAGGAGAAAGTTCTTCACAGAGAGAATTGTTAGCCATTGGAATGGGCTGCCTGGGGAGGTGGTTGAGTCACCATCCCTGGAGGTGTTCAAGAGGGGATTGCATGTGGCACTTGTTGCCATGGTCTAGTAGTCATGAGGTCTGTGGTGACAAGTTGGACTTGAGGTCTTTTCCAACCTTATAGATTCTATGATAATTCACCTTAGAAACAGAGATGCAGAAACAATACCTTATTGGGAAGAAAAACAGGTCAGTGCTTTTGGTGGTAGTGTGGAACTAATTCTCATTTCCAAAGCATCTTTCCAAAACCCAGATTCGGATAACAGTTTCCAGCTTTTAGGCAGAAAAGATCAAATTCACAACCATTTTGCTCACAGAAATAGTATTTGTTTGCCAGAAATCAGCAAGGAAGTGGGTTTGCATGGGTTAAAATAAAGTTTCAACCAAGTTAGGAGAATTATTCCAAAAGAAACAAGAAGTATTCAGTGTCCTAAAATATTTATAATGGCACTAACGGTAAATACAGTACATTTCTTTGCTCCCCCTGCCACAAATCATCTGTCAGCGTGGAACCGAGGTAGTCCATAAAATCCTTAGCATACCAGAGAATCCATATGAATAATCAGGACTGACAGGTAAATAAACATCATCTGGCCTTAAATGCATTTCTTATTCTACTTCTTCCAGATTTGTGCCATTTGTATTGACTTTTTTTTTCGCAGCCAAAGTAATAACCACAGTGTAATATCAGTCTCCAGAGTACTACCTTTATTCATTTGCAAGAGCCTGAAATATTTTCACTTGTGACTTAACTGCATTTACACAAACAAAATGAACACACTGTGTCAGCTTGTTAGCAATGCAGACTTCTGGCTACATAGAGCTGGCAACGACAGCTCTTCTGTCCATAAAAATCTGCAAATGAGCTCAGTCATTGGAATTTAAACTCGTGCTTAAATCTTTGGGGGGGGGGGAAAGCAGAATTACTTTAGAAGCATTGAGAAAGAGAAGCATTTTTAAAACTGCTGAACTGTGTAGACCATTCTGCTAACTGCTCTGTGTCTTCAAAAAGTAGATAGACTTGGCCTCCTGAAGGCTAACTATTGAAATTGCTGGGGAAATAAAACAGCCCAGCCTATGATGTAACCACTGTTTTATTTCTTCTTTCTTTCTTTCTTTTATTTTTTTTTTATCTTTGAAATAAGTAGGATTTTAAAGAGCTTGGAAGAATGTGAAAAAATGTAACAATTTGAATTCATTTTAATATGGCCATAAAAGGCCTGTTTAACCTAATGGTCCGTTAAAAGGGTTTAAACATATAGGACCTAAAGTAGTCTCATATTATATCTGCCATTAATATACCCAGAAAGCCAATCAGATCCTGGGCTGCAGCAAGAGAAGTGTGGCCAGCAGGTCAAGGGAGGTGATTCTCCCTCTCTACTCAGCTCTGGTGAGACCCCCCACCTGGAGTACTGCATCCAGTTCTGGAGCCCCTATTACAAGAGGAATATGGATGTGCTGGAACGTGTCCAGAGAAGGGCCACAAGGATGATCAGAGGGCTGGAGCACCTCTCCTATGAGGACAGACTGAAGGAGTTGGGGCTGTTCAGTCTGGAGAAGAGAAGGCTCTGAGGTGACCTAATTGTGGCCTTCCAGTATCTGAAGGGACCCTACAAGAAGGCTGGGGAGGGACTTCTCAGGATATCAGGTGGTGATAGGACTAGAGGGAATGGAATGAAGCTGGAGGTGGGGAGATTCAGGCTGGAGGTGAGGAACAAGTTCTTCCCCATGAGAGTGGTGGAGCCCTGGAACAGGTTGTCCAGGGAGGTGATTGAGAACCTATGCCTGGAGGTGTTTAAGCCCAGGCTGGATGAGGCTCTGGCCAGCCTGATCTAGTGTGGGGTGTCCCTGCCCATGGCAGCAGGGTGGAACTAGATGATCCTTGTGGTCCCTTCCAACCCTGACTGATACTATGGTACCACTGTTCTCAAACCTGCATATCACCCTTACTGACTAATTGAGTGAGTTGCTAAAGTAGTTTTTCCTGCACTTTATTTTCCCATGGACAAACAATTGTACATGCAATTGGTTGGGTTTTCTGGTCATTTGATCAGAGCACAATAATTTGCTACTTATAAGTATACCAGAGTTTCCCCCTAATTAAGCAAACCTTTCACCACTGTTCAACTGCTCTAGCAAAACTGAAGTTTCTTCCTCCACCAAAGCCATTAGGGCAACTGATTGTGTAGTAACTGATTGTGATTAGCAGTACCTAGGCTCTGGGTACTAGAATAGACTAGTCTAGACTAGACTAGACTAGACTAGACTAGACCAGACCAGACCAGGTTGGAAAAGACCTTCGAGATCATCAAGTCCAACCTATCACCCATCACTATCTAATCAACTAAACCATGGCACCAAGCACCCCATCCAGTCTCCTCCTAAACACTTCCAGTGATGGTGACTCTACCACCTCCCTGGGCAGCCCGTTCCAATGGCTAATAACTCTTTCTGTGAAGCACTTCTTCCTAACATCCAGCCTAAACCCCCCCTAGTGCAGCTTGAGACTGTGTCCTCTACTATTACTATTGCTCAAAGTCCAGAAAATCATAATGAAAAGATATTGATTTAGTGTCAACTTTTCAAGCATGCAAAGATCATTACATGCTCTGCTTTCCCCACTGTTTTAATGGTTTAGCTTTTAAGAACAAATAGAATTGTTAATCACTTCTAACTTCAACCACTTGATGGAGGATATTCAGGATTTTTAATTCCTAATCCTCTTAGATGCTCATATTATTTCAGTTTATAGTACTGGCCTTGCTTGTATAAAAGAAGGCAAGGAAAAAAATGATAATTAATACATTGAAAATGCTTTGGGTATGCATTTCTCTTGCCAGACAGGCATTACCCTATAGGTATTTGTTTGTCCTTCTATTTAACTACTTTACAATTAAACTAAGAAACAAAGGCTGAGATTCAGGGGCTTTTTTTTTTTGCCTTTTTTTCAGAACATCATACTCAACATGATCTCATTCATGTGGGAAATGCCCCCAAGAGATCAACTAGCAGCAAAAGTGGCCTAGAAGCGGACACACCCATATGCTTGCATTGCTGCTGCTAAGCAACAAGAACAAAAAAACCTCAACACAATTCAATTCTCCTTTAAAGAACCAATGGTAATTTCATTCTTCTATTGGGGAAAAAATGAAAGGAAATTAGTGCAAAGTGAAAAGGTGGGGGAGAAGTCAGTAAGATTTCCACCTGACACTGTCAATGTAGTTGTTTGTCTTTAATATGGCACATCTACTTTTCCCTAGTTCTGTTTGAGCTGTGTCTGTGATGATTGCAAGCTCCAAAACAAGCATCCAACTGTATTTTAATACATGAGGATGTGCTGAGGTCTTCCTGGTGCAAGATGTAGCTTTTTTCAGTGTAGCAATTTTATCTAATTTAGTTATATAGCTGCTATTGCCCCAAGAACCTAAAACCACCTCAAAATTACCAACTCTTCTGTGTGAGAAAGCAAAGCCTTCACCACATTTAACAGATGGAGAACTAAGATTCAAATTACTAAAGATTAATTCCTGAAGTCTTTTTAAAACCAGAGGAATACTGCCTTGATAGCATGAAGATCTTTGCACCAGAGTCTTGTGACAAGACTCACAAAGGATTATATACCTGGTGACATTCAACATGTTAGTTACCTGACTAAAGAAGCACCTGGACAACTAAGACCTGCAGTCTCACTCTTTTCCCAGGGTTTGCTGTTTGAAATTTGTGAGATTAAAGAGGAAAGGAAGGAAGGGAAGGAAGAGAAGGAAGGGAAGGAAGAGAAGGAAGGGAAGGGAAGGAAGGGAAAGAAGGGAAGGGAAGGAAGGGAAGGAAGGGAAGGAAGGGAAAGGAAGGAAGGGAAGGAAGGGAAGGGAAGGAAGACCAGCTGGCAAGATTTTTGTTTGCATGGGAAGAAGTAAATACCTGAAAATCATCTGAGTATCTTTAGGAACCTTCAGTAACATCCTGTGGTCCAGTCACTATGTGAGTGCTGTACAGACAGCATGTGTAATTAATAAGATAACTCTGTAGGTCTGACTAAGTCAGATGAATAAAAAAGATAATTTTATAACATCTGAGATGAGCTGAGTCTCCAAAGTTTTATTCTTCTAAAATAATCTTACACTGAGTGCTGATAGTGAAAGAAAATGCATGATTATCAAAACATTATTTAGACCCTGAGTGAAGAAAAGTCTACTTCTATAGGCTTATTTGAAATTACTCCACCAGTGCTTCCAAAAATTCATTTTTACTCCCAGGAGCTAAACAAATCCAAGGAAAAGCCAAGATCATTTCTTTTCTCTTGCAGCTACACTGAGAAAGAAACATAAAGTAATGTTGTGCTGTTAGGATTTTCCCCTATTTTTAATTCATCAGGAACTTAATGTACAGGTGACATTTCAATGCTCTGAAGGAAAACAAGCATGTGTAATCTAAGGAGGTGTCTGAACCCTACCTGAGGCCATAGTTAGAAGAGCTTGCTGGCCTGACCCATGTAGACTTCCTCCTGAGATATTTGCCAAATATGTAAAGCTTAGAAGAAGTAATTAGGAAAGGAACAGAAGATAAATGGACTGACAAAGCCTGGTGATGACCCAAGGTAAGATTCTGCTATGCCTAAGAGAAATGGCTCTCAGTACTTTGAGAACTACTACGTTCCTGAAAAGGAAAGTAAGTTTATTGACATTTCTGAGATGGAAATCTCAGTCACCAGTTCACCATCTCATAAATCCAATTCAACCTCTTTGTCAGAAAAGAGATTTTTTCAGATGTCACACAAAGGGACCTTAAGATCAGCTGGTGATGGGTCCATTCTCCATTTGGTTACACAAACTATTTAATGACAAAGAACCAGGGAATGGTTCATGAGATTCCTTGAAGAGCAAGGAAGATGTAGAAGGAGATTGGATAGGCAAATCTTTGTCTTTTTGGACCTTTTGGACAGGTTCTGTAAGCCAATTGCCTCCCCAGGGTTGATGACTAGAAAAGTTATAGCAGATTACCAAAACACACTTAGAAAGAAATCTCCAGCCTTTGTTGTTACTGTTGTGTAGACAAATGCTCAAATCTTCATGAGAAGCTGGGAAAGACCACAGCCAGGATAGCCAGACCTGATCAGGCAAAGGGATGTTTAACATCATGCTGACATCATTCCCAGTATATATGGGGAGAGCTGGCAGGGTGGGGAGCATGTCATTTGAGTAGGCAGCCAGCCAGCTGGGCCAGCCAGTGATGGTAGATTCCAGGTGGTGAGCAGTTGCATTGCACAGCACTTGTTTTATATACTATTTCATTGGAATTACAGTTGTTAGTGTTGTTTCTTCTTTCTTTGTGTTCTGTTAAACTGCCCCTATTCCAACACATGGGGTTATACCTTTTTCTCCCAGCTTGCCTTCTCATCCCACTGGGGTGGGAGGAGTGAGAGAATGAGTGCCACGGTGTGCTCAGTTGCTGGCTGACCCCAAACCACAACACCAAATAGAACTTTATTTTCACAGGAGGCTTGCTTTGTTTCCTGCTCCTGCTGGTTTTCCCTCTTTGGACACTATTCCCTCAGTGGCATACACTGAGAAATGCCTTATCTGAGAGACATTTACAAACACTTCAGCACCATTAATTTAGTATTCACTTTTATGGACAGAGACTATAAAGAAAAAAAATAAGTAAATGAGGATAGTAGGCACTGCAGAATTTGTTAATTTACTCAAAGGTATTGACAAATGATCAGGGTCAGGTGACAGACTCATCCAGACAGCTGGGGATAGGATGCACTTCAGGTGACATTAGACAGAAATGTTAGGCATGCACTGTAGAGATAAGCTCTACAGGTACCTTCCAGGATCAAGATGGTTATTTTTAGCCTGCACAATTATTTTAGATTGCACATTTCATGCTTTGATGGACAAAGTGAGACAAGACGAATTTCACCCTGTATCACCAGGATGTCACTCTGACAAATGTCACTTTCATTCAGAGCTTCAGTATCAACAACACACAATCTAAACTATGCTATTTGCATAGTTTTCATCCCTGAGATTCAGAAACATATTCCCCTCTATTTTCAGACTGCAATGGCATAAGTGATGTAAAACAAACAAATAAATGTCCATCATTGCAAGTAATGGAGGAAGTGTTCCTTCAAGCAGCAACAGAAGTACCCAGGAGTGGGGCACTCTTGTGTAATCCCCAGAACTGCTCATTTAGACTCAGGGGAGCTGTGCAGTGCTTTGACGATACCTCTTGCAGCACAAAAGCTCTCGTTTTAGCATTGTGCTTCCCATTTGCACAGATAAGAGAAGGGAATCTCTCTTTGTGACCTCTTCTTGTATGACTTGCTGTCTCAATATCTATGTATTACCCAGTGCTGTGGCTTGTACATGTGCTTATATATAGTTAAAACCTTTTGTCTGCTGCATGTTTCTTCTACAGCGTAGCTCCAGCAGCTCACGCAGTAAAACAAGCTGCATGATGTTCTGTGTGTTTAGAAGGGTTGATTGAGCTAACAAAAACTGTAAAAAGTATACTATAAAGAAAATATTTCCATTGCTAAGTCATAGCAGACTTTCTATGTTTCATAACTCAACAAGCAGATATGCTTGGGAAGACTGCAGAACAGAACAAACCAGGTTGGAAAAGACCTTTGAGATCCAATCTATCATCCAACACCATCTAGTCAACTAAACCATGGCACCAAGCACCCCATCCAGTCTCTTCTAAACACCTCCAGGGATGGTGACTCCAACACCTCCCTGGGCAGCATATTCCAATGGCCAATAACTCTTTCTGTGAAGAACTTCTTCCTAACATCCAGCCTAAACCTCCCCTGGTGCAGCTTGAGACTGTGTCCTCTTGTTCTTATGCTGGTTGCCTGGGAGAAGAGACCAGCCCCCACCTGGCTACAACCTCCCTTCAGGTAGTTGTAGACAGCAATAAGGTGTCCCCTGAGCCTCCTCTTCTCCAGGCTAAGCAACCCCAGCTCCCTCTGCCTCTCCTCATAGGGCTGTGCTCTAAACCACTCCCCAGCTTTGCTGCCTGTCTCTGGACACATTCCAGCAACTCAGCATCTTTCCTAAACTGAGGGGCCCAGAACTGGACACAGTGCTCAAGGTGTGGCCTAACCAGTGCTGAGTACTGGACTGGGTGACCTTTGAAAATGGTTTAATGCCTCTAGGATTCTATAGAGTACCCTGCATAATTTTTTGTAATAGATTATTGCTAATATTTTAACAAAGCCAGGGGTGGGAAAAATGGCTAACAGGCAATTTCTACCTGAAAATTAAAGCCTTGCAACATTAAGGATTTTAAATTAGAGAAGAGTAGATTTAGGCTGGACCTTAGGAGGAAGTTCTTTACTATGAGGTCAGTGAAACACTAGATCAGGTTGCCCAGGGAGGTGGTTGAGTTCCCATCCTTGAAGATATTCAAGGTGAGGCTTGACAGGGCTCTGGGCAATCTAATGAAGGGTGTCCATGCTCACTGCAAGGGGGTTGGACTAGATGACCTTTGGAGGTTCTTTCCAGCCTTGTTCAGGTTTCTTACTGATTTTTCAGTAATACTTTAGCTCTCAAAGTGTCTCCCTGAAACAACAGCATTCCTAAATGATTCTGATTCAGCAACTCTGCATTGTTTTCAAGGGAAGTTTTGGGACACCCACTGTCAGTGAACGTTTGATGCACAGCTGTATCACTGAAGGATACTTTTAAATTACTGGAAATGACCTTGAATTTCAGCAGTGCAAAATCCCTCTGTTCCTGGAGGAATGCCAGCTCAGCCAGCCAGGTCTGCTGACCAGCATATGGGGAAGGTCAAAGCCTTGTCTCCTTTGAAGCCTCCTGAGTAGA
Source organism: Dryobates pubescens (assembly GCF_014839835.1). Taxonomy (NCBI): domain Eukaryota; kingdom Metazoa; phylum Chordata; class Aves; order Piciformes; family Picidae; genus Dryobates; species Dryobates pubescens. The sequence goes on from NC_071625.1 coordinate 7,286,950, forward strand.
GGAGCAGAGACAGGGCAGCTTCTCATCATTCTCATACTGCAGTCAGGAACTAGCCACAGGTTTAAGAAAAGCAGATGATGGGAGGCTTTGTAGCTTCTCCCACACACACATCTCCCTGCTTTAAGAGTGAGTTACTGTTGAGGAAGGTGAATCTTCTAGCTCATCAGAGAGAAAGAACTTACTGCCCTGGCAATAAAAAGTAGTTATTCAGTCTTTGCTGGAGAGAATGGCTTTAGAGATAAATTCTTGCAGCTCATTACTTGGATTTGGACTCTGGAAGCCTGAGTTAAACAATCTAGGTAAGATTTTCTGCAGCTTCTGTAAAATTCTGTCTTGTTAAAGACACCTAAATCAGCTCTAAATTAGCTCTTTCACATACCTACAATAAACAGTTTTCACTTCCCAAAGCAGCTTTGTTACAAAATACATTTCTTTAACAGTGCAGTATCAGAAGGGAGCCTACAGGAAAGCTGGAGAGGGACTTTTTATAAAGGCATGTCATGACAGTACAAGGGACAATGGTTTTTAAACTAGAGCAGAGCAGATTTAGATTAGACATTAGGAAGAAGTTGTTTACTGTGAGGGTGGTGAGACACAGGAACCAGCTGCCTAGAGAAGTTGTGGACATCTCTTCCCTGGAAGTGCTTAAGACCAGGCTGGATAAGGTTTTAAGTAACCCAATCTGGTAAGAGGTGTCCCTGCCCACAGCAGGGGTTTGGAACTACATGATCTTTAAGGTTCCTTTCAAATCAAGCCATTCTGACTGCATAAAGGAGGATGCAATGTGTATTGAGGAGGAAAGTCTATGAGTTTGGTTATACAACAGAAAGCCCGGAGAGGCTGAGGAGTCTCCTCCTCTGAAGACTTTCAAATCCTGCCTGGATGCATTCCTGCGTGGCCTGCCCTAGGTGCAAGGGGCTTGGACTCAATGAACTCTGAAAGTCCCTTCCAAACTCTACAATTTTGTGATTCTATGATTCTGTGACAGTCCTATGCTGGGACAGGAGGAGGAGGGCTCATCTCTGCTTTGTTTTAAGCTTCACCCTAAAGAAAAATTCATACCTACCTAAGAAAATTTGTACAGCAGAAGATTTTAGGAGACCAGGAAAGTCTGGCTGAAGAGAAACCCCTCTTTGAATCCCAAATAAGAAATGTTCAGAGAGACAGCTCTGCAGCTGGGATACCTTAGCTTTGCAAACTGTAATTGGAAAAAAAAGATAAAAAATTCAAGCCAGGAGTTGCACAGGCATCCAAAACCAAGGGGGAACTGGGAATCACTCCATGGTGTAGGACCATGTGTAGGACAGCACTGCAGGCAGCTCAATGCACACTGAACTGATGTAGCCAAGAAGGACATCGAGACACTTGAACGTGTCCAGAGAAGGGCAACAAGGCTGGGGAGAGGCCTTGAGCACAGCCCTGTGAGGAGAGGCTGAGGGAGCTGGGGTTGCTTAGCCTGGAGAAGAGAAGGCTCAGGGGTGACCTCATTGCTCTCTACAACTACCTGAAAGGTGGTTGTAGCCAGGAAGGGATTGGACTCTTCTCTGGCAACCAGCACCAGAACAAGGGGACACAGTCTCAAGCTGCACCAGGGGAAGTTTAGGCTTGAGGTGAGGAGAAAGTTCTTCACTGAGCGAGTCATTCATCATTGGAATGTGCTGCCCAGGGAGGTGGTGGAGTCACCGTCCCTGGAGGTGTTCAAGAGGGGATTGGACGTGGCACTTGGTGCCATGGTCTAGTCATGAGGTCTGTGGTGACAGGTTGGACTCGATGATCTTTGTGGTCTCTTCCAACCTTGGTGATGCTGTGAATATAAATCTGTTCCTAGCCCTTTCCATAGACTGAGTTCACTAGGGAAGCTTTTCAGAATATTTTTAGGGGGGAAGGGGGACCACATTGAAATGTTTAATCATCCTTTGCATTTTCAGGTCTCTGAGCATCTGAACTTGTTCCATAACATTACTATATGAGTTTTTTCATATTGTTTACAAATTTTCCCTTGAGAAATATGCTTCTAAGATGACACAAAATGTGTTGTTTGCATTCAGCTTTTTACTATGGAACTTCTCTGAATTATTTTTTTGCACTTGCCAGAAACTCAACAGTGTTATTTTATTGTTGTTTGGTTTTAAGTCATAACACATTTGATGTTTTCAGAAGTATTTTAAAACTGGTTTAGTACCCAAGCTGCTGTGCAGATAAATCAGTAGTTTCAGTGCATGGGTCATAGCACTTTTCTTGAACCATAAAAATGGGATTTTAACCAAGAGTGCTAAACATCACAAGCCATTTATTCTGTGTTCACAGCACAGTGGAAAAAAAAACGTGACTATGTTACCTAATAACTAAATGCCAGAGAGCAAGATTTATTTTAGGCTGTTGACAATAGAATCATGGCTTGATTATGCAGGTTTTTAAAGGCCATTAAAGCATTTTTTGAGGGAGAAAAAGAAGGGCAATATCATAATATGTCTTGAATTTCAACATGCTCACACTATTAATGTCAGACTGCGAGAAAGAGTCATTAGATCCAGGTTTGCTAATAGACTTTATCTTTTCAGTTAAAGGCTTTGCAAGCCTGGTCCCTGCCTTGTCATGGTTAAGCAGGGGTCTGTACTCAGACTATCTGCTATCCTGGGCAGCCAGATGCCACATATTCATTTTATTACTGAAGAGATGTACTAATGTCATTTAAATTAGATGCTTACCACAAGAGGACTATGTATTTTAAGGACTGTGGTTGCTTGCTCTCTGACTGACCAGGACACCAAGATTTTCTTGCCTTACATTGTAGGCTGCTGATAATATATAGCTGCATGCCCCATATATCCCATATGCTCTGATGGTGTTGTCCCAAGACTAAGGTTAGGTGTATAGCCTGGGTGATGCTTTCCAAAATGGCTCAAGCTTCACATGATATATCAAGTTTGGAAGCAGCCTCTATCTCGTCTCTGCGTTGGGCAACACAGATGTAGGAAGATGACTCAAGGGTCAAACCTGCTCTTCCCTCTGGCTGTGCCTTACAAAGTGCAGGAGAGATGTCCAGTGTGGTGGTGAGAGCAGCATAGCACTAAACCCCAACATTTGCTAAGGGTTAGGCTGATATTGTGGGACATAGACACCTTGTCTAATCAGCACAGCTACTCTCACACCTTCCTCATCCATCTTTCTTTGCTCTTCAGAGCATTAATAGCATGTGGAAGAGCCACGACCACAGGCTCAAGCCTGGGATTAACATGGTGCTTCTGGTTCTCCTAGGGACTGTATTACAAAGTATTCTGTTGACTTCTCTCTATAAGATATGTCAAGTTGAGTGAGTAGTTTACTCAACTGTATACAATTGGACTACGATTTAGCCACTGTTATCCTAAGAATTTGCTTAGACCCAAAGATTTCCCAAGTAAGTGTTTTCAATAATCAGCATATCAGCTGTGCTTAAAAAAACCCTGTATTGGGATCACAGCAATTCATGTAATATCAAGAAATGGTCAGAGAGATGACCTCCTTGAGGGTCCACAGAGTTGTCACCCAAGGTACAAGATCAGTAACAAACTGCTCCTAGCTCCTGCTCTGTTCAAGCTGAAACAAGCTGTCCTTAGACAGTGTGTTACCTCTCCTCCTTCTCCTGTGGTTCACTGTCTTCTCCTCCACCTGTCACTACAATTTTGATTCGCTAATTACCTGTAAAGGATCCAGACTGTGATTATCTGTAAGGAATCCAGATGATTGTGTCCTTCCTGTGCAAGCTGAGTACCTGCCAAGAATTATTTTATTTCAAAATTACTTAAAAGACAGAAAAAGGAACACAAAAAAATGAGAGAGAGAGAGAAAAAAAAAAAATCAGTGAAAAGAAAATCCCAGCAGGAAAGCAAACACACATAATGTGAAAACAAGACAACTACAGTAAGATGGCTTTTATCCTATAAAGAAATCAAAAAACCACTCTATAACACCACAAGGATATTACATAAAAGGGTGCTACAAAAATCTCTCTGGAAATAAGCCTGAATAACATAGATATGTGTCAATGACATGCAGGCTTGTGAATTCTGGGTCACGACACCGAGTGAGGGAAAGAAATCCTCGCTCCAGAAGAGTAACTGTTCTTTAGAGGTCACAGTTTGAGAAAACCCAGTTCAGGACTCCTCTGTGACATATCTCTGTGACTCTACCCACTCTGATAAATTAAGCAGCAAAATGGTAGGTGTCTGTGGGAGGTTCTGTTGAGCAACTGAACTGTGTAAAAATCAAATATTGAGAAAGAGACACTGACAAGTTCTAACCGTGGCTTTTAGTATACAGCTGCCCTCCCTACCTACACCCCCATTAATTAAGAAGGAAGATATTAGTTCAAATAATCCAGCTCTCCAAAAGCTTATTCTAAGTCTTCATTTCAGCATGTTTTAGGCAATTACGAATTACTAAAGAAGCTCAAATGAGTTTTGGGTTTTTTTATCTCTCTGATCTGTGACAGTAAAGAACTTTAGTGCTTCAGTCTGCTCCTTCATCCCTCATATCCTCAAACTGATCACTGTGACACAAATTCTTTGCTCTGAATCCCTATCAGTGCAACTTCACTGACAAAAGGGTGGACTGCTCCAGCTTGCAAGGAGTGGAATAAGATCCAGGCAATAAAGGTCCACACATGCAGGCTCACCTGCATACGCACAAGCACACAAAACCTGAAGCAGCAGCACCCAGTAGCAAAACATTAGGCTAAACTCACTGGATGATTAATTTTTTTTCTCCATGACACCTGGAAAATAATCATTCATCTGTGGTTGTGCAGAAGCAGCACAAACACCAGATGTCTGCACCCACTGAACACCTCAGCTTTTAAAAGGAATTGTTTAATAAAATAACTAATTGTACAATTTTCCTTAAAACATTCAGTTAATTGCATTTACCATTGTTTGAGAAAAACAAGGTTTTGTTTTCATAACTGTGGGATTGCTTCAGATTAATATGCACAGATGCATTGGCTGATTTGCATCATTAAGTCTTGAAAAGACTATTACATTTTTATATCTTCCTATCTATTCTTATTATCGTTCTCAGTAAGAGAAAAAAAATTACTGTTAATGGATGAAGTATTTCAGGAAGATTATGAAAGCAACATTGAAACTGTATAACAGCATTAAAATATATAAATAACAATAGTTAACAGGATATTGGAAAGTAATTCCAGTGAGGCTGCCATGCAGCATATGAAGACAAATTCCATAAGTGAAATGATAAAATATGGAACACACACTCTTGCAACTGTGCGTGTGGATGAATGCATTCATTTAGTGTAAGTTCCAGCTGACCAGTGAATGTATAGATTGACTCACTGTAATGAACAGGCTGGTTTGGCTCACACTAGTGATACATTAAATCATGACATTCAGTCCTGAACCTGAAACTAGAGCCAGATTTTTTCTTGAGTTCTTAGCAATGTGGCAGTGCAGAGAACCACACTCACTACTCTGTGAGGACAGCCTCCCTTCACCCTCAGCTACAGCATAAGGTGGGAGTAAGTAAAAACACACAGAATCACCAAGGTTGGAAGAGACCTCAAAGATCATGGAGTCCAACCTGTCACCACAGACCTCGTGACTAAACCATGGCACCAAGTGTCACGTCCAGTCCCCTCTCGAACACCACCAGGGATGGTGACTCCACCAAGTATAATCCAAGCCCAGGCCTCCTCAAATTGTTACATATTACTGGAAATGTTTAACACAAACTTATTTCAGAATAAGAATCATCCCTTCTAAAGGATAGAGCTTAAAAAAGTACAGTTTAAAAAGAAAATGTGTTTTGTGGACTCCTTCAAACCATTTAGGGAGATCCCTGCATTTTTAAAGCTTCTTGGCAGCATGTTAGTATCTTTCCTAGAGTCTAACAGGATGTGCTCCTGCAGCTTTTCCAGCAGAGTTCTTCTGCTAAAATCAGGCCCTAAAAATTGCTGTACCATATCAAGTGATGGACAGCTACTGAGGGTGCAGAAAACACACAGAAGACGATTCTGAGGATGCAGAATGTAATCTGAAGACTAACTCCCACTACTCTAATCTTTTCAAAGACTTTGGCTTTCCTCGGTATTTGCTACCGTGCTGGTGGAGAAATCTACCCAGGAAGTACATTTTTTTAGCACCTTGCTGAATAATTCCATTTTGTAAAGACTGCATCTCACTGCTGCACAGAAAATACTGGTTTGGAAGAAGATGTCTGTAAATGATTCCCGAAATGCAGCATCTCAGTATTGGAGCACTGTAAATTTTTTTATTATTGCTGCAATAACACAGAAATAACTATAATATAGAAATGGAATAACATTCTATTGCTTGCTTGTGCTTTATGGACAGCAATTCAGCCAGTGCATAGGTTCATTTTGTGGCTGCTCAGCACAGTAGGTTAGATGAAGTATTAGCAGTCTGAAATAGACACGTACACTTTCAATTTCAGCGCAGCCCAACGACTTTTCCTCTCCTGTCTGTCGGCATCATTATGCAATCAAAACAGCGCTCTCGACATTAACCTCCTTAGAAGTTTTGTTTTGGCTCAAGGACATGTTGAGTGGCTAAACCTTGATCCTATTCCCATTAAAATCAAAGCTTCCTTTGATTTCAATGTCATCGGCAGAGATCTTAGCAAAACAGCAGGGTCTGGCTGGTAAATTGCAACAATAACAAGTAGGGATACATTTGTGAGGTTACAAATGTGCTGTGCCGTGCTGTGCTCTGAATGTTTTGAGAATATTACTCACAAAAAATATAATGATCTTGCACAGATGAACTGCCTCACTAGTTTGTTCTAACAGTAGAATAGTTCTTTTCTGATTTATTTGCTTTAAGTGTAATCATACTGCTCACTCATTCAGCAGTTTGTGTTTGCTACCTCTGCCTGTATTTGGCCTAGAAACCAAAGTAGTCACTTCACCTTTTATAAGCGTTACCTTCCTACTGTCAACAAGGATTGAATATTTTCTAGCAATTAGCTTTTTTCTGCCTGCATTGAGGGATAAGGAAATTGAAAATTTCACAGGTTCCTCAAAGAGCTAATAAGCCAAGGCTCTTGGGCTGCCCAGGGAGGTGGTGGAGTCACCATCACTGGAGGTGTTTAGGAGGAGACTGGATGGGGTGCTTGGTGCCATGGTTTAGTTGATTAGATAGTGTTGGATGATAGGTTAGACTCAAGGATCTCAAAGGTCTTTTCCAACCTGGTTAATTCTATTCTATTCTATTCTATTCTATTCTATTCTATTCTATTCACAATTTGCACAGTGGTAGTTACATTGCATTTAATTGTTCCTCTCTACTGAGTTAAGAAAGCAACTAACACAGTCTGAACTCTACATTGTGGAATCTCTACATTGTGTAATTAACTAGGGGGAATGGAATGAAGCTGGAGGTGGGGAGATTCAGGCTGGACGTGAGGAGGAAGTTCTTCACCATGAGAGTGGTGAAGCCCTGGAATGGGTTGTCCAGAGAGGTGGTTGGGGTGCCCTGCCTGGAGGAGTTTAAGTCCAGGCTGGATGAGGCTCTGGCCAGCCTGATCTAGTGTGGGGTGTCCCTGCCCATGGCAGAGGGGTTGGAACTAGATGATCCTTGTGGTCCCTTCCAACCCTGACTGATACTACTATGATACTACTACTAAATGCCCCATTTTATTTTTTTTTAATCTTATAATAATTATTCAGGCTTTTAACTTTTAAGTCTGTTTTTCAGGGAGCATTCATGCAAGTAACACATGATTGTGCTAATGCTTAGAGCCAATGTGGAATGAATGCAGACAAATGAGGAAAGAACAAGGAAGAAGAAATTTTACTTCTCTCTTACCAGATTAGCACTCATTATTCACTCCAGGGTAACCCTTTTCCTTCCTTCTCTTGAAGTTTCAACTCAGCTGGAGCCTCATCCATGTCATGCTGCTTGTGCTCCCTGCAAGAGTAAAAAACAATCTGAGTTCCCTTTCTGTTTTCCAGTCACCAGTTATTGCTTGCCAGTGCATGCCTGAAGAGAGACAAGAAATGGAAACACAGTCCAAAATTCTGGGAATAGCCAAAGGCCATAAGTTCACTTTCTGGAAAGCACCTGAAGTTGGTCCTTGTAAACAGTGCTGAGTGTGGTCAGTGAGGACATTTAGAGCTGCTGACAATATCACCTAAATCTATACAAAGAGAAAAGAGTTAACAGATTCTGCCAGTGAATTATCTTCACAGGTTCATGAACTTCACATTCAGTTTGGTACATAGGCTTCCTTTCCATTTCAAACAACAGTAGGTTCTTTTCTTCAGGCAGCTTAGGTTTCCAAGGATTGGATCCTCAATAAATGTAAGGTAATTGTAATTACAATATAATGAATATAATAAATGCTGCTGTAATACAGTGTTAAGTGACAGAAAATTGCCAAGTACTATAGATATATTTTTGCCTTTAATTAGAGAGAAGCAACCATTCATTTATTCTAGTTTAATCAGAGATGTAATTTTTGAAGTTAGCATCAAAGACCTCATGATTTAACCTTACCAAGCACACTAATAACAATAATTTTAAGTGTACTTACATTAAGCAGTAATAATGGCTTTTCATCTTATTACTGGATAATAATTTAGTCTTAGTGTAGATAAACCTGGAAATAGAAGACCAAACCAATAAACTGCAGTGTAACATGATACTATTATTAACCCTGTGTTACAGCAACCATCACTGAAAATGATGCTGTTGAGCAGAAAATACTTGTACCCGGAGAGTTTTGAGACAGACATTTTTGACACTCAAGAGAACAGGAGCTGAAATCACAATGAAGATTTAGATATGCAATACTAAACCCTTCTGGGGTACTGAAAGAAGCCACTGCTACTGTGACTAGTAAACACTTGAATTCGTGAATACAGAAAACTTAGATCTGTGTAGATGTGTGAACAACTCAGCCAACTTGATCATCCTGCTGTATCCCACTTGGCCTTACTAACCTTCATGGTAAGGGGTACCACCTCATTGCCCACACTTGGCAGTATCCTGGGGTACATGGAGCATCTACCTTCTGTCTTGCTCACAAAAGCATTGTGACCTGAACTCTCTTAGGGAGGGACGTGCTGCATCCATAGTTTCATGTAGAAGCTGTTTGTCCTGCAATACATACAAAATCAATAAATATCACAGTATCACAAAGGTTGGAAGAGACCTCAAGGATCATTGAGTCCAACCTGTCACCACAGACCTCATGACTAGACCATGGCACCAAGTGCCACGTCCAATCTCGAACACCTCCAGGGATGGTGACTCTACCACCTCCCTGGGCAGCACATTCCAACAGCTAACAACTCGCTTGGTGAAGAACTTTCTCCTCACATTGAGCCTAAACTTCCCCTGGCGCAGTTTGAGACTGTGTCTTCCTGTTCTGGTGCTGGTTGCCTGGGAGAAGAGACCAACCCCCTTCTGGCTACAACCACCCTTCAGGTAGTTGTAGACGGCAATGAGGTCACCCCTGAGCCGCTGAATATGCTGAAACAAATCACTCAGAGTACATTCTTGCAAGGTGTTTCTCTGTAGACATTCATCAATAGCCTCACACTCACGCAGTCTTTTTTTCAAATCACCTTACCTAGTTTTAAATCCAGAAGGATTCTTGTCATACTCTGTTTCTTCTGAAACAGAAGGAGTTACATTAGTTGTGTGGACTGATGCCATCTACCCTAGTGTACAGGATATTTTGAAATCTGGGCTTCAGAAACAAGCAAAATACAGTCTTCATGCCATTTATATTCCTTTTAAAAGAAGATACAATACACATCGAATTCCACTCCATTACTTTGAAGGCAGTGAGTCTATGAAATCTGCACTGGTGAACTGGTAAATTAGAAACTCAGAACACAACTACAATTTTTTTTTTTTGTCTCATACTTCAACTGCATTAAATGAACTTGAGGATTGAAAAGCAAAACTAGCAGGAATGCCTGAAATAATGAGATTCAACGCTGCCACACGGATTCTCAGGTGTTACTGCAGAGCTTTGTTTTATTCATTTTAAATGATAAGCCTCATGAATTTTCTTTTTCTTGCAGTAGTAAAATATATCCCACAAATGAATAAGAGAAAAGGACTGTTTAGGTGATTTAGGACCTCAAGACTTAAGTCTTCATCAAGACTTAACGCTTCATATTGGAACGGGCTGCCCAGGGAGGTGGTGGAGTCACCATCACTGGAGGTGTTTAGGAAGAGACTGGATGGGGCGCTTGGTGCCATGGTTTAGTTGATTAGATAGTGTTGGATGATAGGTTGGACTCAATGATCTCAAAGGTCTTTTCCAGTCTGGTTAATTCTATTCTATTCTATATAATCCAAACATTTTAAAAATTATTATAGAATCATTAAAGTTGGAAAAGACCTTGAAGATCATCAAGTCCAACTGTCAAGCCAGAGCTGCTATGCCCATTAAACCCTGTGTTGGCGTGCAATGTCTACACATTTTATTGAACTCCAGCACCTCCCTGGGCAGCCTGGTCCAATGCCTGACCACTCTTTCAGTAAAGAATTTTTTCCTAATATCCAGTCTAAATTTTGCCTGGAACAACTTGAGGTCATTTACTCTTGCTCTGTCACTTATTTCTTGAGAGAAGAGACCAACCTACACCTTGTTACAACCTTCTTTCAGGTAGTTACAGTCTCCTTTTCTTGTCCCTCTTAGAAGGGACAAGAGGACTAATTACCAAAACAGAAAAGTAAGAGGAAATCTGGAAATAATCTTAACTAAAGCTATAATAAAGGCCACACTGTTCCTGAGTTCTTGTCCAATATAAGGAGTTCTATGTGGTCCTGTCTCTTTGGACTCACCTTACAAATGCAGTGGGAAAAAATAATGATTGTATCATCTAATAATCTATTCTGACTTGAATAAAACAAAATAATAATGATAACTGAATAACACAAATATTGACTAAAATGGACTATCACAGTGTTGAGAGGACATAGGTTGTTGCTAGTATGCCCCTTACACATTGCTGAGGAAGAATCCAGCCATAATCTGACAGAAATGAAGTAACAATCTTTTCAAGCAGAAGCTCTTGCTCAGCTAATGATAACAGAGCAGAGGATACCTGTGTAAGAGTGTAAGTTGATAACAACTCTTATGTTTGAATGTCTGCATGAGCAACCAGGTTAAATTCATAAATACCATAAGGATAGCATTAGCTACACCATGAAGGGCATTTTTAACTTGGCCTCTTTCAGATTTTCTTTTCCTCATATTTTTTTCCTATCTTGCCTCATATCAGCATACTTCTTACCTTTGCCTGAACACCTACTGGCACTACATCTGAGGTTTCTTTTTGTTTGTTTTTTGAACAGTGAAAGTAGCTAAAAAATTGCTTTTCTTTACAAGTAAACCCCTTTTTGAATTCAGGTTGAATTTGTTCAATAGTTTTAGCCAGAGAAATATTTTGAAAGCTAAATTTAAAGAAGAACCATAGAAAAAAAAGTGGTGTCAGCTGCTTGTATTCACTGCCTCAGCAGTGAGCTGGTTGCACAGTCTTGGGGTAAATTCCACCCTCACTGTGAGCATATTCAAGCCCACACTTCAACTTTTCAGAGACTAGAAAGGTACAAATAAAAAGAATGGCAAGTGGTCCAGTCATAGAAATGGGACAGTTTGCTGAACAGAAATTCACAAGGGGAAAAGAAAGAAAGAAAGAAAGAAAGAAAAGGTTCAGAGGCTCTGCTTGATACAGGAGCAGAATTTGAACTCTCATTCTTTACTTCTTTGCTTGAAGATCTTAATCACTAGCTATTTAGATATTCTGAGGCAGAGCTTTCATAGCCTTTGCTTCTAAGTTTCCTCATTGTATAAAAAAAATACTTAAATAGTCATTGTGCCAGACTGCATAAGTGACTTCAGCCTGGTTGTTAGGCCATTTGCCTTGTTGATGGATTCCAGCCAACGCACCAGCAAACATCTACCATTCTATCTGAAATGTGACAGTCTGTAGGAGAGACTGAAAGCACTTCCCCAGGATGTCCCTGAAGTTTAGAAAGTCAGAGTATTCTCTCAGAAGACCAATTTTCTCACTCACCCTTTGTTGTTTTTCTCACTAATACCTCCAGGAGTGTTTTGTTTTGTGCCCCATGAAACACTGCAAAAGCAAATGAAACCTTTTGATTCAATTTTGCAATGGAGAAAATAATAAAGCCTTTAAAACATTTTGGATACATACTTACAGCTGTTTCATTTGAAAGAAGGCAAGGGACTTGCACAGCCATGCCCAGCACCCTGGTACCCCAGCTCCCATCCCTATGGGTTCTTGCTGCAAAGAAAAATAGGTGGGACAAAGCAGAGAGAAGCATCTGCTAGAATAGGTGTCTTCACAGCAGAGAGTCGATTTCAAGCAGAAAACCTGAGAAGTCAATAAGCACGTTGCAGGAGAGAAAGAAAGCAAAAGGCTACTCAATTGGTTGAAGCAAAATTTTATATATGTGTTGCCTTTCCCTGATTTAATAAATGTTTTAACAGTTTAAAAAGCTTTGCACATTATCTGCACCACCAGCAACTTTATGCGTGCATGAAATTAATGAAGCAACCAACAAAAACAAAGAAGCAAGATTATTAATGCGACGTTTGCTCAAGGCAGGCTAAATGAGTTGCTTCTGAGAACGTCAGAGAGAGCTCTCTAATGATAAGGAAAGAGGCAGTGCTGTTGGTTTTGAACAAGGAGAATGGTCAGTGGATTTATTGCTGAGTGACAAAACAGATTTGGTATAACTTTGGATAGAAATCTTTGAGGACACGCTTCATCTTCTATTTTCTTTTTATGCCCTTTCCCTTCTTCTTTCTTTTAATTTTTTTTCTTTTTCTTATATTTTTTTTTAAGTATTTTGTTCATTCCTGAAATGTTTGAACTTACTTCTTAGCAGCTACTCAGTGCAATCAGAACTGAGCTTGATATCCTTTGGAAACATAGTTATCATTTTGAGCCCCTTTTTTTTCCAGTGTTGTGCTTTGTTTTCACCGTGCCTTGTTTTCACAGTGCTTAGGGGAATGTTAATCCTCAGCTGAAGTGAAGCCCCCTTCCTTAGAGATAACCAGGAAATGACCAGAATTTAACCTTTGGAAACTCCAAATCTACTGCTGAATGTGCATTATTTCAGAATCTCATGTAAATATAAGCAAACTGGAGAATCGTCACAAGAGGCTAGTTGCACATAGTAGGAACACAAGCTTATTTTGCTTCATGGCATGCCTGATCTTCTTCTGATAATGAGCAAAATAAAGAATAAATATTGCCCTGAAATGAATATTCATAGAATCAATAAGGTTGAAAAAGACCTCAAAGATCATCAAGTCCAATCTGTCACCCAAGACCTCATGACTACTAAACCATGGCACCAAGTGCCATGTCCAATCCCCTCTTGAACACCGCCAGGGACAGTGACTCCACCACCTCCCTGGGCAGCACATTCCAATGGTCAACAACTCTCTCTGTGAAGAACTTTCTCCTCACCTCGAGCCTAAATCTCCCCTGGCACAGCTTGAGACTGTGTCCTCTTGTTCTGGTGCTGATTGCCTGGGAGAAGAGACCAACCCCCTCCTGACTACAGCCTCCTTTCATAACAGTTTCAAGGCCAGTGAATAAAATAGTTTTGTTTTCATACATTCAAGCTTGAAAGAAATCATAATAGCTACATTTAGGGACTGGTAATACAAAAACTTTCTTTTAGTGTCACTGAGTGGAGCTCACTGATTAAGTTCAGCAGACTCTCAACAGGTGAGTTAAACAGGTGGGTCCATGGCTGATATTTATGGAATCGTCTCCAAGGCAATAAGCCTTGGGTTTTTTCTACAACTCTTTATCTCTTTACTGTGTTTTTCACTACACAGAGGCCTGGCTACTAGGAACAAGCTTTCTCCTTTACTATTTTGTCAACCCAAGAGCATATCTCTCTGTGCTATGATCCCACCTGTGATTTACATCACCAGAACTAAAGCGTAACGGCTCATGAAATTTATTGCATATTGTTAGACTCATTTGTATTGAGCCATACAGAGCACAAGGGAAACTGTAAACTTATCTCATATTGTTTTCAGAGTGAATGATTGGTCATAGCTCACATGCAAATCTGGAGCTGCAGCAACAATTTCAGCTGCTTCATAAAAGTTAATGTCACAGGTTTTCTGATGACTGCACCTATCTCCTTTAATGGCCTTATTTATTTATTTATTTGGAGCCTTTTTTTGCAAGGTGTTCTCCTTTACACATTTTCTGTAGCACCAATACAGCAGTTTACTTTTAGACATCTTCATCCTCTTCTGCTCAGTAGCATGAGAAACTAACAGTACCACCAAAATATTTCCTTCCACTTAATAACATTAAATTTCATGCTTCAGACTTTTGCCTGTTTTCCCCTCTGTTTTAAGCCTTATGCAATGCAAGAGTGTGTTTCTCAGTGCACACTTCCCCCTCTGTTTATCTTATCTGAAATTGTTGATACTATTCAGGTCTGGATAATTTTAAGGGTGTCTCAGTCAAAATGCTGGAACTTTCTTAGGAATGTGCATGTATGTGTTGGAGGAAAAGCAAGAAAAGTGGGAATAAGAGGGAAAAGAAGGAAAGATAATACTTTTAGGATTTAATCATGGAAACCTACCGAGACAAAGTGCATTGCTTGATGAAACTGTACATATTTCATACTGAGATATTAGAACATGGGTCTCATTCTAACAGTGTGCATCCAGTAGTCATCAAACATTAGTCCTGAAATCTCAACATAGATGGGTTGAACTGGTACAATCATTCTCACTCTTTTGGACTCACATCAAAGAAATAAGGGAGAAAAAATGTCAAAGATACTTACATTAAGGTAAACATTTTCCCTCTGGATATTAGCACTGGAAACATGAAGAAGGGACCTGGCCTGAGAGGAAGAATTAGCTGAGCTGGGCCGAGCTTTTCCTCACCACACATTCTTCACAGCCTTAGTAATGTCCATGCAAGATGTGCTGAGCCTATTTCAATGCCTAAAAACAGAATCTTGTGTGACTTTGATGTTCAAGCATATGGAGCAGCTTATTCACTTACCTACAGCCTCAAGTTAGGCTTTGTCTTCTGGCTGCTGCCACCAAAGAGTAGAGGCTCCAAATCTCACCAGATCTGAAATTATATTCTGGGGAGATTTGTAACTAATCCCCAAATAAAATTTGTAGCAATTACGATGCAGGAAGGAGAGAAGGCTAGACTCTGCCCAAAGGCCAAGTCATATCTGTTAGGTGTGCTCTCACCACACTATAGGCGCCTTTACAGCACAAGGTGGCACAGATTTTCATTCTAAAAATCTTAGGAGTGGCCAGAATCCATTTTCTGCACAATAGCTTTTGTCAAATCTCATTTAAATAAGACACAGAACACTGAAGCTATAGAGAAGCTGAACAGGCATACTAACCGCATACTGCCCAAAAATGCAGACAAAAAAAAATAGTAGTAGTCAAGAAAATCAAATAAGATTACTCTAACCAGTTGTCAAGATCACAGAATCACAGAATCACCAAGGTTGGAAGAGACCTCAAAGATCATCGAGTCCAACCTGTCACCACAGACCTCATGACTAAACCATGGCACCAAGTGCCACATCCCATCCCCTCTTGAACAGCTCCAGGGACGGGGACTCCACCACCTCCCTGGGCAGCACATTCCAATGGCTAACAACCCTCTCAGTGAAGAGCTTTCTCTTCACTTTGAGCCTGAACTTCCCCTGGTACAGCTTGAGACTGTGTCCTCTTGTAGTTCAGATGATAATGATCACAAAATGTATTTTTCCACCATGCTCAGTCCAGTCTTCAAAGTTTTTTGAATGGTGCAGGAAGCAAGCTTCAAAATATGCAGATTATTGCAAACTATTGCATGTTGATAATACTTTCAAGAAAGGCAACATCAGATTTGTTACTGAGAAGAAAATCACATCTGCTTAAAGAAAGCCTTCCAAAGATGTGACTCTTCTTTCTTACCTATCTTGTTTGCAGAAGGAGAGCTGTTTAATGTGAGCACTGAACCTTCATTTTGAATTAAGCAGTGGATGTCATTAAATTATCTTTCTTTATATAGACATAAAAGTGGGATAAACAAGAGATTGTGATGCTTCACCTTTTAAAATATTCTTTTCTGAAATGAATAATATCCTTTAGCAGTACCAAGTGGCTGTGTAACTAATTTACAGCTTCTCAATCCTGTTAATTCATTTATTGCAGGAAGTGGGAGGACTGAGTAATACTGAAGCTATTTCTTCTCCGTGAGGTGTACTAGAATTTTAACTAGCCTCACTACTCCTCAGGACAATCACTAAAATAGATGTGTGATATATAATCACATTTTCAGTTAACTCAGCACTTGAAATAACACATCAGCTCTCAGGGGAACAATTCACCAGCCATGATGAATATGCAACAAGCTGCTAATCTTTGCTTTCCAAATACAACTTTTTGAACTTTTGATTCCTTAAGCTTCACATCCACTTTCTGTGAAGGATGGGAGGGTGCTGCATCAGGTTATCAAGGTTTGAAATGCATATTAAAACCTTTTATGACTTAATTTGATACAGCTAGAGAGTTTGAAAACATTGGACTAGATAGACATGTTTTTACTGAAAGCACAATGTAGGTCAAAGGCTAACAGTAACAATAACTAAAACCAATAATGTAGTAGTTGAATGATTTAACTACCAAGGGTCAGCAAGTTATGCAAGCAATCACACCCATGCTGGGATGAAAAAACCCAACATGTCAGTCCTGTAGTCAGGCTCATGTCTGGCCTTGTTTACCAGTATAGATAAAGCTTTGTGCTTCATTTTTAACATAAAGACAGATTTGCAGATAACAATTGTCTCTTCACTCACCTGCTAGACTCCATAGTTTTCTACATTAGAGTTGGCTAAGCCATGCTTACCAAACTTACAGATGTGCAAGGCAGCTTCATGAAATACAAATGCTTTTGGGTCATTAAGTTAAACACAGTGGGAGTCTGCTGCATGTTGCCCAACCAATATCAAGAGGCAGACAAAATAATCTATAAGCAGCTGGGAGAAGTCTCACAGTCACTCATGGAGAACTTCAACTTAACAGATGTAGCTGGAAACACAATACAGCAGAAAGGAAACTGCAGAGATGAAAAACTCTGAGATTCCTGGAGTGTGTGGAAGATAATTTCCTGACACAGCTGGTGAGGGAGTCGGCTGGGGAAGACACTCTGCTACACTTGTTTGTGAACAAAAAAAGGAGTTCTGGATTATGCAATGGTTGGAGACTGTCACAGAATCACCAAACCACAGAATGACAGGGGCTGGAAGGGACCTCAAGAGATCATCAAGTCCAATCCCCCTGCCAAAGCACAAAAAGTTTAAGAAAAAGCAGCTAATAAATTAAATCATTGCAATAATCTGCTATATCTCATATGAAAACAACTTTTTATCTCGAACAGAAGGCAGAGTTGTGTTACAAAAACCTCCTTTCACAAGTTCACTGTTGTGGTGTTTGAGCATTCCAAGAGGACTGAATGCCGTATGTCGAAGAAGGTGATTATAAATCTCTATTTTAAAATGCAGACAGTTTCAAATACTTTTCTATTGCTTCTCAGAAAACTAGAAATGCTGAGAAAAATTGTGGTCATGAACACTTAGTTCTAAGACATGGGAAAATGTGCGAAAAACCCCAAGGGTACTTAGGAAGCAGTAGACCGCCAACTCAAGGCAGTTCAAAGATAGCAGAAATATCTTGATGTAGATAGGATAGGATAGGACCAGATCAGGTTGGAAGAGACCTCAAAGATCATCAAGTCCAACCTATCATCCAACACCATCTAATCAACTAAACCATGGCACCAAGCCCCCCATCCAGTCTCTTCCTAAACACTTCCAGTGACAGTGACTCCACCACCAACCTGGGCAGCGCATTCCAATGCCCAATCACTCTTTCTATGAAGAACCTCTTCCTAACATCCAGCCTAAACCTCCCCTGGTGCAGCTTGAGACTGTGTCCTCTTGTTCTGGTGCTGGTTGCCTTGGAGAAGAGACCAACCCCTAGCTGGCTACAGCCTCCCTTCAGGTAGTTGTAGACAGCAAGAAGGTCTCCTGTGAGCCTCCTTTTCTCCAGGCTAAGCATCCCCAGCTCCCTCAGCCTCTCCATGTAATTTAAGATTCTTTAAACAAAAGGATCATTTTCACAAAGCAATGGAGCCCTGTGAAAAAAAGTCATCTCTGTACACTACATAAGTCAAAAGAATTTTAGTGATACCAGACAAAATGAAAGAGTACTCTGCTCTCTCTACTAGCTAGAGTGGAGGAGGAAGCTGAGACCACTTCAGGGAAGAAAAGATTCCTTTTTAGCTAAAGAGTTCTACCAGACAAATATGAGAAGGTAAGCAACCCTCAACCACTGTGGAGACAACTATCTATAGGAACAGATTGTTTCCTGTAGCTATAAACTACAGAAGACAACACAAATAGTCAATCTTCCTATTTTGTTAAGACAAAAAAACCACCAGGGATAACTCTTGCTAATATGCATGAAATGAAACAAGATAAGGCAGATGCATACACACATACAGGTGTAAGTGCATGCTTATATAGATACATAGACAGACAGACATCAAAATTGACTGGGTTTGCCAATATATTGGTACTTCTTTTCATGATAATTTTTCCAATGCTCTTGATGTGTCTTATCACTTGTCAATCAAATAACTGACAATAGAAATGCTAGTATTTCTTTGGGGCTGCATTCACAAAGTTCAAAGAGATGGGTATTTGCATCTGCAGTTGCAAGTCACTTCCCTGCTTCCACAAAAGTCCAAGCATTTACAAGCAGAAAGGCATCATTTTTCAGGCAGGTAGAGGATGAAATAACATACAAGATCACCACAAACCAATGCCTTCATGCAAAAGTAAGTTTTGGTTGGGGTTTTTGTATGTGTGTGTGTGTACATCTGCAATATACAATTAATCACTAGCCATGGACTGATTTGGTTTTAGCCAGAATAATTCAGTTTTTCACTTGCTCAAGAAGAGAATCTCTCCAACATACACTTCAAGCAGTGTTGTGAGCTCATTCATTTTTTAAGTCAACACACACACACACACATATTTCATTCCTTGTTGGAGGTCTGCCACTGTTTGTTGTGTACTTGCTTCATAAAAACTGTTTGGAAAGGGATCATTCATCTTAAAATGTTATCTCCAGAAACAAATTTAAGTTGGCTGAAGCTTGAGTTGTACAATAAGGTCTGTGGAACTTATGGGTTTGTTTATTTAGAAGAACAATTGACTTCATTTGCCACATCAGCTTCCAAAAATACTTTTATTATTCGTTCAGATTCTGCATTTTAAATACCCTTCATGCAGCCATGACCTAATAAGACCCTAATGAATGCTTGTAGTTTCCAGCCTGAATGCCCATTCTATTTCATGATGCAATTTTATATTTTCTCCTCTTTGTTATTCAAATTAACTTCTGATAAGTGAGGAATATGAGCCAGCATTTAGTTTTAATTAATTGCATGGGGTAATCAGATATGGCCAATGACTCTGTGGTGTCTACAAAGCTTTTATATGTTTGGTTGTTGGGGGTTTTTTTTTGTCCTTTTCCAATTTAAATATGCATACAATACAGGGCTCAAATCAAATATTAAACAATGTTAAGAAAGATCTCAGTAATAATCTGGTACAGAAAATGAGGCTCTTATTGTTCTACAGACAACCACAGTTGCTGGGGTTTTTTTTAAACTTCAGAATGCAGCATTCTGAAGCCAGCTTAAAAGCTAATACAGCAAATTGACATAGATCTGCTCTCATTTATTACATTTCAGCAAGAGAACAAATCTATAGGAATTCTTCACATATCTAATTACATTTGCTTTTGGCAATGTCTGTGGTCTGTATCTAGAACATTAAATGAACTGTTGCCATCAAGCTTCATTAACAGGACATGAAGTGCTTTATTTAATGCATTTTCATGTTCCCATTTCAGCTTTAGATTAGATTGAGCTCCCATATAAACAGGTTCATCTTATTTAGCTCAGCACAACCGTACCAAACAGCAGCAGCTTTGAATGTGGCCTCTTCTGCCATTTGAAGCTAGATGCTATGTTAAATTCCAAGTCAAATTTTCACAGGTCTCAGTAATGAATGCTTTGACAAATTAATTCTTGTTTATAAAAAATCCTCAACATTTCTTCTAAATGTAAAGAAACAGGAGTGATGATGGGTTGTTTGGAGGTCCATGAGAGAAGGAATTAGTCTCCTGGCAATGAGCAGTACGAAAAAGCGGCAAGAAGATCTCTCAATACCATTTGTCCATATGTTAATGAAAGTGCAAAGATCTGGAGCAAAGTGTCTTTAAAACTCTGAACTATACATGGCAACACAAAGAGACCTGATGAATAAAGGGGTAGTAGGAATAGAAAATGAGGAAACTTGAACTGAAAAATACATAATGTGGAATACAGTAAAATCAATTAAAAATATGTAACTCTAAGAAGAATAAGCTTTTCAGTGATAACATTCAAAGTTTAGCTGTCCTGGGCTGGATAGTGACAGAGCTAGAATATATTGCCTTTATCTTAGATGGTTCAAAAAAGTGTCTGAAATATTTCATTTGACCTCAAGATGATAAAATGTCTCCATAGAACAGCTTATAAAGCAGCCTTATAATTAATGTGAACTAATACAAAGCTACAGGATTATAGATTTACCTGCTCCTGAGTTCCTCTATTCAATTTTCCATGAGAAAGACAAAAATGAGTGTCCACAACCAGCACTTAAAGCTGGTCTCTGGAAAGGGTGGGCCTATTTAAGAAGTCAGAAATTTCTTGTTTGGTGATCAGATGCCCCTTGAGCTGATGAAATGGTATATTTTAACTGTACCCATGAAGGCATGCAGAAAATGGGATCCTTGCTCCATTTCCACAGCTAGTTGGTACTTTTGTCCCAGAAGATAAAAGCCACTCCTGATAGTGATTTAAGCTGACTACAGCTGATGGTCATTTTGAGCATAACCTGTATTTCATCACAGTGGAATTTTTCCCCTTCCCTTTGTAATTACTAGTCATCATATGTATTTGCCAGGATGGAATGGGGATTTCACAATGCAAAATATACAAAACTGGGATCTCCTTTATGTGGCTTCCTAATATCTTCCTCAGTCCATCTCATGACATGCTATTTGGAGGCTCATAAGAACTGAGCTGGTTACCTTGGTTTGATCCTTAATGAACAAATGCACACATGGAATGAAAATGCATCCTCCGAGTCTTATAACACTGTATTTCTGCCCAGCAGTCTAAACAGAGAGAATCAAAAGCTGTAAGCTGCATTTTGTTTTTCCTCTTTTTTCTCCCTCTCTTTTAGCAATTCATCTTTAGAAGCCCACTGCTGAAAACATGATACAGGATGTTTGAGCGGAGATTGCCTTCGGGGATAGCATAGAGAATATTTGTATTGCCTAAGCCAGTAAATCTGATACCAACATTCACAGAGCCACAGATTGCATTAGGTTGGAAGGGACCCTCTAAATGTCATACTGTCCAACACCCTTGCAGTGAGAAGGGATCACTATTAAACTGAAAATTAAAACCAAAACAATAAAATCAACATTATTCAACTATTAATAGATTATGTAGTTATTTGTATGTTTTGCATGACAAAGTGTGCCCCTTCTCTGAGCAAGCATGAGGAAGAGTGAAAGGATCACTTGAAAAAGATTATTTGACATATACATACTTGTCATTTGACATATACATACTTCATATGTACAAATACAACACGAAGAGGACAAGGACCTGCTGAAGGAAGTCCAGAGGAGGCCAGAAAGGTGGTCAGAGAGCTGGAGCATCTCTCCTACAAAGACAGACTGAAAGAATTGGGTTGCTCAGCCTGGAGAAGGCAGCAGGGACACCATATAGCAGCATTTTAATATCTGAAGGGAACCTACAAGAAAGCTGTTTAGAAGGGTCTGTACTAATAGGACAAGGGCAATGGTTTTAAACTAGAGCAGGGTAGGTTTATGTTGGACATCGGGAGGTAGTTCTTTAAAGTGAGGGTAGTGAAATACAGTAGCACGTTGACTAGGGAGGTGGTGGAGGCCCAAGCCCTGGAAACATTCAAGATCAAACTTGATGAGGCTCTAAGCAACCTGACCTAGTTAAAGATGTCCCTGCTTACTGCAGGGGGTTGGACTTGGTGACCTTCAAGGGTCTCTTCCACCCCCATGCATTCTATGATTCTACAGAACCCCTAGGTAAAGTGCATTTAAAAGTATATGGGGTACAGAGAGAGTAATGCAGGGGTAATCATTATGGATGGTCATTTAATGTCCAGAGACTACCTTGCTTAATGACAGATTTGAATAGTGGAGGGGTTCTTTTTATTTAGAGTGACCACAATGTTTCTCTCAAGTGCATTAACTGAACAATAGAATCCTTTTTAACTGAAAGCAAGTGAGAAACCACAATTACACCCTGAATGAATTCCACAGTAGGATGTTAAATGATTGATGTTGAGTAATTTAGCTACAGAACAAGATGTGTTGTTGGGGTTGGCCATGGCACCTTTTTTTTTCTCATTTCTCTATAAGGCAAGCCTGTTATTTAAGGAAATAAATGGACAAGGGAACAACAAGGTTATACACCTCAATTAAAAGTATCTTGCAGGTCCCTTGACTCTTTGTGTTGCATGCTTTTAGCTTGCAGAACTTTGTAAGAAAGAGAAAACGTTTATAATTGCAGGGCGTGCTATGAGAAAATAAAATGGTTCTGAAAATGTTGAGTGCATTCTTCTACTATTGCTCTGAACAGCTTTCTGAGAGCTAGATACAAATCCTGGCTAGCTAAAAATACTACTAAAACTAACAAGTGCAAAAAAAATATTGAGTTCTGCAGGCTATCAAAAGGTCAGAAACAATCATCAGAGTATTTGTCTATTGATCTTTGACCACTGGAATTTATCTCAACTCCATTGGTCTGATATTTGAATACAATCCAGATTCTTCACAGAATCACCAAGGTTGGAAGAGACCTCAAAGATCATCAAGTCCAACCTGTCACCACAGACCTGATGACTATTTTTATACACTTATCTTCAGAATCACCCTGGGATTCCACTGTGCCTTCTCATATACCTTTTAGAAACAAGACACTGGTAACTGAAGACTAATTCAATTATCCAAGTTCACAGAGGAAAGCAGAATTAGACCTTAGATTTCTGGTTGTCCAGGCACTGCCAGTCCTTAGATTCAATCTTCTTCCATCAAAGCCATCAAAGTAGCTAAAACCCCCACTTTTATGGGTATACTCATGGTAAAACATGCAATTGTTATGCCACAAGAGCTCATTTGCACAGTCATAAGGGCTCATCTGCACACAAAGGAGCACAAAAAGACAGTGGGGGAATGTGGGGAGACTCCAAACCATACCATGCCCCAGATACTCCCTGTATTCAAATGCCCACTTGGCACTTTCATGCACCATTGCCCATTTATTCCTTTTTATATTACTCACATCTTTTTTCTTCAGTTATTCCAGCACAGCTCCCCTGAAGCAAACACATTTGTAAAGATGTAAATCAGATGAAAACCATGGAATAATGCAAATCAAAATATGCATCACCCTACTGAGGTCACCATACTGAGATCATCAGGGATATCATCAGACAGCAGTATTAGCTAAGGTTTTCATTTTGAAATGTCCTAATACATTGAAATAACTGCAAGTGTGATCAATAACACCCCATGATAGCTGGCCATGTTTTCATATCAAGAAGGAAATCATCTATGGCCAAATGTTATGCAATCTACAGCACTATGTTTATATTACAGTAAATTACACAAACAACAATACAACTGTCACAGTTTCATCAGCAAAGGAAACTGCAGTGTGTTTGTTTCTTAAAAACTGTCAAATTATCTGGCTAGTCCAGGAAACAACATTTAAACAGGAAAAACAAGACCATTCATCTTTAGTGCTCATGCAGACAAGGCAGTACAGGTATCTTTGCAAAAATTCTCTAAATAGCCCTGAGATAGGACCCTACAGAAGCCAAGCCAAGCCAAGCTCAACAAAAGTAACTAGCACATACATAAACCAAACAAACATTCATCTTGAATCCATATTAATTAACCATTTCACACACACTGAAGACAGAAAACCTTGAGTTACAAGCAGCACTGCATAGGGTTGCAGAGACACTGCAGTAAATCAAGGCAGTTTGATGTCATAAAAACTCAGAGCTATATTTATAGTCTTGCTCCAAAGTTTCTCTTTTCACAAGGCAAATTGCATGAATCCTGTGAGATAGCTCTTGTTTAATTTAAAATAATAGGTATTTGAGATAGGGGGAAAAACAATCCCAACATTAAATCAGGCAGTCAATGCCAATGTCAGCACAAGATTGCTTTCTGCAATATATCCTCCAGAGTTTGGACTCCAATGCTAGGTCTCTTACTGTTTCCCTGTGAAGATTATTGCTCAAAATAATAGATCTTACATTTGGAACATATTCTCTGGATTTCTTTTTACTGCTTTATTTCCATCGCTTCAGGCCTGATTGTTTTATTTTTTTCCTTTTTCTGTTTGGTTTTGGTTTTTCAAAGTGCATCACCCCACTGAGATCACCATACTGAGAGCATCAGAGATATACTGGAGAGCAGTATGAGCTAGGGTTTTAATTTTAAAATGCCCTAATAGATTTTAAGAAACAAAACAAAGAAGAACTGAAATTCTACCTGGATTGGCTAAAAACATGCTGAGCGACCTTGGATAGCTGTGGCTGCCTGTAACTGTTTAAGCCAACCTCAGCTATGAAGAGGACCATTTTCCTTTTTTGCTTTCTCATGCTGATGTCATAAGGCTTAATTCATTAGAAGGGGGTTTTGTGTGGACAAAGTGTTCTGGAAATAGTGCTATTAATTACTGCCTCTGTGTGGTGTTTTCAAGGTCCTTTTTGTCAGCCCTTGCATTTTTTCCATGGTTATACTATTCAATTATTTGGAGACTGATACCTTTTCCTGCTAAGTTATCTGGCCAAGCCATCAACATTCAGCTGCTTGAACAAGTCCCTGTGTCAGTCACGCTACCTCTCTCTATTCTTTCCAGTTTCTGACCTTTATTAGGCACCTGAGAGCACAGAAAAGGGATTCAGGGGACTGGTTTTATACATGCTTGGAAAAACGTTCCATCTGTATATTCAAGCTTTATTCAACCATGAATTTCAAACTTAACAAGAAATCTGTCTTTAACTGTCAAACCATGTTACAGTTCAGATGGGAAAAAAAGATTCATACTAAGTCTGTAGTAATCAATGATTTCATGTTTTAATTGTACACTTTAGGAGATATTCAGTCATGCTGCTGACCTTAGAAAGTATGCAAGTGAAGCCTACCAACCTGCTCTCTCCTTTAAGCTGAGCTGCTAAGGAGAAACACAGAATTCCAATAAACACTAAAACAAAGACTTATATTTCCTTTCCAAGGTTATTGTCTGCTTTAGCTATCAACTAAACCCAAAGATTCTTCCTTTTTGTGTTTCTTTTAATTCAAGGGTAAAAGCAGTGAGCTTTCATTCAGCATATGTCAAGCATCACAGGCAAAGGATGTTTCCTTATTGCTACTGACCTGGATCATTGACAGATATCAAAGGAAGAGCTCTCATGCTGATGCCAAAATGCATGCATAACAGAGTGAGCAGTGCCTGGGCCTTGCAAGAGAAAGGAAAGGAAAGGATAGAGAATAAATGTCAAGAGAGTAAATGCCTCCCTTCTGGTTTTGTAGGGTAGTTCAAACACCTTGTCAGTTAAGTCTAGAAGAGAGAGACTGATGAATTTTAGAACCTGTTCACTTTGGAAGAGCTAAATGTGCTGATAAAATGCGATGGATCCATCACCACCAAGTGTTTAGAGCAGTACTCTACCTTGCACTTTTCTTTGTGAACAAAACTAACTCCTCACAAATTTTTGTGTCTTAATTCAAGGGGCAGGCTACCTCTGTGATCAGCAAATCTGAGGTGAGACATCTGACTAAATGTAGTCATCTAGTGTAATTTGAGATGCTCTAGGGCTATCAATCCAGCCAACAGGTCCCCCTGTGTCCTGTGACAAGACCTGTTTGGATGCCGCAGATACCATATAAGCATTCTAAATAATCGCTAGACAACAATGTGTAGGCAATTGAATCATCAGATGGATGGAAAACAGAGCTGCAAATGGGCTGGAAGCCTGTGAATATTCATGTTGCACAGAGGAATATACATCACCTTTATTTGGGCAAAACAGGCTATCAGCACTGCTGCTGCAGACAGTGGTAATGCTCCCATTGATTGAACTGGAGGAGAATCTTGCCCTTAGCTGTGCTATGAATATTTAATCACACAAATTGGACAACAGTGAACACCTTTGTGCTTTTTGATCCACTTAGGAAAGATCTTCAGCTAAAGGCAGCTTCCATTTTCTGTGAACTAACCAACCAAGGCTGCCTTCCTACCAAACCTACTTATTGTCTTTTTGTGTCTTTTCAGCTCATGGTATTTCTTACTCTTATTCTTTTCATCAGTTTTGCAGGCCCTTAAGCTAAAAGTACATATTGTAGATGTTCAGTCCCATCTTCCTTAGGTGCCCACCAGCAAAATATCAAAAAAAACCCCCTTTATAAACACCTCAATTTAAAAAAAAGCCTAATATTTGGGAGCAGTGGTCTTCAGGAGTCTCTCTTATTTTCCTCATCTCTGTTACTGTATGTGTGAGAGTAGCCTAAAAAAATAATCAGAAATTGTTGCAATAGTAATAAGTGGTAGGAGAAGTAATGCTAATGTAGTTCTGCCTGCTTCTGGAATCCTGAAGAGTCAATTTGTACACTGTATTCAGAGAAACCAAAAGATGGTGAACCACGGGAAGAGGGAGAAATTATTGTCTTCCTAGTTAAAGGACTGACGTGGAACAAATTAGAAACCATTGAAAGCAGGGATCGTTTCATTGGCTAACGCTGATAAATGGGACTCAGAGCCAAAACCAATCACAGATGACTAACAATGTTTAAATTGCAGTTGTGCTGACCTTTATTTTCAAGTGCTATGCTCTGCTGACTTTGTGGAGGAAGGGCGTTTCAGACAGAATTTTCAGCAGGTTTACTGATCCTTATTTGTTTCCTGGGCTGATATATTGCTGGCTATATAAATTGTTCGGTGCCACAAGTATGATTATGAGCAGCAAGAACAAGGAGGTGGTCACACACAGACTAGTAAATCATTGTTTATCTTGAGGCTTAGCAACATACAAATGCTAGAAAATTTATTTCAGCCTTCAAGTAGACCATCCTTGTTTTGACGAGCGTCTCCTGTTAGTCTAAAAACACAAAGCAGATGGAATATTTGGGTTTCATAGGACAAAGCCATTGCTCATGTCTCAGACCAAAATGACAGCATTGAGAGTTATGAGCAATGACATTATGGAGACAGTCTGATGCAACTGGCAGTGCTCTCTGTGTATTGAGCATGTATCAGCTGTCAGTGCCTGACAGTGGATAACCAGTGGGCTATTTTATTATCGTTACTCAAATTTGCCTCAGTAACTTTCCAATCTCTTGTTATTAGAAACTCATTCTGTAACCGTTTTTTCCTTAAACATAGATCAGAAACCTGCAGGAGGAGGGACACAGGGCAAAGAGCAGAGCAGGAATTTTAGTTTAGTTAAGGTAAGGACATGGAAATGTTGAACACTAAAGATGATGTTGAGAATTATTTAGGGGAAAACTAGTTGAAAGCTATGTATGTAAGGGATACACAGTGAAATAAACCTATAGCTGGAATAACAACTAATCCTGAACCTTCCAGCATGGAAAAATTCTGACTACTGTAGTCCAATTTCCACATTTTGGAATCAGTCTTAATTATGTCTGTGCCATTTTTAATCCCATGGAACTCAGGAAATCTACAGCAAATTTAACACTACATACCAGACTGAATCCATAACTACAATCACTCCCACAGAAGTCTATTTGTTTGCAACAGGGAGTTTAATCCATATCAAATCTCATAGATAGATTGAAGCCCAAATCATTCTTGGATGTTTTTCCCCTTTGTTTCTGTTACGAATCCAACTGCTCAAATTGTTTTACCAGCAGCTGGAATTCATTTGGCTATGACAGAATTTAAAACCACAACAAAGCTGAATCATACATGACCACCGGTGTTTGAGATCTTGGTTCAACAGCAAATTTTGCTGACAGCTGTCATAAGACTAAGGGAAAAATCACGTTATCCATATTAAACTTCAACTGTCTAACATAAGCACATTTCAGGGCTTCTGTATCTGCAGTCTCAAAGTCACATGCAAGCACTGGAAAGAAAAAAGGGCCCTTCAGATGCAGAACATGAAGATACAGGTGTTAAATTAGGCAAAGGAAATGCCTCCCAGAGTATTTACTTTTCCCATTATGTTTTCTGAAACTGGCAGAATACAGAACGACCTCACAGTGAGGACACCAATAGTAGGGACAAATAGGATAATTAGTCTCACTGTAGCACTGCAGTCTAAGTACAGCAGAAGTCTGTGTGTAATGTGAGGTTTGGCCCCTGTCATCCCTGGACAGTCAGTGGCTGGAGCCCCAGAAGACTTGAAGCAACATAAGAGCAAGATGCTCTGTGCTGAATGAGACACCTGCTTCCTCAGATGCATGGAAGTATCTCTGCATTTTCCTCTGAGATCTGACCCAAACTAAAACTGTGGTGGATCAGGAAAGACAAGCCCGAAACAGAATTGCCCCCAGGAAAGGTTTCTTTGATCATTTTTGAAGAGACAGTACAACAACTTAGACATGATAAAGAAAAGTGAAACTGACTTTCGCTAGAGTTGTCCTCTCGTAATTCAAAATTCCAGCACTGATAGAGATTATATGCAGCAATATGTAGATTTCTTGCACACATAAATGAAAGACTTTACAACTGCAGGATTTTTGTGTTGCTCAATTTCTCAGAATTTCCTACCAAAACAAAAAGGTAGACTGAGGCTCTGCAGCTCAACTTGGGCTGTGCGAGTTGCATGTGGTGTGAGTACAACAGTTGCTAGAGATCCTCGTCTAAAACTCTAGAAGCAAATCAATCCCAAATCTTTTTTAGGATTAGAATTTGGTTAAGGGCATCACAGAAGCCAAAGTTAAGAGAGCTCAGAAAAGGAAAAAGGAGATAAACTTGGCAGAAATCTTTAATCCTTCATATGCAGTGTCATTCCTAAACAGATTTAACCCAGAGAATTAAGATTCTTTTGGCTTCCAGCCCTTTTTTTTTCTATTTTATTTTTTTTATTCTGGGTTAAACTTAGAATATTGGAAAGCTATAATGTGAACCTAACACTGAAGATCCTCTTTCAACCTATAAGTCATGTAGACCCAAGGCAGAATGATTTGCGATTAGCTCATAAAAGACCTATCCACAAATGCAGTAATTCTAACCAAAGTAGAATACATAGAATACATAGAATACATAGAATAAACCAGGTTGGAAGAGACCTTCAAGATTTGGAGTCTGATCGTGAAGATTGCCTCAATGTAAAACTAATGTTTAAAGAGTAAATTACATTCTGTAAATTGCTTATCCACTTTCACCTTGTAACCAGTGCCTGGTTCCACTGACTTGTTCATTTATTAGCTGACAATGTTTTTATGATAAGAAAATTCCCTTCTCAAAAGTGCCTTTACATTTCCTAGCTTTTTCTCTTTTTATTTTCCCTCCCCTTTAAGGATGTTTTAAAAATAATAAGCAAAGCCATTTTTGTTTCCTTATTGTCCAAGAAGGCATTTTAATTTGATCAAATGTTTATAACATCAGCCCCCGGGTTCAGCTCTGAAAGCTTATGCAATCAAATTAGACGAGGGCTGAGCTGCAGGCATCCCAACCAGTTCTCATCTTACATCACAAATGGAGCAACGCAGCACTAGTGAGTAGGTTTCTCTTAAATGGAAAAAGCTACCTGCAAAAATACTCTTATAATACTGAGCACATGTCATAGTATCAGTCAGGGTTGGAAGGGACCACAAGGATCATCTAGTTCCAACCCCCCTGCCATGGGCAGGGACACCCCACACTAGATCAGGCTGGCCAGAGCCTCATCCAGCCTGGTCTTAAACACCTCCTCTCATCCTGTCTGCATTTTCTTATCTCATTGTATTATATATGTACTACACTCTTTCTCTTATGGAAGATAAATGGAATGAATGGTAATATTAAGAAAAAAAACAGAAAATGCTTTGTCACCTTGTCTAGAAAGCAACACTAAAGCTTCCTTATAGCTATAATTTTGGTAGAAAGGAAGACAGCAAAAAAAATTTAGAAGTCTGCCATATGTCATTAACATTTTGCATAATATTCTAATCTGCTCCTTAGAGGACTCACAGATAAGGGACAATTGTACTTAAAGCAAAGGCTTCACAGGTCATCAGTTCTGAATTTAATTTGTCTTTATTCCTTCCCACAAATCTATTTAGTTTTGGAATATGCATTGGAAAATTAAAGCCAGAGTAGTTCCTCCTATTCCTTGCTATCTTAGCCTGCAACACAGGATGTTCCTTTCAGGTGGACTATTAAGATGGCCCTGCTTAACCCATAGGTCAGGTCTTTAATCGGGCTTTAAAAAGGCTCATTGCTCAATTTGCATAGCGCCCATTGCTAAGGCATCACGAATGGGGCAGGCTGAGATAAGAGACCCCAATTTTTATTTACTTTTTTTTTTTTAATCCTACACTTTCTTGGGTTTGCCTTCTCTGCAATTTAAAAATGTACTCATTTGCAACTGCATTTTAAAGGAAAAAAATGAAACTTGCAAGCCCTACGAAATAACTACATTTTGCTACTTTTGCTTTTAGAGGAGGATATTTTTGTCTGTATTCCTCATGCTTTTTTCTGTAGATTTGACTGAAGGAATCAATTTTCTACAGAGACAGCAATGTCTCTCAGTAAGAATAGAAAGCTATACCTCTCTTTGATCATCGCTTGCTTCATGATATTTCATTTTGCACAGAGTTTACCGTGATAGCCAACATTTTCTTGGCCATCACTGATAGAAGTAAGCACAATCCAAAACGTGCTATAGACTAGCCTCAGAGCATTTAGCACCACACAGAAGAATAAATCAAAACAAAAATCATCTTACTCATTTTGCTCTGAAAGCCTTGTCTCTCTGTTTGCCCCAGTAGAGCTGGAAGGCATAAGGGAAACCTCTGCAGAGGGCAGTACAGAATGGCTGATAGCCAGGGATTGGTTCTGCAGCTCTGAAGATATTTTCTAAGCTATGCTCTTAAAGTCCTCATGCTTCCATCACCTCACAGCAAAACAGAAAGTATAACTTCCAGTACATTTGGGTTATTTCCAACAGCACTTAGGAAAAGAAGGAAATAGGTCTCCGAGACACGGTTTAGTGGCAACAGTGGTGTTGGGTTGATGGTCTTAGAGGTCTTTTTCGACCTTAATGCTTCTATGACTCTCTAAGGTAAGCTGCTGTGACAGCTTTCATAAGGAAATAATTACTCTTTTATTTGTTTTGGAGTGTTTAGTTGTGATTTATAGGAAAAATCCATAAAAATCTCCACCCCTGCTACTCATGAAATAAACATTTATGATATTACCTGGGAAAAGATGAAATGAAGATATAAGGCTTTAAAAAAACCAGTGGTTATATCACATCCTGCATTTCAGCAGCGGGTTATGAACAAGCAGAAGAGTGGTTGCAAGCGCAGCTCAGGGGAACTTTGTCACCCTGCATTTCAAGTGATGTAATTGCTCTCTTGAACAAAGGCAGTAAGAATTCCGGTCACCCTTCTCACCCTGAAACAGCTAATATAGAGTCTGGCTCACAGACAGACCAAGGAGCTATAAAAATTTGCTGCCTCCAACTGACCACCAATGCTTTTGTTGGCTATCACTGCTCCCTTGGCATAGTTGGCTGAATCAGCCTCCTATTCTTGCCACAACTCATAACTTGCTGTGTTTACAGAGCCCATCAGTGAGTTCACTTTATTTGCAGGCATCTGTAAATTCAGCACAGAGGGGGAAGGACCTTGACTCACTTACCTGATGGAGTTAGCAGAGGTGTTTGAAGAGGTTATTTCTCCCTATTCCATTATAAGTAAACTCAATTGAGACTGTGCATCCAGCCTACTTCTCCAAGGCAGGTGATATTTAGCCTGAAATAAAAACAGCAAAATGAGCAAAAGGATGAAATAGTTCCCTTGAAGTCTCACTCATGAAAGGCCAACAACTGTTCCATCTAAAAGAAGATTTCATTTTTATTTCATTTTGGCACTGATTTACCTCCAATCTGTACTCCAGCTTAGGACTCTAGAGATGGTCCAGGTGCACAGTGACACCTGTACCTCTTGTTGCTGGCATGTTTACAGAAAACTACTCAACTTGTTAAAAAAAATCTCAAATGCAGAGGTGTTTATGACTGAACTCATCTCATTTTGATGCAAGCACATGCTAACAGTGGTGCTTTGAAAATATGCTTGCAATTGTGTACAACAAATTGGACTGTACATGGGCCACATTCCTGTGGAATTTCACAATCTAGACGGAGGAAGCTGTGAACTTTGCCGTGGCTGTGGTTTCGCTGCTTTTGTAGCTATGCTTTGTTAGCTGTGATAATTAGCTCTGATTAATCAAAGCTAACGTTCCAAGGTGCTTTATAGAAAAACAATTTCTATCAATTTGATATCACTGCAAATTGTACTCCAGGGTCCACATTCATCTGAAGTGGTTTGAGAGCCATCTAATTCAAGGGATTCTGTCAAAGCTCGGCATACTTCACTAGATTTATCTTTCAGAGTTTCTCTTCACCTTGGTTCTTATTACTTATCCTATTCAATCTCTTCTTTTCCAACTTTTTATTAAGTTCTTTTCAAGCTATCAGCAGATTCCACAGCAGCTTTTGAGTGAAACCAGGCAGAAAATTATTTACTTCGGTGTCCTCCTTTCCTCATTCCAGGAATATACAGGAAAGAGAAAATATCTTCCCCTGCCTACTGCGCAGTACAAGAAGGCCATATTGCAAGATGTGTACATACTGATTGCAATAATGTGAAGATTAGTTGCTTGTTAAATTATGCACAGACCACAAACCATGAAATTTGAATAGTCATGTTTGCAGAGTATAAATAATTATTGATAACTTGTGCTGTTCTCACTAACCAAATCTTATCTGAAAAAATAATAGATGTATTCTAGAATTGGTCTCTTCTCTGGCTACAACTGTAAACATTATTATTTATTGCATACTTTCAGTTAGTGGCCTTTACATCATCTGAGACCTGCAGTATCTAATTTTCAGCTGTGAGGAAAAAAGAATGTATGGAAGCTGAAAACACAGAGGAGGCAGTTCTGTGCCTCCTGTGGTGGAGCTGGCTTCACTTGGTGTAGCACCTGAGCATGGGCCAAGAGATTATCTTCATACAGCACCTACAGCTAGGTCTTCTTCTAGCAGTCTGTATTCTTGTCCTTAATATGAACAAGATACTATATAATATTTAAATAACATGATATATCACTTCCTTCTAATGATAAAGTGCATCAGAAAAAAAAAATTCAATGCTTTTGGTGCTAACCACATTCACTTGACACATTTTCTACTATGCAGTATTTTGATCACCCATAAAAGAGATTCCTGCCATGTAGAACCATGTTGCTCCAGAAGAAGTCATATCAGGGCTGTGGTTTCACCCACACAATATTTGCAGCCTCCTTAATCAACACTGCCAAAAGAATTCTTTTTTAACCACAGACCATCATCCACCATGTTATGGAAAATGAGCTTTGCAACAGCAACGATGTGTGGTAATATGAAATCCCCAAACAGCTGAAGATAGCATTATAGCTGCAGTATGAACATACCAAGAGAAGACCTTTTGAAGGTATAAACAGATTGTGGCTGAGGACTAAGAAATTAATTATTGTGTGCATGTAGTTCAAAAGAACTTGTGAGGTTGAAAGCAGATGACAAGTTTAAAAGTGTTTGGTAGATGCAGTTACAGGAGTGGATTCTTTGGGAAAACATGGATAAGATATTTCAGTAAGCTTCAATCTCCATTCAGAAGAAAATTTTCTTTAGTCAAAATAATTTACAGGAAAAACCTCCAAGAACTGTCAGTTTGAAATCTATTCTTTCACTGCATGAGTGTGTTTGACAAAGGTCGGGGGGGGTTACTTTTCATACCTTTTTAGAGCCTTATGATTCAAGCAGCCATCTTCATTTTTAGGTTGATAAGTCAGAAAAGTCTTTTCCTGGAACATTAAGGTTTCACTTTTGAAACATCCTACAATGTTCCAAACACTTTGTCACCAAGTGGTCACTGAGCTGTTTGTTTGTTCTATGTGTGGTAAAGTAAAATCTTGCACAAGTGCACAATGCACAAGACAGAGCAAGAAGACAAATGTAGCTGGGACAAAAAAATAATAGAGCAGTTGTCTCACTAAATTTTGCTATAAAATATAGAATATTTGCTTTTAAAAAAATAAACATGAAATTTGGGAAAAAAAATAGCATTTAAAAAATCAATTGAAGACATTTAAAATGGAAAAAGCTTTTGTAAATTTAGAATAGAATAGAATAGAATAGAATAGAATAGAATAGAATAGAATAGAATAGAATAGAATAGAATAGAATAGAATAGAATAGAACAGAACAGACCAGACCAGACCAGACCAGACCAGACCAGGTTGGAAGAGACCTTCAAGATCATCATGTCCAACCTATCATCCAACACCACCTAATCAACTAAACCATACAACCAAGCATCCTGTCAAGCCTCGCCCTGAACACCCCCAGCGATGGTGACGCCACCACCTCCTCAGGCAGCCCATTCCAATGGCCAATCACTCTCTCTGTGTAAAACTTCCTCCTAACCTCCAGCCTAAACCTCCCCTGACGCAGCCTGAGACTGTGTCCTCTTGTTCTGGTACTGGTTGCCTGGGAGAAGAGACCAACCTCTGCCTCACTACAACCCCCTTCAGGTAGTTGTAGAGAGCAATAAGGTCACCCCTGAGTCTCCTCCTCTCCAGGCTAAGCAACCCCAGCTCTCTCAGTCTCTCCTCATAGGGCTTGTGCTCCAAGCCCCTCACCAACCTTGTTGCCCTTCTCTGGACACGCTCCAGCAACTCAACATCCTTCCTAAAGGATTTTGCTAACTTGGAAGAAGGAGCAGGTCAAAAATATGGAAAATCTGAATCCACTCAGAGCACCACCTAAAAGGGTTCATTTCATACAAGGAGCCACCTGTACAGGAACTTAGGAAGAAGAACTTATCTAAGTTGTGCTCTTTCTCTTGGTTTTGTACCCAGTATCAAATTGGAAAGAATCATTATTTCCAGGCTTGCCCATATGTGACAGTAGGGAACCTTACTAAAAGTAGTACATCCTGCAAGTCACTGAGAGCATTTTTGTGGCTTGAGTAAATCCAGGAGCTCAGCTGCTTACCTTTGAGGTGGATTATTTTAACAGAGGTGGAAATACATTAAATCCAACATAAAAGTTTCTAAGTATATCGCTGAAATTTAGGTTACACCTTAAAATGAAGATGAATATTCAACAAGAGCAGGATGCTCATTCACTAACTTCTTAATTTGAAACTTCTAAGGTTGAGCTGATGATGAGATGCAGTGAAGAAGATACCATACGAGATGAGATGCAATGAAAAAGATACCAGATGAG
The DNA here is from genome assembly GCF_014839835.1 of Dryobates pubescens. NCBI lineage: Eukaryota > Metazoa > Chordata > Aves > Piciformes > Picidae > Dryobates > Dryobates pubescens. The sequence continues at coordinate 7,322,643 of NC_071625.1, forward strand.
ATGAGATGCAATGAAAAAAGATACCAAATGAGACAAGAGACAATGAAAAAGATACCAAATTCCGGGGGGGAAAGAAAAAAAAATAAATAAAAATCATGTTAATCATATTCTGTATTTGCAATGCCACAGCTAGAACCAAAGGTTAACTGAGACCAAAAACGCACTGACATATATCAGAGAACACAGTAGTTCAGTTTTACTAAGAGACAACATACTTAATGTATGTAAAAAAAGGCATGTGGGCGCATCCTAATGGACCTCTTCCCATCCCAGTGGTCTCCCAGCAAGGTGTCCTTGCTGAATGTTGCCAGTTTTAAAGTTTCAGAGACTAAAGATGGGCAAGATGATGACCTTTACCCAGCTGTAGCTCAGATAGCTCAGCACACACTTTGAAGCTGATGAAATGCAAAGCATCTTACCTAGCCTCACCTGAGAACAGAGATGACTCCACGTGGTCTTTCGTTCTGCAGCGTATGTATCATACTGAAAGGCAGAGCGGTGTGGTTCATAGAGGAATAAAGGAGAACTAAGTGGAAAGGAGACATATTTGAGGGCTGGAGGTTAAAAGGAGAATTCAGAAGAGTTGGGAAATATTGAAGACAGGGGGATGTGGGCATTAGTGGTGGTGGGAAGGCAGCTAAGGTAACTGTTGATCCCCTTGCAATGACAGCAATTGAGTAGAAATACTCTTTCCATAGGGATCTGATTGCTAGGAAAGGGAAGAGAGAGTGAGTTCCAGGAGAAACCAGGAATGAGATTAGAAGTCCTAAATCCCTGTATCTACTGCCATGAAGCAACAACCTGACTTCCCTAGGCCCTAACAAAGTGCTGGGGAAATGGCATTGTAGCAAAGCCATGGGGAAGGCAGCAGCAGATTAAGGACAGCTTTGCCAGTGGAAGCAATTAAAGAAGGACTTGTGAGAAGGTTTTATTTCAAATAATTTATGATCCAAGTGACCCAGGTTAGCAAAATCTGATTAAACTGCAAATCTGTCACTGATATTTCTCTTCCTGTATCCAGGACATTTTTTTCCTCACTTTTTTTCCTTTCAGTCTCATGTGTGGTTACAGCTACAGACATAGTTAAGGAAAATTGGAGGATATGAATTCCTTTATGTGTTTAGATCTGTGAAAACATTTGCTTACAGCCATTAGCTTTTCAGTTTCTCTCTGTTTGTATATTTTTCCTTTCTCTCTTTATTAGAATTCCTCCCAGAAGGGTTACCTGGTTATGGTTGGGGGTTTTTGTGTGTGTGTGGTTTTGTTTGTTTGTTTTGTGGGTGTTTTTTTTTTGCCCCCAGATTTTTACTGCTTTACTGTGATCTTATAAATCTGATAGCTCTTTTTTTCCCGATGTTGCTGCTCTGACAATAACACATTTTTTTCCTGATGTGAGTTGGGCATCAATGTTTCATATTTTTTCTCTCTATCATTACTCTTTTTTTGGTAAACAGGTTGTAAAAAACCCATCATTTTCATTTCAGATGCCAAGGAATGAGTTGACAGAGACGACTTTCTGCATCCCCTGCTGCTCTGCCTGGAAGGTAAAGAGCAATAGTCTGTTTTGTACACCATACATAGCAGGTGATAGTCTTTTGCAACTAGAAAGATGTGAAAAGTTTTTGTGAAAATGGTGCTGTTTAACACTTTCCTATGGCAAAAGTTAGCTCCTACGTGTGCATGCTGGTTGAATAACATTTTCCTATTAAAGCAATATGCTTCACAAGGATTTTGTAGCTGAGGAGAATGTAGGAAATGTAGTTTACCACTGAATTTATTAGTGACACATGGCACAGTCCTAGCAGGGTGCTGCATATCACAAAATACAGAGAAGCAAGCATAGGCTGCTTATTTCTAAGATGCAGACATTTGAAAGGAGTGCAAAGGGTATATTATGCAGACTTTCAGGAATATTGCGTTTATCTACAGAAATACGATATATATATATATTGCTGGCAATGAACAAAGAGGCTACAGGCAAGCCATGTGCCAGGCAACATGATTTTTACAATATGAAAGTAAAAACTGATTCCATGAAGGCCTAGTAGTAATATATGTAATCTAGGGTGAAGGCTTGTTAAGTTGACCTAAAATAATGCAGAATTTATTACAACCACTTTAGGCTCGAGGTGAGGAGAAAGTTCTTCACTTACAAGAGTAATTGGTCATTGGAATGGGCTGCCCAGGGAGGTGATGGAATCACCATCCCTGGAGGTGTTCAAAAAAGGATTGAATGTGGGACCTGAAGCCATGGTTTAGTCAGTCATGAGGTGTTAGGTATTAGATAATAAGTTGGACTTGATGATCTCTTCAGTCTTTTCCAACCTTGTTGATTCTATGACTTCGGGAAGCAACATGACCATGTCTTTAGTGTACCATCCTGATGCCTATCTGATAGGAAAATTGAATTTCTCTTTTATTTCATGGGTACTTATATTTCCTTCATCAGTACTTGTATTTCCTTCCTAACAAAACTGAAAGGGAAGAAGAAACCCTTAACCTATGGACACCTTGTTGTTCTTAATTCCTCCTGGCTTCTATCACCATCAGAAAAGGTATTGTCAAAAAATAAGGTATCACCAAAAAATAAAGTAGTGTGGAAAGTATTGAACTTCCTCTTACCATACTGCTTACTTCATCTGTGTTCTTTACTGAAAAACAATCTGAAAACAAATCTAAATATTTATAAAGCAGAAGAAAACTCACTTTTTTTCTGAGGTTGAAAATATGGGGTCTGGCATAGCTCTCATTGTGAGCCCTATATTCAAAAGGACAAATAGAGATAAATTAATTACAGTATCACAGTATCACCAAGGTTGGAAGAGACCTCAAGGATCATCGAGTCCAACCTGTCACCACAGACCTCATGACTAGACCATGGCACCAAGTGCCACGTCCAGTCCCCTCTTGAACACCTCCAGGGACGGTGACTCCACCACCTCCCTGGGCAGCACATTTCAATGATGAACAATTCTCTCAGTGAAGAACTTTCTCCTCACCTCCAGCCTAAACTTCCCCTGGTGCAGCCTGAGACTGTGTCCCCTTGTTCTGGTGCTGGTTGCTAGAGAGAAGAGACCAACCCCTTCCTGGCCACAACCACCTTTCAGGTAGTTGTGGAGAGCAATTAACAACTACAATTGTAATAGTAGTGTCAAGGCTCTGTTGTTTCATGTTTAAAGCAATGAATATACTGATTAGGCACTTAGGTTTTATTCTCTCCTTGACATAGTCAAATTTACTGAAGTAAAACCCAGAGGAGGAGGGTAATACCATGTACTTCTCTAAAACAAATTCATGTGTGAGGGGAATGGAGGTGAGAGCAGCTCCTGAATCACAAAACAGAAATGAGATTGAAAGCTGGGCATGAAATGGAGACATGAGCTGGAGAACCAGAACCAAATGAGGTAGAAAATCAAAAGACAACATGGGCATAACAAGGGCTCTTCAGATTTCACAGTAATTTGGAAGTTGAAAGCCTGATAACCCATGAGCAGAGGAATGTGAACACCAGAAGATGCCTTCTCTCCTTTATCCTGCTACATAAGATATTTAGATTCCATAATTTTAAAAAAAAAATCAATTTGAACAAAAGCCAATTAAAAACAAAGTACCTGCTGAAAACAAAACCTGCCTGGCTGGCAACAAGTAGCATAAAAGCCAAAGAAATCTTAAACTGAGCATGAATCGCTGCCTCAGATACACTTCTTTACGTGTGGTTTGGATTAAGTCTGCTTCCTGGAACAAGACACATCGTGGGCTTGGATTTAAAACGTCAGCCCATCTCTGGAATGATTTCTGACACTTTGAAATAGCTACCACAGCATATCATAAGCATGGGTTTATTGCTGTCAGAATCCACACTGGAAAAATAGATGCTTTATAGCTTCTGCTGCTCCATAAAGAGAAGCATCTGAGTAGGGATGTAATTAAACATTCAGCATCTCAAGCGTCATGTGCAACATTATTCTAAGCAGGTAAATCAGCTCAGCATGGATAACAGTATAGAGGGCATGCAGAACAAAAAATACACAACAAAAAATGAACCCAAGAAAGCACATCCTTTTGCAAGCACTGAAAAATAGTCCTCAAAATGGACTTTACAAGCACAGGTTACTGACGCAAAAGGAAAGCCACCGTAAAGCACATACACACCCCAGAAAGCCAGCAGACTGCAGATCAGAGAGATTGCTCCTGTTTTCCTATTCCCAAACTTCCTAGTTATTAGTAGTGACATAAAACACTTCTTCAGCTATTTCCACATGATTAAATTTTGGTTATCTCAGTGCAGCAGGGTAATTGTATGCAGATCTCCAAGAATTTCACACAGTTGTCTACTTTTAAATCTTTAATCTATATAACCCTTTGTTTTCCTTCAAAACCAACAAAACTAGTTGCCTCTTCAGATCTGAAACTGTGCCCTTGTTTGCTTTGGCAAAAGAAATTTGCTAGAAAAAAAAATTGGATAGATTGACAAAACGAAGACTCCTCCCCCCCAAAGAGGTTTAAAAAATGCTGGTGAGGTGAAAAATTCCACTGAAAAATGTATTATACCATTTGTTTATGCAAGTTATATAGCAGTAGAAAAGCCCTTTTTTCTTGGATACATTTTAAACTGACATCAAATGGTTATGTAACACATTTTCTTCAGAAATTCATCTGATCCACTGACCAAGGGAAGAATAGGAAGCTGGGACGTGAACTTTGCCTTTTTAGATTAACAGTACAAGACCTACTGTTACTTCTGTGTGGTTCCAATGAAGCTGAGCTTCAGGTATTGCCCTCTTATGTATTCAGATACCCAGCCCTTTCCAGATATCCAGCATTTTCCTATTTCTACTACATCCAACAGGAAGAATAACAAGGAACTCATCCTATAAGATGGGACACCACATCTTATTTACTCCTTCTAGTCAAGAAAACACAGATGAGACACAAAGTCCTTTGGCATCATGCCTTTAAGAGCCTACAGTCCTTATTCAATTAATGCAGAAAGGCAGGTGCCTCCTCTATTAACGTCTAGAGATGATCCAGAGAGCACCTACACCAGAAACTCAGATAAACTCTTCACACAAGACGAGCATGTGAGGCATTTCCTGTCTCTCAGTGTACATCCAGAGGATCCTTCAGAAGACACAGAAGATAGAATAGAATAGAATAGAATAGAATAGAATAGAATAGAATAGAATAGAATAGAATAGACCAGGTTGGAAGAGACCTTCGAGATCATCGTGTCCAACCTATCATCCAACACTACCCAATCAACTAAACCATGCAACCAAGCATCCTGTCAAGCCTCGCCCTGAACACCCCCAGCGACGGCGACCCCACCACCTCCTCGGGCAGCCCATTCCAGTGGGCAATCACTCTCTCTGTGTAAAACTTCCTCCTAACCTCCAGCCATGCAACCAAGCATCCTGTCAAGCCTTGCCCTAAACACCCCCAGCAACGGTGACCCCACCACGTCCTCGGGCAGCCCATTCCAATGGGCAATCAATCTCTCTGTGTAAAACTTCCTCCTAACCTCCAGCCTAAACCTCCCCTGACGCAGCCTGAGACTGTGTCCTCTTGTTCTGGTACTGGTTGCCTGGGAGAAGAGACCAACCTCTGCCTCACTACAACCCCCCTTCAGGTAGTTGTAGAGAGCAATAAGGTCACCCCTGAGTCTCCTCCTACATAGATACAGGCATTGAATCTCATGTCAATCCCAAACACCTTCATCAAATGTCAGTATGTGTCAGCAGCATTTTCTCTGACCATGGCGAAGCGTTTTACCTGCAGCAAATGTAATGGGCTGAAATGAGAGTCAGACTACTTGTACTCTCTTCATTGATGTGAGTACAGCCTACGGCTGCTGTGTTTTAGAAAATTATATGCAATTGCCATAATCAGCCTACCTGCTATCCTTTCAAGTTCAAGGAGTCCTCAGAACAGTGATTTCCAGAGATACTCTCAGCAACTGGAGAGAAAAGTTGAATTACTTTTGCCCTTACTGTTTGACACTAACAGGAGCAGTTTAGGACCTGATGTACACGGTTGCTAGCCCATTAGCAACGTCCATTTAATAGCGAAACACTTTTCAAGGAGGTGAATTCTCAGACAAATGGGATAGAACAGAAAACATTGCAGGCACAGTATCAGCAGGTGTTTCAGAGTTGTAGAATGAGCTGAAATACCTCCCTTTGTACCATCCCAAAAAAATGGACTCTTGTGGAATAAAAGTGGAGTCAGAGAAGGCTGATAGAAATGGTTAAGGGCCCAAAGCCACAGAAACAACTTTGAAGAAGGAATGAAAAAAATGGGATTTTTTTTTTTTAAGAAAAAATAGCAAATACCTAAGACAATAAAACATGTTGCAAGGTCTCTCCCTAATTTTTTTTCCTCATCACTAAAACAAGGTAAATACGTGTGTCCAAAGGGCAATAAAGTTGGTGAGGGGTTTGGAACACAAGCCTGTGGAGGAGAGGCTGAGGGAGCTGGGGTTGCTTAGCCTGGAGAAGAGGAAGCTCAGGGCAGACCTTATTGCTGTCTACAACTACCTGAAGGCAGGTTGTAGCCAGGTGGGGGTTAGTCTCTTCTCCCACACAGCCAGCACCAGAACAAGAGGACACAGTCCCAAGCTGCACCAGGGAAGGTTTAGGCTGGATGTTAGGAAGAAGTTCTTCACAGAAAGAGTGATTGCCCATTGGAATGGGCTGCCTGGGGAGGTGGTGAAGTCACCATTATTGGGGGTGCTTAGGAGGAGACTGGATGGGGTGCTTGGTGCCATGGTTTAGTTGATGAGGTGGTGCTGGATGATGGGTTGGATGTCATGATCTTGAAGGTCTCTTCCAACCTGGTTTATTCTGTTCTATTCTACTCTAGATCGTTTACTTGCTGTTTCAGAATGAGGAATAGAACATGACTAAAAATGTCAAAACCTTCACAAATATGACTTCTAAAACAGATTATGGACCCAGCAGAACACTTACACCCCTGATGAAGTTTTGATAACCTTTGAAATAGCCCATTGATACTGTAAGGTGGTATATGTCTGAGTGACATAATAATGAGGAGCAGGGAAGATATATCCATTTCTATCCACAGCATTTACTTGCACTGCTCTTAACACAGCCATTTGCCCTGATCACCTTGTTGCAGATTAACTTCAGCCAGTGAGGTGATTGTCCTTCAGAATTACACTCATATGCCACATTAGTTCCAAAGGACTTCACTATTATTAATGTTGGTATCATGGGAATGAGGAAAGTGCTGTTGTCAGTGAAGTGTGGCATGCATGCAGCAGTGGTACCAGTGCTATTTCTGTTAGGAATGTGGTTTTCTACTGAAATATTTATGCTACTACCTTCCTCAGCATGAACGCAGCTGTAATACATCTGTGCACGTCTGTGCTGGAGAACAGTATTGTGTCCTTCCCTGTGGAGAAATAGATACACTGAGACAGGACTTTTTATCTTTTTGGCTCTACACCCCCACAAGAACATGATTAAGCAGGGCAATGTTCCTGTGATGAATTGTACATCAATATCTGAACTTATTACCTACTGTAAAACTGGAAAGCTGTTGTTATGATCCCAGCTGGGTTGGATGGGGCTTCGGGCATCCTGGTCTAGCGAAAGATGACCCTGCCTATGGCAGGGAGGTTGGATCTTAAAAGTCCCTTCCAACTCAAACCATTCTATGATTCCATGAACACAAGTTCATAGGCACAAAGATACTTCAACTAGAAAATAATTTCCAAATATTTAAATGTTATGTCACTTTGATGTATAAGATCTTAGCATCAGAATTAGTGATAACATGGTACCTAATGGCATTGATTATACCATTTAGAAAGGGTTCTGAGGACTTAAATCAGGTTTGCATCTAACATTCACTTCCAATGTCCACCATCAAGAAAAATGTTAAGTATTACATATTAATCTTTGAGTTAATCTGCTTCCTTAAGCTATCAAAGTGGTTCACTTACTAATAGATATTTCCAGGTTTCCCTTTGCTGCTGTCAGCAATAGGAAAACACAGTGCTCAGCATCTTACTTTGCACCAGTTGCTTTGTTAAAGATGTGCTGGCACTGCTGTCCCATCTTTTCTCTTAGACATGCACTTTCTGTGTAAAGAATCTCTACCTCCAATACATAGGTGCTCTTGACTAAGAATTAGCAGTGCAAGTTGGTGGAGATGTGGGGAAAACCATCAGATCAGTTTTGTAGGTTAGTGGTCAACCTTAATACTATTTCCCTATCAGTTACAAGGTGCAAACAACTCCTGCACATGTAGAATCTGAATATCCTAAAGTGGAAGCATTCTGTGAGGATTATCAAGTCAGATCCATCAACATCCGGGATTAAACACAGGTCAGAATGGTCACCAGGAAGAAACTTAATCCATAAATGAGATTAACCTGTTTTGCCTGGAGGATGTGATAGTCACTTTCCATTGTTCTGTCCTTCACCTATTAAATAAGACAAAAATACAATTACTTGCCTTTGCTAGGCCCTATTTACAGGTTCAGAGGCTAATCCTCTGGTATAAGAGGTAAACTCACAGTAGTTAAAATTGTCTGAATGCTTTGTCTATATATCACATTGCTTCAAAGTTTTATTTGCACAGTTTTCAGCATAAGGGAATCATTAATCATTATGTTAGTTGACCCATTTGGTAAAAGATTCAATACCTGCGGCGCCCACCTGCACAGGGATTTCAAGTTTGGGATTTTCTGCACAAAGGCTATAGAGCTAATCAGCTCTCATCTCTTCCAGAATTCATTTGCCTTTTTTTGCTGCTTCCAGAAATAAAGCAATCAGAATTAGAATGCCTGAAACAGTCTAAGTTAGGGAAACAAGATGAATCTGCTCAGCTCTGACTGTCATCTTCCAGCCAATTACACTTCATTGCTGACTGCTCATGCCAAGACCTTGCTGTTTTCATACAGAAATAAGAAAGTTTTGTACCTAATCTCACCCTTTTATCTGATTGTGCAGGACTGACCACTCACTTGTCCTCAACCTGATAAAACTTACAGATAGAACTACAGACCAGTGGGGATCTAAAGAAAATAATAATGCAGCAATACCAGTCTAGCAGCTCAGCTCCTTCCAAGATGCAGTTTTAAGAAGATCACTGAAAGGAGATGAACTATGTAAAGCAGAAGTGGTGAAGACAACAAACCTCCATTTTGCAATCAGCTTTCATTCTCCAGATAACCTCAAAGAGTACCAAAAAAAAACCCCCAAACCACCAACCCTCCCCTCCCAAAAAAACACCAAAAACACCACCCCTGGCACTATCACGAGACTGAAATTCTGCAGCCTTTCATTCCAGAAAGAGAAAAAAATCAAGATGTTTTCTGAGACAAAGAGCCACAAGCTGCTTGGCCCAGCATTGTCTTGCCCCTCACCTGAACTGAGGCTCTCCAAATTGCAAACCTACCCACTCTACAGCAGAGAACTGTTTCATGATGCAGCTTTAATGATTTATTGCTGCTGCCTGTTGCATTTAATGCCAGTCAGGAATTCTTTAGATATACACATCAGTGCAGTTATCTGAACAGCACTGTGAAACCCCACAGTGACTTCATAGAAATATAACTGCATGGGAAAAAAAAATATATTAATTGATTTAATGTTATAGTTAAAAGGATTACCACAGCAATAAGGCTCAAGGTCTAAGATATTTGCTGGGTAATTAGCAGTCTGGCTACATTAACTAAATTTTTCAGTTTGGTCATAAACCCATCAATCCAAAGTTATAATTGCTGCTGTCTCACAGGAAATGTCTCCAGCTAATTTTCAATAGAAGTAGCAACATAAAAAAATTGCCTGAGGACTTTGCCCATGTAACACAGTCCTACGTGGCTTTAAGTTCTCATGTTTTGTAACATGAAGTAAGCATTAAACTGCCTCATTTCATACAGAAGTTGAGATGACTGCGTAGCTAAGGAAACTAATCTGGTTTAAGTACTACACAAGTTGCATGTGATCTTCAAAAAAAAAAAAAAAATTAGTTTTCCACATTTCCATGGCTCTTTGAAATGCTCAAAAATATCAGGTATCCTATTAGTGACACTGCAAGTAAAGACCTAGCTCTTGAGATGCGTTTTACATCTGAACGTAGAGACTAATGATGAGTGCGGAATTCAACAGTTACCGGTAACTACGTGTGTGAGGGTCAGTTGTTCTGTAGAGAATTTGGTGTGCAAGAGCTAAAAATGTGGTCTGCCTGTTGACTGGCAGAGATGTTTCCTGTCACTGCAGACTAGTTAATAGAGCCATCGATTACCTGAAAGAGTAGCAGAACAGAGAAAATTCCCTGGTGTTATGGAAGTGAGATTGAAAGGGGAAGGGAGAGAAGGGGAAGAGGAGAGAAGGAGGGGAAGAGGAGAGAAGGAGGGGAAGAGGAGAGAAGGAGGGGAAGGGAGAGAAGGAGGGGAAGGGAGAGAAGGAGGGGAAGGGAGAGAAGGAGGGGAAGGGAGAGAAGGAGGGGAAGGGAGAGAAGGAGGGGAAGGGAGAGAAGGAGGGGAAGGGAGAGAAGGAGGGGAAGGGAGAGAAGGAGGGGAAGGGAGAGAAGGAGGGGAAGGGAGAGAAGGAGGGGAAGGGAGAGAAGGAGGGGAAGGGAGAGAAGGAAGGGAAGGGAGAGAAGGAGGGGAAGAGGGAAGAGAAACAACAATGAAAAAAATAAAATATTTCAAAATCAAAGTAAATTAAATTCAAAATCTGTCATGTCTATTCTGGAGTATGATTTGGGACAATTTATTTCAGAATTTGAAAAAAAAAAAGAAAGAAAGGCAAATTAAAATCCTCCAGAAAGTCTGCCCAGAGGAACAAACAATTGCCAGCTCGACATAATACTTCTTAAAATCTGTAGCAGGTAGAGTATATTCATAGCAAAATAACACAGAGGTGTTCTGTTACCCTAAAGTAAGTTGGACAGATAATTAGCCAAAGCAGAAGTGGGAAATCATCAATAGAAATTTTCTATGACAATGATTAAGAAATCAGTTCAAGTGGCTGTAACAGGAGAATGGAGAAGATTAATGTCTGAAGAATCACAGAATCATAGAATTGTTATGGTTGGAAGGGACCTCAAGCATCATCCAGTTCCAACCCCCCTGCCATGGCCAGGGACCCCCCACACTAGATCAGGTTGCTCAGAGCCACATCCAGCCTGGCCTTAAAAACCTCCAGGGATGGGGCTTCTACCACCTCCCTAGGCAACCTGTTCCAGTGTCTCACCACTCTCACAGCGAAGAACTTCCTAACGTGCAATCTGAATCTACCCATTTCTATTTTTTTTCCCATTCCCCCTAGTCCTATCAGTCCTGCCCCCGGCATGTACTTATGCATGGCCCAACTTTGATCATGACAATAGTCAGCTGACTTAGGGTTCAAAAGGTGCCTAAGCATCAGCCAAATCTGGGGCAGAATAGTAAAAATAGAAGAGTGAGGGATGGCTTACAGAATTGAAATGTATTCAAAGAACTAATAAAAGAGACAAAGGAGATCAGCTTGAAGAAAGGGAAGCATTTCTTACACTGAACGTTGGGCTACAGAAGATATCTTTTCCTGTGTTATCCCAGTTTGTTCTCTCCCTCATGCTTGGTGAATTCAGTCTTGTGACTCACCTTCTCATGTGCTTGCAAGACAGCAAATGTCCTTTGGGCTGCTGTGTAAATAATGAGGGAAGAAGGATTACTCAGCAGTGGGGGGGTGGAAATTAATTTTGTGGTGGCTGCTTCAGATTCACAATGAAATTAAGCTATTTCAAATCACAACAGCTTCAGTACTGAACTGCCTGTGGAAGAGGGCTATTATTATTAAAATCAGTGAACATTTCTCCTTCTGTTGTTCTACCATATTTCCACTTCCCCTCCCTCCCCCTTTTTGTAAAGGAAGAAAATAAAAACCTAGTGTGCTGCTGAACAGCAGGTACAAACCCAGTCACTCAGAGAGGGCATGTATACAGCTTTAGGAGTGTGCATGATAATCCATTTACAGAAAATACCACATTCACTGCACTTAAATGCCATTTCAAGGAAGGGCAAAGTTCACACCACAGTTACAGTGTCTCTTTTCCTTGCTTTCCTTTCAAGCCACTGACTTAGCTTCTTGGATGTGTCTGGGGTTTTTATTGCTCCTTCTGCTATCGCAGGAGATTCTGGATAGAGATGAAACCAAACTATTTTTAGATGGCAAGCAGATCTGTGCAAAACTCAGTTGCTTCATGTCACAAGATTTCATGCAGTCTTTTGGCTTATGATTTATTTGAAGTTGCATGATCTGAGATATGCTTTGAAAATTGTGTTCAGATAAATCAAAAAATTCAAAGCAAAATTCATCTGAAGGTGTCAACACCTTCTTGCCATTGCAGAGAGGCTGAATGAAGGAGGTAGTTGTAATTGATTTCTGTATCTGAACACAAAAGTGTACTCCAGCCTGGGTTTCCTATAGCATTGCACCTTAACCTAACCCCCCAAAAATTAATTGTTTGTCTCCAGGACATCTTAGAATCATAGGATCCATAAGGCTGGAAAAAGACCTCAAGGATCATGGAGTCCAGCCTGTCACCCAAGACCTCATGACTACTAAACCATGGCACCAAGTGCCACGTCCAATCCCGTCTTGAACACCTCCAGGGACGGTGACTCCACCACCTCCCTGGGCAGCACATTCCAATGGCCAATTCCTTTCTGTGAAGAACTTTCTCCTCACCTCGATCCACAACTTCCCCTGGTGCAGTTTGAGACTGTGTCCTCTTGTTCTGGTGCTGACTGCCCATTGGACACAACATACAATGTCTAACTTTTTTTGCTTACTTTAAAACCCACTGAGTTTTTAAATTAAAATCCTACATCATTTAATTTTTCAAATGAGGTGAAACAGAGATTACAGTTTGCACTTTCTAAGGGTAAGGACATACTTAGCAGAACACTTTAGAGACACTTAATAAATGAATGATGAAAATGTTATCCTTGTGGAATCCTGAAGATTTCCTTTGTGCTCTACATGGAAACGTTCTCACTCTCCTTCTCCTTCCCCTTGCTGTCCCCTTCTTACATACATACATAGAATAAACCAGGTTGGAAGAGACCTTCAAGATCATCGCGTCCAACCCATCAACCAATCCAACACCACCTAAACAACTAACCCATGGCACCAAGCACCCCATCAAGTCTTCTCCTGAAAACCTCCAGTGATGGCAACTCCACCACCTCCCCAGGCAGCCCATTCAAAAGTGCAATCACTCTTTCTGTATAGAACTTCTTCCTAACATCCAGCCTGAACCTCCCCTGGCGCAGCCTGAGACTGTGTCCTCTTGTTCTGGTACTGGCCGCCTGGGAGAAGAGACCAACATCCGTCTGTCTACAACCTCCCTTCAGGTAGCTGTAGAGAGTAATAAGGTCACCCCTGAGTCTCCTCTTCTCCAGGCTAAGCAACCCCAGCTCCCTCAGCCTCTCCCCGTAGGGCTTACGTTCTGAGATGTACTGTTACACTTCAGACTGTATGCTCTTCGAAGAGGGGAACAGCTTTTTCCTGTTTTAGCACTGCATTGCTTAGCATAGAGGCTTCAGGGTGAAGACAGCCTTTAGCTTTCATACCATAGCACAAATAAGAGACTCATCTCCAGAAATACAGCAGGGCTGGACCTGCTGTATGTACCACATTGAAAAGTAACATATCCAAACCTGAAAAGAATTTCCCATTTCCTTCTGGGGTTTTGCACTTAAGCAAGCTGTGGCAGAACTCTTATCTGTGTCTCCTGTAGTTGGCATTTCCTCTTGTTCATAGCACTGCATTAAATTCAAACTCAATATTCAACCCTAAGCATAATTCTGAAGCAGCAAAATTACTCTGCTTGGTTTCTTTGAGCAGGGCTTTTGAGTGCCACATTTCTCTTCCAGACACCACAACTACTCTTTGTCTTTGGCCTTAAGTGAAGTACTTACTGATTTTCTCATGCATGTTTGCAAGTGGGTCAGATCCACTTAGTCTAACATCTTTTCATGTCTCTTCCAGTGCCCCAGCTCCTACTTTGCTCCTCCCCATGCTGTGTGCTGGCTCTCCAGCCCTGTGGAGGTTAAATGCATGCCCAGTTGCCAGCTGTTTTGAAGGCTGACAAGCGCCTTCATTTGTTGGGAGGCAGCACACACTCTCCATCTCTCTGCATAAGTTCAGCAGCCGACTTATGCCAGGGGTCCCAAATACTTCTGGAATTCAGTCTTGGCCCTGGAGTCATGTTTGTAACAACATACTCTGGGTCTCAGTGAGTCTGGGTATGCTGTCACAGTAGGGCACTCACAGTATAAGGTATGGTGAATAGCAGCACCAGTCATTAAGAACCATTTTCAGAGCAGGCTCCATTTACCAGGTCAGGACCTGAAGAGATACATAAAATAACAAACATGAAGTTAATGATTTTTGTTTAAAAGGCCGAGATAATGCCCAATCCAGCCTTCTTCCTTACAGTAGGCATCATAATTTAAGAGCATAATCCAATTTTACTTTGAAAGGATGCTCTGAACAAATAATCTTCTATAACAGACCTGCCTGGGAGGCTTGGAGAGTTCCACTGAATTTGACTCTATTCTGTTCCTGACAGCAAATGTTCTCTAGCTGCTGCACAGCAAATGTTTATTGTCTACAGCATGGTACCCAGTGATTCCTAATGAAAACATCCAGTGCACTCAGGCTGTACAGACTGCACATTAAAGAGAAAATTCTTCTAGGGCAAGGATCGATACTATTACAATTTTCAGAGAAAACATTGAGTTTACAGAAAATTCCATGCTCTTGTGTGGCCCAAGCTTTAAGACCAGGCATATAACCACTCACTGTTCAGGGAAAAAAAAAATACAGTCATGTACATTCCTCAGAAGCTGCATAAATTTATTTCAACCTGTAAGGATGCAGTGGTCATCTGCTTCATTTGTCCTGCCGTAAACTCTTTCTGCTCAACACACACGGCCATATGGATTCCCATAAAAACCAGGGAAATTCTAGGCTGAAATCAAAGCTGTGAATCTCTATTACTTTCCAAAAAGTTAGGAAAAGCATGTTAGACATTTTAAAGATTAAAAATAGAAATACAGTAGCCAATTCTCTGAAAGCAAGCATGCTTGCAGATAATGTGTCGCTTCAACCCTACACTTAGAGAAAAGCCAGCCTCCTGCCTTCTACTCTGATAGGGAAAATACCCCCAGAAAAAGAAGTCCATTTCTCTTACACATGGCTTAGCAGTCCTCTTGGCTTAGCAAGAAATTACAGGAAAAGCACCTGCAATAAAGTCTGAGCCCTATGTATCATGTAGTAAATAATACTGTTACATCTATCTCATTCTACACATCTATATTTAGGATTCTGGGGTTTTTTCCTGTGTTTTGGTTGCTGTAAGTCTAAGTAAAAAAAACCCATCTGTTGAAGCTTCTGTATTCTGCATCTAACTGGAGATAACCATGGTTACAATGCCAAGTACTAAGCATGAAATTGCAAGCTTTAGGTGCAGCAAAAATGATATATTGGTGTTCTGGAGTACACAGACACATCTGCACCAGATCCAGCATTTGTGTGCTAAGGACAGACTGTTTGCAAGATAAGGTGACTGACATTCTTAAGTATAGATGCATGCCTCTAGATAAAAGAAGACCTTTATTTGCATAACCTGATTGCTTACTTGACTATTATACAGTACTAGAAAGCTTTAATAATTTTGAGACTAAGTTTTTTGGATTGGTTTTAGTGTTTAGTTTGGTTTTGGGGGGAGTGGAGCATGGGGTTTTGTCTGTGTGTTGTGTTATTTTGGTGTGTGGAAGGCACATGCTATAATTTCTTACAAGAGAGATCTCTCTCAGTCTCTACATATACAAATTCATACATACACACCCACACTCTGGGCAAGGAGAAAGTGCAAGACATACTCAGGCACAGGACTTGAAGCAGGAAAGATTGCCAGAATTTTCCTCACCACTTGAGAGAGATTGTCCTGCTGCAATTTAACACGTTTGTTATCCCATCACTTATAAATTAGTTCTTTGGATATGGCAATTCTAGAAATAACAAATAAAAGGAGTAAAGAGATGGTACCAGGTCCTTTTCCCTAATTCTTTCCCATGGCATTTTGTTAATGAGGTACACAGTAAAATTACATCACTCATGCAGTATTTAACAAATGCCCTCTGGGATTTCTACAGCTTGAGCTGAAGTGAATCATGAGTTTGAAATCAGGGCAGCTCTAGGCATTCAGAACATGCATAAGCTGTGTATATGTTTTTCTATGGCCATTATTTTTCAGTAACATTTTGGGTTTGTTCTTTAAGCTTGAACTAGCTGGGGAAATTAACATGTCCTTGGAATGACACTTGCAGTGAACATAATGACGGAGTTTCCAAACTAGTGTGGTGTTTAGGTAAACTCCTGAAAGTTAAGATGTAAAAATCACCCCAATTTAATGAATAAGAAAATGTGTCAGGTTAAGAGAGAAAATCGGTCTAGAAAAAAAGAAAAGAAAAAAAAGGAGAAAAAAAAAAGGGGGGGAAAAGGATAATAAAATGGGGGAAAGGAAAAAAAAAAAAAGGAAAAAAAAAAAGAAAAAAGGGAGGAAAAAAAGAAAAAGGGAGAAAAAAAGAAAAAAGGGAGAAAAAAAGGAGAAAAAAGAAAAAGAGGAGAAAAAAGAAAAAGAGGAGAAAAAAGAAAAAAGGGAGAAAAAAAGAAAAAAGGGAGAAAAAAAGAAAAAAGGGAGAAAAAAGAAAAAAGGGAGAAAAAAGAGAAAAACGGAGAAAAAAGAGAAAAAGGGAGAAAAGAAGAAAAAAGGGAGAAAAAAGAAAGGGAGAAAAAAAGAAAAAAGAGAAAAAAAAGAAAGGGAGAAAAAAATGAAAAAAGGGAGAAAAAAAAGAAAAAAGGGAGAAAAGAAAAAAGGGAGAAAAAAGAAAAAAGGGAGAAAAAAGGAAAAAGGGGGGAAAAAGAAAAAAGGGGGGGAAAGAAAAAAGGGGGGGAAAGAAAAAAGGGAGAAAAAAGAAAAAAGGGAGAAAAGAGAAAAAAAGGAGAAAAAAAGAAAAAATGGAGAAAAGAGGAAAAAAGGGAGAAAAAAAGAAAAAAGGAAAAAAAGGGGGAAAAAGAAAAAAGGGGGCAAAAAGAAAAACAGGGAAAAATAGAAAGAAGAAAAAACGGGGGGGAAAAAAAAAGAAAAAAATAAAAATAAAAACGGGGAGGGGGAGGAAAAAAATAGAAAATAAAACCACACACACACAAAAAAAGGCCAACACCTCTCCAGCCCTGGAGACCAAACTGGGCTAGAAAACAGCATTGTCAAATATGTATGTAATTGGGTAAGAGCTTCACTTATCCATACCCATCCTCCAAAACACAGATGTGTCATTGCATTACTAGCAGCCAGCAGAGAGCCAGCACTGAGCTTGCTACCACTAACACCTTCTGAGCTGTTGTTTTTCTGTCAGCTGATGCTTTATCAACTAAACTAACTATGAAGGACACATCTGAAGTAAATGGAAAAATTAGATTCCCCAGTTGGCAGCCTTTAAGTTAGATTCCAAACAGAACTGATGGTAAAATGCAGCATAACATTCAGTGAGATCTCTGCCTCATAATTGCATCTCAGATGATTCACCCACAAGCAGGAACCCAGCTTGATCAAGATTAGTGACACATGAAGAAAGCAGAAAACAGTTTAAAAACTGAGCACTACAGGTTACCCTTGCTCAGTACAGTGTCATAGTGGATTTTAGGGCCACACTTTCCTTCCACAAAATGGCCAGCAAAAAGATGGCTGATCCACTATGAGGCAATTTCCTTCCTGCAGTTCTGGCCATTGATAAATGCTCCACAGAAAACCATCAGAATGCAGGCTGCCATTAATTGCAAAGGGCAAAGACCCTCACGCAAGTAGGGCCAGGTTCTCTGGAGCACAGCTGCTTTCTACTGTCAGAAGTCTGAGTGTGTAGTGGGGAAACTGTGCAGCCTGGTTAGCTGCTATTCATATTCACTAGGAGCTGCATAGGGCAGCAATGAAATTGATCAAAAACACTCAAGCCAGTCCATGACATTCTTCTCAGCTCCAACTATGAGGTGTCCTTTGGCTGTGTCCCGAACCTCAGCTGAAGTGGGGCATGATAATTTCATACAAATATAGAATAAACCAGGTTGGAAGAGACCTTCACGAGATCATCGTGTCCAACCCATCAACCAATCCAACACCACCCATACATCTACTTTTGTAACATTGACAAGCACATAGAATCATGTTGGTTGGAAAATACCTTTAAGTTCAACCATTAATCCTACTCTACCAAGTCCAACACTAAGCCATATCCCACCACTAGCTATAAATACATCCAGAGACGGTGACTCAATCATCTCCCTGGGCAGCCTGTCCCAATGATTGGCAGCCCTTTCATTGAAAAAAGTTGTTCCTAATGTCCAGCCTAAACCTCCTCTGCTGCAGCTTGAGACCATAATCTTACTCACAGTCACACAGCAATACCATTTGTGGCATCAGGTACTGAGTACTGCCTTGTGTTTTCAAGCACACTGATGTGATGTGGACTCCACTTGATCAGAGGAAGCCAGTTACATAGATGAAAGTCTTGAGATGGTTCAATCCAGTGATTGCTCCCTTGGCAGGCTATCTCAATGGATGCAGTATTACACAGGAAAGAAAAGGTGTCTTCTCAGATAACTACGACCTAAACCAGACAAACCTTTCCTCTTTACAGACAAGCCTGAAGTGAAAAAGCAAGCAGAGGAGTCATCATAACGTGTTCCTTCTGTCCCAAAGCCCCACTGACATCAGCAGCTCTGAGCTGCACGCTCAGTTTTGGAGTAGTTGTTGAGGTCATGGCACAGAAGGCTCCAAAGTACACACGCAGGACTTTCAAGAGAGTACTTTTCTTCTTGCAGAGAAAGAAAATAAAATATTAATTCCTCTCCAGTGATTTCATGTTATTTACAAAAAGATAGATATCTCACACGGCCAAAGGGCTTGCAGTGTCAGGGCTCTCTTGACTGGGGCAACAGGAAGACATAGCCAGGGACAAGACCCTGCGACACAGCCAGTCTTTTGTAGCTCTATGCTCCTTTAATGAGGCAACGCTAAAATCTAGCTTATTTTCCTTTCTAAAGTTCATTAAAATCATTATGTTAACCTCTCACCTCTTCACTATATCAGCATTGACTTCCTCTTTGTTATAATTAAGCCAATGGGACCTTATCCTGCCATGCGTTTGTGTGGGACGGTTCATCCAATTTACCTGTTCTGACAGTTGTTTTTCTGGCAGTCTTCCTTCAGTGTTTATCCATCCAGCTGGACATTTGTCGAGGGTCCAGCTCTCTGACTGAATTGTCATCACCATGGGGCAGTACTGCCATGCAAACAGCACATAATCATGCAGCCTACTCAAGGCCAGTGTGTGACTGCAAGTACAAAATCAATATGACAAACAAAGAAGGAGCACTGGAGAGTAAAGCTGCAGAGATACATGTAAATGACTGCCAGGCTCTTCAACCTCAGTGAAATGCCTTCTTATGAGGCACTGAGGTTGTGTGTACATAGGATGACAAAAGGCTGTAGACACTAGAGCAATAGAAACCCCAGAGTCCAGGAAGATCAACAAGAAATAATTAGAGAAATATGTAAGTTAAATGAAAAACAAACAAAAAAATATCCATATTATTTCAAGCTATGCTGACAGAGAAATACATATGCTTTCAGAATTTTAAACAGGAACGTGAAAAGATCTGTTTTCCTATAGTAAATTACAGAAAAATAGAAGCAGTTTCTATCTTATGCTTCTGGACCCTTTGATAGAGTCAGCGACACACTAGTGGCACAATGGAGTGGATTCAAAGACCTGGACTTGCCACCATCCTAGTCTAGCCTAGTCCAACCTCAACACTAAGTACTGGCCAGGATTCATGCTGTATCACAACCTTTCCCAAAGGCTACAACAGTACAGTGAGATCACAGAGAAGAACAGATGAGCTTTTCATGTAATTATCACTAAGGAAGACATTTCAGGCAGAGGTAGCACAGCCAATTCTGCAGTCCCTCTCAGGGAGCATTGCCTTAGGCATGTCAGATGCAAGCTGCAGGCAGGCAGGATTTGTGGCATGCAGTGTCTAGGTTAGGACCACATTCAAAAATTAGCACATTACCCTTTCTCTTCTTTCAGTCCTTCTTCTGTAGCCATAGTTTCTGGTTTGGATAACTCTGATACCTTTCTTGAGTTCTCAAGCCCTTTTACTATGACGTAATAACTAGCCTGACTCTCATTTACCCAGGAATTAGTGGTTTGTTTGGTTTGGTTTGGTGTTGTTTTTTTTCACAAGGGTATTAATAGATTTTCTATTAGTACAGAATAAAACACCTTCATTATTCAGCAGTATGCCTTATCTGCAAATATAGGCAACTAGAAGACTTCAAACTTTTATTTGCTAATACCTCAGTGTCTGAGCTCTGCCATTGTCTGCTCCCATTCACCCTGCTTTTCACAGCAGGGGGTGTAAGTCAGAACCTAGCAACTCTGTGGTGGAAAAATACACCTTTCTCAGTGCAATTTAATTGGGATAAAGACAGTCTTTTGGATCAGAAACTTGTCTTCCCTTTTTCTCTCACCATCACTATCTTCCTTTGCCACCTCCACATCCTCTGTCTCCTCTTTTGGGTAATTTGACTGTGAACAGCACAGTAATGCATCATTAATATAGCCTATTTAAAAGCCATCTCTCCTTCTGTGAGTTCCTTTCTAATACACAACCATCTTACTCATTGCCCAGCTTATGTTCATTGTGTTCCTCTTTCCAGCCTTTTTGCTTCTCAAGAAGCCAGCCAGGGTCCCAGGCATCTGAGGACCTTATTTAACTTCCAATTTACCTGTGTCATGTTGTTCACATGTGAACTCCAAGGCTTCTCCTCAGGGCTGCATGGCTCTGCTCCTATATTTTTCTTCTTACCCTAAGTACTGTTAGAGCATTGCATGAGTTGCAGAGGTTGATACTTGCCTTTTTCATGTGCAACTATAAATTACAAGCCCTGAGATAAAATGAAGTTTCAAGAGTATAACACAGTGGATAAAAAAGTCTGTGCCCTGTGGCAGAGGAAGTCTCAGACTTTGCAAGGTTATAAGAACAATATCACACCTTGCTTTTCAGGTCAGCGTCTGTACTGGATGCATGTGTTCATCCTAAATGGGAAGAGAATAACCAGACAAGGGGAGGATGTGGAGAAAATTGCAGGAAGATTGCCTGCAATGAAAAAAAAAAAGTGACAAGGGGAAATTTGGGAAGAAAACTATACTCCTTGTAACAGAGAGAGATATTTTAAAGCTGTGTCACAGGACCACTGCTCTGTGGGGCTTTTGGTAATTTTTTTTCCTCTTTTTTTTTTCTCCTTCTACTCCACCCTTAAAACAACCACAAAGTGCAAAGTGTTTCTTTGCACCATTTTCTAGCCATGAAACAAAACACTGCTGGGCAATGAGAAGGCCAGTAGATACCCCCACAAAACAAACACCAAATCAAGACATTTGTTGTCAAAATTGTGAGCACAAGTCTCAGCTCAGAAGCAGATGCATTTATTGTTTTAAGCATGTGTTCCAGGGTATCACTGTCAAGTAACTTTTAAAGAGACTTTTAGAGGAGAATTTCTTTCCCTATGTTTACAAGAAGATGTTTCAAATGACAAGTAAAATTGGAGAGAGCAGAAAAATGCTCATCTGAAAAAGTAACTAGTCAATGACAGTAGATAATATCCGAGGCCAGGGAAAGGTAAGAGCTGACCCCCTAGTCCTGCCTGGGAGATGATAGATTGGATGTGGATAGGTCATGAAGGCTTTTAGATTTGAGAGACTCATGTCACATCCATCAACCAGTATTAAAGCTCTGCTGTATGCCTGATAATTTACACTGTTACCTCTCTTTTAGTCTGTTAGCTCCTACAGATCCTTCCAGATTTGTAAACCACAGTATCACAGTATCGCCAAGGTTGGAAGAGACCTCAAAGATCATCGAGTCCAAGCTGTCACCACAGACCTCATGACTAGACCATGGCACCAAGTATCACAGTATCACCAAAGTTGGAAGAGACCTCAAAGATCATCGAGTCCAACCTGTCACCACAGACCTCATGACTAGACCATGGCACCAAGTGCCACATCCAATCCCCTCTTGAACACCTCCAGGGACAGTGACTCCACCCCCTCCCTGGGCAGCCCATTCCAATGGCTATCAGCTCTCTCAGTGAAGAACTTTCTCCTCACCTCCAGCCTAAACTTCCCCTGGTGCAGCTTGAGACTGTGTCCTCTTGTTCTGGTGCTGGTTGTTAGAGAGAAGAGACCAACCCCATCCTGGCTACAACCACCTTTATAGACAACTTTGATACCGTATAAATTCTAAACAGAAAGCTATTTAACCAAGCTATTTAACTTTTACTTAACTGCAAGTATTTCCTTCAGGTCATATTATGACTCACAGAATCACACACAGAATCACCAAGGTTGGAAGAGACCTCAAAGATCATCAAGTCCAATCCATCACCACAGACCTGATAACTAAAACATGTCACCAAGTGTCACGTCCAAACCCCTCTTGAACACCTCCAGGGATGGTGACTCCACCACCTCCCTGGGCAGCACATTCCAACGGCTAACAACTCTCTCAATGAAGAACTTTCTCCTCACCTCGAGCCTAAACTTCCCCTGGCGCAGCTTGAGACTGTGTCCTCTTGTTCTGGTGCTCCTCATTGTACAGGAAAACAACAATAAATTATTACCTGGAAGGAATTAAGTTATCAACATGATTAAAAGCAATAAACTGATTTTTTTTTTTTTTTGGCCACAACTCCATAAAACTCTTTTCTTGATCCCATTGCATATGCATGTCATGGTGAAGAAAAAACAGCTAAGTGAAAAAGTAACTTTTCCTTCACTTCAAGGAAGAAACCAGCTTGTTTTATGTATCCAATGATTATTGTCCATTTGCGAGGTGTGCTCTTGCAAGGGTCCCTTCTGAAGTTTGGACTCGATGATCCTCGAGTCCAACCTTAGTTATACTGTGATCAAAACAAAAAAAAAAGGTGCCTAGGTTTTCCATTTTTGCTGTGAAAAAGGGTTTTGCCAGTTTTGATATTTCCATTCTTTAAGGGGCATCTATTGCCACTGACTTTTCAATAAAGTTCAGGATTAATTTTAACAGGTTTTCTCTTTGATCAGTGGTAGACTATGGCCAAGTGCCAGATATAGATTTTGGCAGGAAGTAGCTGAGCCAATTTATTGCTTCCTCCTGGTCTGCTCTGTTCTGTGGAACTTTACAACCTCTGCTGTGAAACCAGTTGATCCTGAAAGGATTTTGCTTCCTTCGCTAAATGAATCAAAACTGTTTGAAGCAAACTGCTATGACAAGTTTATTTTTCCTGCCCTCTCTTTAAAAGTGAGATTTCACTTGTATAACCCCATCCTGCACTTTGCCATCTGTATCATAGTATCAGTCAGGGTTGGAAGGGACCACAAGGATCATCTAGTTCCAAGCCACCTGCCATGGGCAGGGACACCCCACACTAGATCAGGCTGGCCAGAGCCTCATCCAACCTGGTCTTAAACACCACCAGGGATGGGGCCTCAACCACCTCCCTGGACAACCCATTCCAGGGCTTCACCATTCTCATGGTGAAGAATACTACCTACTATTCCATTTCTCCCAGGGAAGCATGAGTCATGCCCAAAGAGTGTGGAGTCCTCTTCCATTGTTCATTTGTCCATTATTACACAAACACTGGAAAATGCTGTCTTCTATGTGTAGAGTCTTCTAAATAAAACCAAAATAATCTATATCAACTGTAATGGTCTAAAGCAAAAATCAACAGGTTAAATGGATCCAGCAGGTTAACCTATTTTCCCAACACAGAAGTAAGGGAGAAACACACAAAAAAAACCCCTCCTGAGTTGAGACAAAAAGAATGAGATAAGGCTTTACTGAGGAAAATCAGATAATCATAGTACAAAAATGTACAATTACCTTAGCCAAGTTGCCGAAAAAGCATGGTGCAAAGCAGCAGCAAGCAGAAGGAAGTGAGCTAAATGCCCAAGCCAGAAAAGTACTCCTTCACCCCTCCTCATCCCACTGCCATCACAGTAGAAGAACCAACACCCAAGCCCCTGGAATTCAAAAGCAGCAAGTGGAACAGGAAGCCTCACATGTTCCAGTCTGAACTTCAAGCCCCAAAACACTTTGCTTGAGCCAGTACTTTGATTTTTGAAGCCGGCATGACTGCAGCATGGTGTGAATAACAGCAGCAGATTCAACTCAGCCCCAGACAGTAAACAAAAATGTAAATTATTTTCACTCTTAGAAAACATATGGGAATCTCCCATACCACTTGTCAGGTTAAGGAAAGAAAAGAAAAAAAATAAGAGGAAAATAGGGTCGCTGTCCCTGGGGGTGTTCAAGGCGAGGCTTGACAGGATGCTTGGTTCCATGGTTCAGTTGATTGGGTAGTGTTGGATGATAGGTTGGATATGATGATCTCGAAGGTCTCTTCCAACCTGGTTTATTCTATTCTATTCTATTCTATCATTTTGTCTAATAATTTCCACCCCCCCATCCTCTTTTCACAGCAAGTAACTGCTTATACATCATAAAATATTCCATTATGGAGCTGAGAGACTTTTTGTCCCTTAAAATAGCAGACTGAGCTTTTTTGTCCTTTCTTCTTTATAAACAAACCCAAAAGACTTTTTATGGGGAAGATACTTGCTAACCAATCAATACAGGCTTTCAGATTTATGACTGTGTTTCATACAGCAGTAGAATCCTTAATGTTTGAGTTAGGTAGATTCCTCTTTTGGGACTACATATTGTGCATTAAAGTCAACTAATAGGGAATGTTGTGTAGGGTTTTTTTCCAATACAGAGACAAAAAGGCTCATGATAAATTGGATTAAAAAGGAAAAGTGATCAATGTTTTGTTTCCCTTCATTGCTCTGGTCTGAAGACTTTCATTCATAGCATCCAATCAATCCATTGACTAAAATATATTAACATAATATTCAAGAAGCATTAGAATAGAATTAATCAGGTTGGAAGAGACCTTTGAGATCATGGAGTCCAACCTATCATCCAACACTATCTAATCAGCTAAACCTTAGCACCAAGCCCCCCATTCAGTCTCTTCCTAAACACCTCCAATGATGGTGACTCCACCACCTCCCTGGGCTGCACATTCCAATGGCCAATCACTCTTTCTATGAAGAATTTCTTCCTAACATCCAGCCTAAATCTCCCCTCGTGCAGCTTGAGACTGTGTGCAGCTTGAGACTGTGTCCTCTTGTTCTGGTGCTGGCTGCCTGGGAGAAGAGACCAACCCCCAGCTGGCTACAACCTCCCTTCAGGTAGCTGTAAACTGCAATAAGGTCTGCCCTGAGCCTCCTCTTCTCCAGGCTAAGCAACCCCAGCTCCCTCAGCCTCTCCTCATAGGGCTTGTGCTCTAAACCCCTTGCCAACTATGTTGCCCTTCTCTGGACACGTTCCAGCAACTCAACATCTAATGTGTAGAACCCAGCACTTAGATGTGTTAAATCTCTTGCCCATCTGTCCATCTGTCCAGCCTGTCAAAGTCTCTCTTTGTGTTATTCAAAGAGATATAGAGAGAGACCCAGACTGTTATAGCAAATAAAAAAATCTTGGATTTTCAGTAACTCACTTTAAAGCAACCTTGTCTACTTGGAGTGGGGTTTAATCTCATTCACCAATTACCTCAGGTTATTACACACATATGACTACAGCATGGCCCTTTGGCTATTCAAAAATACATTCTCTGCTGCATGCCTAAAGATTTTGAACTGTGCTACAAATGCACTTTAAGCCTCAATAACCTGATGTTTAGTTTTCATCTCACTTACAATGATGTAAACCAAGAGAAAATGAAGTGTAGTCAGTATGAAATTACACACAAGTTTACATTGTGTCAAGGTCAGTGATGAGCCTGCAAAAAAAAAACAATCCTAACAAAAACACTCACCAGACCTCAGAGTGATTGTCCCAAATGATCTTGAGGAAAATGTAATAGAAATATTTTGGAGGTGCATTCCTTTGGATTGTTCCAGTCCACTATATTAGTATTGTCCTCTCTTTAAGTGTTAACTTACTCTGAAAAAGCTTGGAATCTGTTCTCCCCTAAAAAAAGAAAGAAAAGATAATTAATGGGAATGTTGTCTCTGTTCTTGTTTAGGCCAATCAATGCCAAAGGTGACCAACACTGACAATTTAGGTTGTCTCTGCTAAGCCATATACTGCAAACATGAAAGACTGCACAAAGACACGTGGAAAGCACACACAAAAATTACCCAAACTGCAGAACAATAGGAACATCAGCAGCACCCTTGCTGGTTTTCAAAATGTAAAGAATAGCAATGGAATAATTAGAAGTCTGAGCAAAGGGAGTGATTTGCCACATAGCTTTTATCTGGCTGTTCCACCACGGCAGGATGTAGTAGGTGCCCCTTACTACCTCCAAAACATTCATGTACACAACATGGACTTCTTTGCAGACACAAGCCTTCAGCTTTCTGGGAAGCATCCTACAGTGCTCTGTCCTGGTGGTGAAACAATGCTTTGTGAGATGTGCTGTTAGCACACTGCTTATATTCGTAGCAGAGCCTTCTTGAAAGCAACCGAATGAAATTATTTTGTCTCCAGGAGTCACCTCTTTCCAACCATGCAAGACAAAAGAGCTCCATCCTATAATGCTGGCAGTCATTGATCTGTGTAAGATACATAGCTGATGCTTCAGCACTGGGCAGTCTCCTTTTGGTGGTACATTAAAGAACCTGAGAATGAAAAGCCCATTTCAATGAACATTTTGTGGGCTAAAGGAAAAGAATGGCATGATGCAGCAGACCTTGCAGTGGACAGGTTAGCAATTGTCCTTACACTTCTGAAGGAAAATCAGTTCTTCAGCTGGAGAACATCAGGCTGACACAGAACTCCAGGATGAAATGGGGGGAAAAAATATTTCAAGACAGATCAGAAATTATCTTAAGATGAGCATTGCAGCAAGCTGAAAGAACAGATATACCATAATGACTGTATTCATCATTCTGTTTGGGGAAATCAGCTCCTCCCAAACATTTTGAGCATGGCTTTTATTTATCCTTCCCTGCTATAAATACTCCTGGCTAGAACCACAACTGGCATAAATCAGCTTGAGTTCAATGGAGCAATACCAAACTACAGCAAGTGAGGATCTGGCCCCATGGAAATATTGTATGTCTCTTTTCTGGCATTCTGCTGGTTGTGAAATCAATACATCATTTATCTTCTGTCTCTGGTACAATACCACTCCTGCTGTAATTGTCTTGCTCTGAGCCTGCTGGATGTAGCAGTATGATGCAATGGAGCCACGCTTTCATTTGCCAGAGCATGCCTTTTTCAAAGCAGTTCCCCAAAAGCTTTCCTTTGTTCCACTTAATATTCTTCCAGTGTCCTCTCACAAGCAATTTGGTGCCACTAAAGGTAGCAGAGGTCTGACACCTGACCCAGCTTTATTCCCTAGTTGACACACCTTCATTCTCCCACATACAGTGCCTAATTTCAAACAGCTGTCTATCCATTCCCATGTCCTACCCTGTGTCACTGCTTCAATAGGCAAAGTCAAGTGCTGTCACTTACCCTTCCCATTTATTCTGTGCTAATCAGAAAGGGGATATGCACAGGATTCAGCCTGCCAATAAATAAAGAGCAAACAGTCACATACAAAAATAAAACAATGAATAATGTTGAAAGCCAGGAGCACACCTGCTCTTTGGGACACACTGATATCACTGATGATGATACTGAGCAGAGAATTCAGTAAAGAGAACTGGGAAGATAAAAGTCCTAAGTAAATATTAGTGCAGTTAAAAGTGTAGCAGCAAATTAATACTAACAAAGGAACTGACAGTGTGTACTAATGGAAGAACTGATAATGTATCATTCATCTCAGGAAAAGTGTATCCACCACCTCCTTTTGAAAGGCTCAATGAGTAAAGAATAACCTCTAAAAGCTCACACACAAGCTCTGAGTCACCTCCCCTAATCCATCTACCTTCACCCAGTGTTTTTTTAGGGATTTAAAGATTCTGCCTTCTCCCTCATAGCTGTACATAAGTTTGAGTGCCAGGTAAATATCTCATGGCAATGTTAGACGTTTTACCATTGAGAGTTTGCACATTCTTCTTCCTTTGCTGAATATTTTAATTCTTCTACGATGAGTGCAAAGGGTAAGGGGCATAAATATGCCAAAAAGTGAAGAGAGTTGATTGACACTAGTAAAGCCAAAAAAAGGACAACTATTTAGGCAAATCAGGGAAGAATAAGAACTCTAGCACCTCTGTAAATCTACCAAAATACTGAATCTTTCATTTCATTTCACATATATTTAGTGGTTGTGGAGATATGTCCTTTCTAAATGCTGTTTATGCAAAAATCCCTCTCACAGATATGTCCTCCTAAAAGCAGCATTTTAAATATTCATTCTTTGCCTATGCACAAAATATTCATAAGCAAAGTTGTTCAAAGCACACTCTGAATAATAACAACAACAAAAAAAAAAATCAACACTGAGAATACAGTTTTAGAGCAATAAAGCTGTTGTTGCTATTATTTGATTAACAGTCTCAGGCAGAAAATAGAGGGATTACAAGTAGGAAAAAAAAAAAAAAACCCAAACCAGCTCATTTCAGGTTTGACAAACAGAAATATATGTGCATTTTACACAGAAAATAAGGATTGAGCATGTTCAGCAGACCCCAAGAAATTTTATCTATATACATTTCTGAAAGGCCACTGAACCAAAAGATCTCTTACTCGCACAAGTGTACTCATGAATACTAAGTGCCAAATCTTCCTTTTCGTTTTGTCCTTTCTTTCCTTCAAGTGCCTGCAGTAAGATATCTTCTTGGGTGTGTCTGTTTGTCAGTCTTTCTATACCAAAATAATTCTGCCTGATATATTCAAGCATCTGGTGTTTTTCCTGTTGTTAAACACTGAGAATTTCATAAACAGGTCTTACAGCAGGCAAAAAGACCTCCGTGGACGCCAGATATCCTCATCTGTATTATGCATTATTATGTATTTTAGCCTGGAGAAAAGGAGGCTCAGGGGTAACCTCATTGCCCTCTACAACTACCTGAAAGGTGGTTGCAGCCAGGAAGGGGTTGGTCTATTTTCCCAGGCAACCAGCACCAGAACAAGGGGACACAGTCTCAAGCTGTGCCAGGGGAAGTTTAGGCTCAAGGTGAGGAGAAAGTTCTTCACTGAGAAGTCATTAGTCATTGGAATGGGCTGCCTGGGGAGGTGGTGGAGTCACCATCCCTCGAGGTCTTCAAGAGGAGATTGGACGAGGCACTTGGTGCCATGGTCTAGTCATGGGGTTTGTGGTGTCAGGTTGGACTCGATGATCCTCGAGGTCTCTCCCAACCTTGGCGATACTGTGATGCAGTCAGATAATATTTGGGGATTTTCAACAACATTACACAGCCTTTTGAAACTCAGAACAAATAAATTGTGAAATCAAAGTTGATAGATCTGTCGTCCATGTGAGCTGTAAGTCAAACCTGCTAGTCAAAAAGGCGGCAGAAACGGTTTTGCTCTGCTGAAATGCCTACAGGCAAATGCTTAAGGCTCGCCGGTTGGTAAAACGTTGCTCCCACTTTGTATTCAGCAGCTTTGCAGTTTCCTCATCTCAAATGCATTCAGTATTTCAGAACTAGGTAGTCAGTCACTAATTCAGATTTCATGGAATTACACGTGTTTGAGGACAGATCCAGGCAATCCCTCGGGGTGAGTCCACTGTCCAGAAGTGGCAAAACATTCAGCTGAGCATCACTGGCAGCTGATTCCATTTGTTCCTTGGAAAGAAAATGTCTAAAGTCACCCAAATTCTCTTAACATCTTGTTAAAGAACTCATTTGGTATCAGTTAATGCATGTGAAGCATCATACAGTGACAATGCTTTCTTGGCTTTTTGACATTTGAGAGTCCTTTGAGAGAGCCTACTGAGTTGTAATGTTTTGATATGTGTGGCTTTTTGATGTAGTTAGAATTATGATGTTCAAAGGAATCTTCAATGTTCAGCTGTTGCCTGCAATTATCTTAGTAACTTCAAACACTTTTTATTGCTAATATTCTCCTGGTTTGGAAAAAAATACTAAAGGCCACCCATACCTAATTCTCTGTGTCCTACCACATAGACCACTAGGAATTTTTTCTTTAAACTTTACCTCCCAGATACTCCTTTGCCCTTAGATTTTTTGCTTACCCAATGACACCAAACTGGGAGGTTCTGTTGACTTTCTTGAGGGGCAGGAGGTCTTGCAGAGTGATCTAGACAGATTGGAGCATTGAGTAATGATTTAATAAAATGAAATCTAACAACTCAAAATGGTGACTATGCTGGAGAGCAGCCTTACAAAAAGCTCTCTGGGGGTGTTTGTGGACATAAGACTCAATATGATTCAGTATTTCGCTCTGTCAGCCAAGAGGACAAACCACATCCTGGGGTGCATCAAACACAGTGTAACCAACCAGTCAAAAGAGGTGATTATCCCACTGTATTCAGAGTTGATGTTGCCTTACCACAAGTGCTGTGTGCAGTTCTGGGCCACATAATTTAAGAAGGATGGGAAGGTTCTTGAATGCAGCCAGAGGAGTGCAACAGAGCTGATGATAAAGCTGGAAGGAACACCCCATGAGGAGCAAGGGAGGGCTCTGTGCTTGTCTAGTTTGCAGAAAAATGTTTAGTGGAAATGTTATTGCCCTTCCTGAGAAGGCTAAGGAAAGATGGAGATGCTGAGATCTTATCTCTGCTACCCATTGATGGGATGTGTGGGAACAGTTCCAAGCTGTGTCATGGGATGTTTACACTGGAAGCATTTCCTTACTAAGAGGGCAAACACTGGAATAGGCTTCCTAGAGAGGTGGTTAATGTCCCAAGCTTGATGCTGTTTAAGAGGTGTTTAGAAAATGTCCCTAATTACATCCTTTAACTTGGTCAGCCCTGAACTGCTCAGGCAGTTGAACTAGATGATTGTTGTAAAGCCCATCCAGCTGATCTATTCTTTTCTATTCTACCTAGTGAAAATCAGTTCATAGAACATGATCAGAGAAGCCATTTATCAGCTTACCTTTTTGTTTTTCTTGTTAGCACACTGAGTAAAAACAACATTATTAATATTCACAGCAAATCCATCACAGTCAGGCAAAAACATGGAGTTCAAACATGAAGTATCAAGTGCTCCAAGTGTTCCATTCCGTGATCATAACATACACATAGGAAATATCTGGCAACATGTGAATAGTAATGAGGAAATCCAAACAACTTCTGGGTTAGCACCCTGATAGTTAGCAGAGGCAAGCTGACTGTTTCCATTCCCTCATATTTAACAGGTTTGTCTGTGAGTTTCAGGTCAATGAATCAGAGAGAAATCTGAGACCTCTTATCAAAGAACAAAACTCAAGATTGCTGGGCTGCCTGACACTTTTAGGTTGCCTGCACTTTGAGTGATTTCCATCTCCCCGGTGAATATGAATTTTCTTATTCTCCCTTCAGGTCAGCACTGACTATTCAGAGGATCTTTGTTGTAAGCTATAGAAAGTCTTCACAATTCTATGGCAGAACTTCAGGAGAAAGTTTGGAAAAGGATGTTAGGCTAAGAGGATCCTTCAAATGACTTGCTCAGGAAGCAAATCTCAGGTGAAGCAAAAGCTCAATCAGAAACAAGTATGAGCACAGTTAAAATGGAAATGGAAAGCAGAACCCTTTTACATTGCCAGTTAATTAGTGAAGTCAAAGGAATTTTCCTATTATTTGTTACAGAACACGAGTTGTCCTGGGTAGTTTAGATAAGCCAGAATAACAATGTGTTTTCACTGCACTTAACCACAGTCCAGGTGGCATTTGTGAACTGTTTACAGCAGAAAAAAGGCAACCATCTGGGTAAGGATTGGATGTGTGGAGGTTTGGAGACTTAAAGCACAGGAGCAGAGCGGTCTTTTGCCTTGAGATATCAAACACAAAGCAGGAAAAGTAAATAGAACACTGTAAGAGGCTTCCATTATGGGTTTTTGCACTTGACATACATGAACCTGTCCACTCTCCACACCATTAGGAATGAGAATTGAGCACAGTGACTAACATTATCATCTGCCCCTTTTTCAGAGAGCTAGGGGTTATTGTTAGGGTATGTGTATACATGTGACTTGAGGTAACAGATAAAGGTACAGGTAAGTAACTCTGGTCAGTGATCCCAGCTGAGGACATTGACCATGCCATTTTTACTATCTAGCACCTGGGGACAGTCCCATGGGCTGCTTTTTGTGCACTTTGTGAGGCTGAGATTTTGTTAGCATAACACTAAGGAAACTATCACATTTTACAGTGAATAAAAAGCCTCAGTTTTGAAGGTTGCAGCAAAGAGTGTGGTAAGGAAGATGATTGACAGAAGTCAAATATGCAGACTATGAGGCTACCAAACTTGCTTACAGTTGTGATGAGAGAGTACCGGTGGGTGCAACGGGGGATAGGGCTGAAGACAACTCCCTTTAAATAGGTTGTCAAGAGGAAAAGGGCATGGTAACCTATAATGCACAAGTGACTGCCAGACAGCTCTCAGATGTGCAGAAATTATAAACTTTTAGGCTAATTAAACCATATCCCCTGTGCTTTGTCATTCTCTCCCTGTGTCCAGCACAATGAGTAATTTGAAATGAGACTGCAAAATAGAGCTGTTTAACTAGCCTTTTAAGCCTTTCTCAAATTAGTAGCACCAGTAGCTTTTTCATTTCTCTGTATTTCCTTTCTGGTGTTATTAAAAGCACATTTGTGGTTTCCAGGTGGGCTGCAGCTGACAGCTAGGTGGGACCACCATTTCAGCTAGCATAGTGTCAGTACCTCTTCCTAGCAGTCTCTTTTGATCTGTGTAGTCACCAGGATGATGACTGGGGACCATATGTGAATGAATGCTGTTCCACTGTATACATATACATCAAGCTATATTTATGCATGCTGATTTTTGTATCCTATTTGGAATTCCCACCACTCACTCCTTCTATATGCTCCTCTTTCTAATGGGACAACTAAATGAAGATAAAAATCGTCCATCTTGCTGAAAATGCAGTTTAAAGATGGAGATATTTAAGCGGATTTAATGTCCAGGAGGAAAAGCTCTACACAGAAATCTCATTTTTATCTCCAGAACCTGTGCAATGCAAATAACAGCAATGGAAACTTCCTGTCTGCAGAGAGCTGAGTCATAAATTCTAGTGTCTATAAAGTTGTTTTTAACCTGTGTTCCAGAGACATCTACCAGACGGTGAAATATTTTTAATGACTCCATGAAGGGTAAGCAAACGAAAGAAAGAATGCTTCAAATCAGTCAACATAGATATGCTTCTGCTGGAAAATATTTGAGGATCTGCAAATCCAGAAATAAAAGACTGCTGCAGGCCAGTATATGTCACTCGCCTGCCAGGATGATCAAGAAAGGTGATGCTGATGACTGCTACTGAAATATGGACATAGCCTCTGAGAAACACAGAGCTCACAGATTCGCCTCATCTGCAGCATCAAATTACCACTGGGTCTGAAACATCCCTGTCATTGTTACTGGTCACTATCAATATAAGTGAATCTGAGAGAGAGGAAACAATATTAGTAGCGTTCCTACAAATGAGAAAACACAGAGGAGCAGAATCCCAAGTGTGAAGTAGGTCATGATTATTCAAAGCACTTTAATATTGCGTAGGATGTTTCGATGTTCAGCCTGCATTTCACATTACTTTCATTTTCACTGGAGACATCAGACACTTGTGCATGTCAGCCCTTGGGTTAGAGAGTCAAAAATCCAGAACTATGAGGTAGAAGACTATGAGGTAGATTAAAAGAAGGGGGGTTAATGTCTCAATTAATTGAAAGTGTCCATTGGCAAAACCAGGAATAAACCCCCAAATTTCCAGAGCACCATTCAATTGATTTAAGTAACTGCTCTCCCTTCTCTTTCTATTTTTGAAGGACTAAATAAGCCTAACAAATTTAAAGGTGTGAAAGGACCATATGACAGCATACCACTAGGTTGTTGAATAATGCTCAAGCAATCAGAGGCTTCAGCATACTTGTTTACCAAGGGTTTTCTTCCTAATAGAATTTCTTATTACCTTATTTTTATTGCAAAGAAGTTTCTAGAAAGAAAATTTCCTGCTTGATCAATTTACAGAAATACTATTCTTCATTGGGGAAAGAGGGGAGGGAAAAGTATAAGGGGAAAAAATAGTATAAGAAAACACACAAAGAGAGAAAAAGGGGGGGGAGGGAGGAAAAAAAAATCAGTTGCAGCTACAGACTCCTACTTGCAAACTCACTGCTACAGAAAGGCAAACACATCACATAGCCTTATCAGCCTCTTCAAGACCTGGCAGATGCCAGAGTCAGGTTTTTTAAAGTCAGTGCTGTTAGCTGCCCTTCTGGTCACGGGTCACAGCACTGCCACAAAAGATGAAGTCTTAGCTAGTTAAATCACTCTCTGTGTTTAAACAGGAGGCAAAAGTGTACCACAGGAAGGTGGTAAAATAAGCCCTGAGAAGGCTGAGGAGCAATAAGGGAATTGTGAAAAGGAAGAAATAAAAAGAATAACAACAATTTAAAGATTCCTGCTTTTTTGTTCTTGTTCATAATTAAGTCTAATTAGAATCTCACAACCCTTTTAGACCAATTTCCTGCCCCACCTTTATTTTGAACACCAATTAGAATGTTACCTCAGACTCTGGGTGAGGCTAGGAGGCACTTTGTTTTCACTGTTTGCTACATTCATTTGTGCTGCAGAAAAACTGGGTTTCAAGGCTGCACAACTTGTGTGATATTTGTGACTACTTGCATCTTATGCAAGATAAATTCATCAAGAAAATAAGGAGATTTGCATAGAGCAAATGAGACCTGCAGAATTTCATGCAGAGATGATTTCTGCACAATGCATGGCACTGGAATGCCATGGAAAAGTATTGAGTCATCATGCACCAAAACCCCATGAGACAGGATTCTTGCCTATACACCCTACTTCTCCTAGCTCCCTGTCTCCATATATTCACTTGGGCAATCCTAGGTCTGTTTGTTTGTCCCTGATGTGTCACATTTTGCCCCTTCTCTTTCCTTGTTGCAGTTCCATACACACACTCCCTGGACATTTTCTTGGCAGCTCAATATACCTTCCCAGGACTCCACCTTCCAAAAATCTGTGTCTCTGTCCTTAACTTTTGGTCCAGAAGATTTTTGTGGAAAACAGAAGACATATTTCATAGAATCAACCAGGTTGGAAGAGACCTCCAAGATCATCCAGTCCAACCTATCACCCAGCCCTATCCAATCAACTAGACCATGGCACTGAGCGCCTCATCCAGTCTTTTCTTGAAGATCTCCAGGGACAGTGACTCCACCACCTCCTTGGGCAGCCCATTCCAATGGCAAATCACTCCTTCTGTGAAGAACTTCTTCCTAACATCCAGCCTAAACCTCCCCTGGTGCAGCTTGAGACTGTGTCCTCTTTTTCTGGTGCTGATGCCTGGGAGAAGAGACCAACCCCCACCTGGCTACAACCTCCCTTCAGGTAGCTGTAGTCAGCAATAAGGTCTCCCCTGAGCCTCCTCTTCTCCAGGCTAAACAACCCCAGCTCCCTCAGCCTCTTCTCACAGGGCTTGTGCTCCAAGCCCCTGACCAGTTTCATCACCCTTCTCTGGACAAATTCCAGTACCTCAACATCTCTCTTGAATTGAGGGGCCCAGAACTGGACACAGTCGCTCTGCTTCTTCCTCATCTCTTCCTGTTCTTCCAAATAAAACATACTGCTGTATTTCAAAGAAAAGCTTCTGAATCATGTGGACAGAACAACCTCTTTTCCCCTAGCATCATTCTCAGAAAAGCTTGACACATTGCAACACAAAGATTCAGCTGGAGGCAGGAACTGGCGCAGGAAAATTCATCATGAACAGCAAGAGTCTGCCTGCATTAAAAGTAACTGAGAAAAGGCATGCATCAAGGAGAATGCCTGGCAACCTCAGGAATACACAGTGCCACTTAGTTTTGCTTAAAAGATGAATGCTCCTGACAGAGAAATAATAAATAAATAAATAAATAATAGGGGGAAAGATAACTCAGGAATTCTAAAGATGTTGTCATACAAACACGGAGGGCAAGAAAGATTGAAACCAGCAGCTGCTGTACATAAATGTGCAAAGCCACTATTACAACATTTGATTCATAGAAGAAAAACCCACCTGTGGTCGCTTACAAACCTGCTCACTGGAGCAATGAGTGTGTTCTAGTACAGATGGCTCAGGGCCTGTGGAACATGGATGTCAGGTGTGCCCCTCAACATCCAGCCCCAGATGCATCCTCCTCTCAGGTTAGGCTAAGACCTGCATGCAGTAGTCTCCTCCCTGTAGATTCCTGCTTCCAGGCAGAGGCTGAAAGTGGCTCACCATCACGTTCTCTCCAGTCTAGATGGGCATACCAAGACAGTAATTATTGCCATGGGATGTGCCTGCTCATACTACTTCATTTTTTCCCAGCCATTTCCCCCTAAACTGGCCTCAATTTCAAGAACAGGTATTATGACAAAGAAGTTTCAAAGGCAGGTGACAAGGAAGATGATCAGAACCATTACCTGCCAGTGACCCAGAAGTTTGCCCAATGATGATCTCCTTCCCCAGG
The DNA here is from genome assembly GCF_014839835.1 of Dryobates pubescens. Lineage (NCBI taxonomy): Eukaryota > Metazoa > Chordata > Aves > Piciformes > Picidae > Dryobates > Dryobates pubescens. Next base: position 7,359,372 of record NC_071625.1, read on the forward strand.
TGTTCAGCTCTCCGTGCTTCAAGGCCTATTCTGATATGTTTCTGCTGTGCAGCCTTGGCTCTGACCTTTGGGAAGATAATTAAATTGTTGGGGAGAGCTGTGGAGGTGCATGACATGAGGGGCTGGGGCTGCCACAGATGCCCCCCTCTTGGCTGATGCAGTGGAACCACAGGTCTCCACAGCACCGTGACAACCCTACGGACTCAAGAGTTAAAAAAGTGATGTGAAAACAGAAAACTCCTGAAGAAAAAGTCAGGGAATTGTAGATGGTGACTCAACAAAGACACTTCAGGGAGCAATAGGCATAGAACCCTCCACACCTGGATGATGACCCAGCAGGTCAGGGTGGTAATGCTTAGCCTAACAGTTCACTAACTCCAGCTCTCAGCTGTGTGTTATATGCAATATTTTGTTTATTCCTACAAGCTGTGCAGAATTTCTCTGTACATGGCCAAAAAAATTCCCAGACAAAACAATCCAAGGTGATAACACCTGTATGAAGGAAGTCATGTAAGCAAAACCTCCTAACTCTAAAAGAAGCAAAGACTTATTTTTAAATATTTTAATGGTACAGTGAAAACTTGCAATATTCATGCAAACAATGGTTAAAAGGCTACAATTTGTGGCAGATTTTCATGGTTATTCCTCTTTTTCCCAGCTTTTTCCTAGCATGACTTATTAACCTGGTCCTTGAGAAACAGCATCCCAAAGAAACCTTGACAAAAGTGTATTGTAGTATTTGAGCTGACAGAAGCAGAGAGAACACAATGCAATGTAGAAGTCCAGGAAAATGCAGAGATAATCAATTCAGCCACATGGTTTTACCAGGTTAAATTAAATCAGCAGTCAGTTCATAGCACAGAAAACAGCAGCAAGATCCAAGAGTGTATAATCGTTTCAGCTCTGATTGTGCATTCTCTGCACACCCACCTGTACAGAAGTCATTAGACATTTTGGTGCATAAAGAAATTGGGATTAGGCCTTCAACAAACTCCACAGGAGCAAAAGTAATTTAAAATGTATGACTTCACAGTCCAGACAGCTGATCCAAAGATTCACATTTCAATCAGAAACTTTTTCTTCAACCTCTGAATGAATTAATCTTGCCAATTCCTCTGTATCTCTGCAAAAGCAATGGCATATTTAGGGAATCAAAAATGGCACTAGATCCAAAAGCCATTGCTTGTCCGTTGCTTCATGTTTTAAATCCCTATTCAAATTAAGTTCACATAAATAGATCCCCAGAAACTCCTGTCTATTAACAGTTGCCCATAAACACTACAGGCACATGATTTATTGCACAAAGCCATGAAAACAAAAGGCAGAACAAAACAACAAGAAGAAAAGACTTGAACCTTTTAGAATCTCTGTTTATGTCATTCTACACTGAGCTTTATCTAAATTACTCTTGTGTTACCTGGGCCAGATTAATTGCCAGATATCCAACAACATCTTTTTCATTGGCAGAGTAATCTTTGCACCTTCTGTTCTAACCTGTGGCAAAACATTGTGGAGCTATAGCGTTCAAACAGCAGCTGAGATGAGAGGAGCCTGAGCACCTCACATGCAATTACTCATCCCTGCTCCCTTACTAGACAGAGCAGTATGTCTGAATAAAACCTTGCATCCCATCCTGGAAAAGAGGACCAGGACTGACCAAATTCATAGCATTGTTATGCTGACTGACCACGTTTGCCTGTGGTGCAGGACTTGTTATGCTACACATCACTTATGATATTCACTCCCCACATGCTTATAATTCTAGTGTTGGTCCAGCAGCACAGAGGCAGTGGCAAAATGAAGCCTTAAGAGCGAAACTAAAGTCTCTCTGAACTGATTTCTCTCTTAAAGTTATGTATAAAGGAAACTCTTTGAAACAATATCAGTAAAGACAAGACATTTCACAGTAGCTGAAGGTTTTATTGTTTATATATTTTTCCTTCTTTTTTTTTTTTTCTTTTTTAATGGATCAACATCTTTTCTAGCATTTAAATAATGCCACCCTTGTATTTTATTTAGGTACTATGCATTCAGCAATTTGTCTGCATTTGTAATATGCTCAGATTGCCTACATTTTCTCCTTAGACTTTGGCATAAACTTACTTTCAGAAGTCACTACCTTTGTGGATTAACAGCAAGTCTCTGCCTGGGAGAAACTGTTCCCTGAATGGCAGACTTGTGTTTTAGTTCTTATTAACATATTGCATTCTGACTGGTGTTATACAGCAGACATCTGAAGTCACAACAGAATGTCAATGCCAGATCACAATACAGACAGAACAGAGCAAGGGAAACCTGAGCCTCTGTCTCATATAAGGCAGAGAATAAAAACAAAGCAGCCTCTTTGAAATACTTCTGTGACATAGAAGGAATATCTGAAGTGCAGGTCATTTGTCAGCAGACTACACAGACGTATATCCTCATATCACAGACACTTCATGATATGTCATTGCACACATGCAAACGTAACACAAGATGAAGTTTTTCTGAATGCAGTCATTAGCAGCAACTATAGGAACAATGTCATTGGCTTAGACTGATCCCTTTGCTATCCCTGCTAAACAGTGCAAAGGACTGCCAAAACACCTCCCCAAAAATTAAACACATAACCACAATCAGGCAGAATAACAAAACCCATGGAAGTAGCAGAACATTATTTGTTGTTTGAGATTACAGACTTCATTTAGTTTCGATTATTTTTTAATCTCATTATTTTAAAGCCTGGGTTTCTTTGCTGTTTGGGTTAGGGCTTATAGGATAGGATAGTAGGAGGATAGGATAGGATAGGTGTAGAGTAGGATAGGATAGGTGTAGAGTAGGATAAGATAGGTGTAGAGTAGGATAGGATAGGTGTAGAGTAGGATAAGATAGGTGTAGAGTAGGACAGGATAGATGTAGAATAAACCAGGTTGGAAAAGACCTTTGAGATCATTTGGTTTGTAAATATTTTTCATATTTTAAGTTATGTATTTTAAATAGAAATGGGAATGTTGGTTTAAAATACAGTTGAAATCTAAGCACTGAAATAGGTATACACTGAAATAGGTATAAACCTTTCTTTACCAAACAGGTATTGGAATGTTATATTTTTTTGCTATATTTGGTTACAGTAAAAGGGACATTATTGTCAGTAAGAGATTACAACAGGGTAAGTCCTAACGTGTATGGAAATGTCTAGTACTTGGCTGATAATTATTTTGAGGGTTTGGCTGAGGACAGTCCCACAACATAATGGAGGTACCTGAAATTGCTCATTGTTACATCAGCTGTGGGATCTGCTTCATTTTCCTCAGCTTGACCTGAAAATGGCTTCATTGCTAATGGAGATGGGACTAAATCCATTATCAGCACTGCTGAAAGAATTTCAATAGCTGCTGTTTTCTACTAAATCTCCAACAAATTTTCTGTGATAGGGTTGCAAGTGGTGTATTCCACTTTCCACTGGAGCAAATCAATTTCAGTACTAGCTGACTTAACTCCAAAAGGAATTTCTGAAAATCATCACTCAGTCATATTTTTAGTATGCTGCCTCAATATTTTTCACTGTTTCTTTGTACTTTGCAATATCCTGGTACTAAAATCTCTGCAGTCCATCAGATTTGCCTTCATTGCTTCTCTTTTCTTCCTGCTCTGTTACAATTAGACACAGTTTGAAGATCCTTGCTGCCCCAGACTCAACAGGAAAATCAGAATATAAACAGGATGAAAGAATAGGAAATCAGATGCCAGAAAAAAAGACATTCCCAATATAGAAAAACAGAATCAGGAAGGCACAGGGAGGAAAGAAATAGAGAGCAAAAGAAATCCAAAAATATTTAGAACAAGAGCTGGCAGGATGAGATCTGCAGAGTATTAACCTTAATTTTCTGATTGCAGGAAAGCAAAACCTGACAGGATTTTCAGTACTGTCAAAAGAGCAGTACTCAGCTCTGGGAATGGGAAAAGACACTGGGAGAGATACTATGAGGTTAATAATAACTGGAGTCCTCTGGGAAGCGTAGCCTTCCAAAGCCAAGCCTAGGCAAATCTAGAAGGGTTATCCCTAGAGACACTACCAAGAATAACTCATAAATGAAACTCCCAAAAGCTGCCCGTGGCCACAGGGAGCAGAACTTTCCGGTGGCAACTTTTAATGACCAAAGTGACTGCAGGGTGAACAATTAATTTTATCACCTAGCTTTGCCTGCTTTGCACTTTTAAATGTTTGATTTTATGTTTTAAAGAAGCATGTCATAAATAGCAGTGTTCTCTGAAGCTGCATTACTTGACAATTTCAAATGAAAGGAAACATAACAGTAACATTTTACTAGTACAGTTCCAATTGAATTCCCCAAGGCTTTTCCTTTTTTTTTTTCCCCCAGTGGAAATTGTTCAAGCATCCTAGAAATGGGGGTGACCTCAGGATGCAACCTAGTCCAGTAGTCTGTCATATTTTTTTTCTAGCCTGAATTCACTGCTGGTGCTTTGTTTTTTCAGCCCATACCTCTCTTAAGAGCTGTACCGTACTGCCAATCTCTACCTGTCCCTTAGATTCACCATTCTCTCTGGTCCCCCTCTCCCTCTCCAAGCATTTCTGCAAAAACACCTTAATTAACAGTCCAGCCAGCCAAAGCTGAAATTTAGCCTGGTGTAAAAATCACAGACCTTTTCAGCCTGGCCTCTAACGTTTACTTATTCAGAGGGCAATTATTTCATACCTCTTCCACCAGGCTCAGAGGAGACCTTATTGCTCTCTACAACTACCTGAAGGGAGGTTGTAGCCAGATGGAGGTTGGTCTCTTCTCCCAGGCAACCACCAACAGAACAGGACACAGTCTCAAGCTGCACCAGGGGAGGTTTAGGCTAGAGGTTAGGAAGAAGTTCTTCATAGAAAGAGTGATTGGCCATTGGAATGTGCTGCCCAGGGCAGTGGTGGAGTCACCGTCACTGGAGGTGTTTAGGAAGAGACTGGATGGGGTGCTTTGGTGCCGTGGTTTAGTTGATTAGATGGTGTTGGATGATAGGTTGGACTGAATCTCAAAGGTCTTTTCCAACCTGGTTAATTCTATTCCATATATGCCCAACATATTCCTGAGGGACATCTATCCACCTGATCTTTTGAAACCTTAAGTGGCAGAAGATTCCACAACCTTGGCAATCAAATAATTTCAGACTTTAACTACCTTCATAATTTCTAGGTTTATAACCTGGTTTATTTTCTTCCAATTGACTGTTGCATGTCCAACATGCTGCATATGGAAACCATTTCTTTTCTCTTTCATTTATTCTTCAGCTACATTTGAAAATTTGTCTCTCTGCCTTCCTGACACAGCCTCTGAAATAAACAATCCCATTTCTTCTCATGATTCTTCACACGCATGCCTTGTACAAATACATACTGAAACTGGACACAGGACTCCAGTTATGCTTGTATTAAGGCTGTCAAAAGCAGAAAAATTACTGAGCTTTACACACACATGCCTACCCCTGAACCTCCACATAAAGCAAAATGATTGATACTAGGCATTTGCTGACGACAGTAAAAAAGCTTTTCACGTGAACTGTGGGAGAGATGCAAACTTAACCTTAAAATCATACACTCCTGCCTTAAAGCCCTAAAGCCCTGACATGTGTCCATTTTTACCAAGGCAAGATGCCAGTGCTGCAGGAGTCCAGAGGAGTTTTGAATGAATGTGAAGATAAGGAAAAACCTTTTAATTGTGAGGGTAACAAAGCACTAGAAGAGGCTGCTCAGAGAGGTTGTGGAGTCTCCTCCACTGCAGACGTTCAAAACCTGCCTTAATGTATTCCTGTGTGACCTCCTCTAGCAGGTTCTGCTCTAGCAGATGAGTTGGACTATATGAAATTTTGAGGTCCCTTCCAACCCTGCCATTCTGTAACTGTGTCCTAGTGATCAAGTGCTAAATGCATGTAAAGTCCCAGTGGCATTTGGTGACACCTCAAATACAAACACAAAATAATGTATTTGTCTCGGCAACAATCCTGAGATGCTGGTTTCATTTGCCTTTCATTTAAATCCTCAAAATTACTATGATAACAGTTTCCTATCCCCTCCATTTAAAACTAGGACATAACACTGATATTTGAGCTCTAATTTAAAAGACATTTTGTTCTGCCTATAGTGTAATTTTCTTTCATTAGGGTCACATGGAGACCAGCTATAAATAATGTTTGGAACTGTGATTACTTTTGAGGATAAGTTTAATGTGTGGGGGGGGTTATAATATATACACATCATTTTCTGAATTTCTGCCCACACTGTAGATTTTTCATCAAGTCTGAACATGGATTTGAGGAACAGGATAACTTGATGCAAGTCTGAATACTGTGGTCAGCACAGACCATTTGCATCATGAGGACAGATAATTACAACTTCCCTTTTTTAGCTTTATATCAATTATCATTTTCTCTTATGCTGAGCACAATAAAACCACTCCATAATTCCAATTCTATTTCACTTTATTCACGATATCTGCTATGTTTAGTTTTAAACATGGTCATATGTGACCTCAGGGAAATACCAGCTTAAAACCACTGTTCATATTACCCTAAGCCAGCTGATCTCTGTGGGTCACATCACCCTTAGGTCTCACAGTCGCTGAACACTGAATCCAGCCTCAGATGTTTGTGCTGCTGAGGAATCCTCAGATATCCAGGAGTGGTTCTGAAAGGCCCTAATCAAACTGGTTAAGATGCAGCACATACAAGTCTTAATCTATGAGAAATGTCTATATAAAATGGTTACCTTCAGCCTTTAAGTCATGGCCTGAATGGATCCTGCAGGAAAGTTGGAGAGGGAATTTTCATAAAGGGTGTCTAGCAACAGGACAAATGAGAATGGTTTTAAGCTGAGGGAGAGTAGGTTTAGACTGGATCCGTAGGAGGGTAGTGAGACTGTGGAATACATTGCCCAGGGAGGTTGTGAATACTTCCTCCCTGGGTCTATTCGAAGTCAGGTTGGATGAGGCCATGAGCAGCTGAGTCTAACTCAGAGGTGGCCCTGCCCATAGCAGGGAGGTTGGACTAGACAATCTCTAAAGGTCTCTTCCAGCTTAAGTCACTCTATGACTCCTTCAATAGCAATTTTCTCACCGAACATTACAAACATTACTCTTTACAACTACCTGAAGGGAGGTTGTAGACAGACGGATGTTGGTCTCTTCTCCCAGGCAAGCAGTACCAGAACAAGAGGACACAGTCTCAGGCTGCGCCAGGGGAGATACAGGCTGGATGTTAGAAAAAAGTTCTATACAGAAAGAGTGATTGCACATTGGAATGGGCTGCCTGGGGAGGTGGTGGAGTCACCATCACTGGAGGTTTTTAGGAGAAGACTTGACGGGGTACTTGGTGCTGTGGGTTAGTTGCTTGGGCGGAGTTGGATTGGTTGATGGGTTGGACGCGATGATCTTGAAGGTCTCTTCCAACCTGGTTTATTCTATGTATTCTATGTATTCTAAAGTACATAAAGAAGATAACGAGAAAAGAGCAGAGCCCTGTTCCATCTGCAGGCATGATAACTGTGGTGCTTCTCCACAGATAGACTGAGGTTAAAAATGCTGGAGGATTTCCCTCTAGTCATAATCTACTCCTGTTTATTAGGAGGTTGGAAGCATAGTTTGCCAAAGAGAAAGGAAACACAAACAAACAAGAGATAATATGCAATGTGCACTTTTGAGAGTGAAGTTCAAAAAGTTATCTTGGTGTATATCTTGTTGCTGAGAATCCCCCCCCCAAAAAATAAATATAGCTGTGGTCACCAGCTCTTTCCTCTGTGTATTGAATTATGTATGTCTCTGAAGGCTGTGATCGTTTGAGGCTGCGTCTTTAAGAACAAACAGTGCTGGGACACACTGGCTAATGTTTTCGGTACTAGAACAAAAACATTCTGATATTCTAAACGAATTTCATTGGTGGATAGACAAAATGCAACTTTAAATTGTTGAGCAGTTGGAATTTTTTTTTTTCTCTCAGTTCAGTTTGGTTTGGGAGTTGGGGGAGTGTGGGTTTCAGCCTGCTCTCCCTGCCTGCTTCTTCGCGAACTGCTGGAGTTGGCCTTGAGATAAGCAAAAACTAATCCTGCATGGGCTTTTGAAGCTTATTAATAATTCTTTTCCTTAATAACTTGCCTTTCTTTCTCTCTAACCCCTCTTTGGGAAAAAAGGGAGGTAGGGGGGGAGAGAGGGGGTTACAGGGAGGGGATCCCTCCTGGGGGAGGGATTTTTGTTGTGTTATTTCTCTTTGCTGTGTATTTCTGTGTATATATTGTAAATACCTGTATATATTGTGTTATATATAACCTGCTTTCCATATATGCTTGTAAATATATAGCTTTGCTCCTTCGACTGGGCTAGCTGTGGTTTCTTACTCTGTGGAGGAGGGAGAGCTAAGCCCTCTCTCAACCTACCACAAGGCTCAGAAATTGTATTAGAAAAACTAAAACAAAAATAAGACTTTCCTCTAAGACTTCAGAAAAAGATCAGAGTGATCTGCTGGAGCTCTGTTCTCCAAAGAGTGAGGACAAAAAGTTCTCACTCCTAGCCTCAATCTATTCCACATTCTGTTAAAAATATCCTCAGGCTGGTCAGAACTGGTTGGTGGGGGGGGGAGTGAAATATGAGCTCTTTGGGGTTTATTTTAAATGGTCCTAAAAATCCCATGAAGTATGAGGCAGAGAAATCTTTAAAAGCGCTTTAAAAATATCAGTGAGGATTTCCTATGTAGCATCAAAGAAAATACTTTAAAGCATAAGAAGCCAAATAAAAGCTGATGTGTGCTGCACTGCAAACATCGTGAGCATTTTAAGTTTTATGTAATGAAATGTTCCAGAGGCAGAAAAAGATGAAAGAAAAGGGAAGGGGAAGGGGAAAAAAAAAAAGAGATGTTGAAGTTCAAAGGAATACAAAACAGAGCTACTAAAGCTGATTGCTCTACAAAAATCCTAAGCTGCAAAAAAAGACCAAAACAAAACCCAAAGAAACAAAACAAACAAAAAATCCCACCCTGCCCTGTTATTAAAACATGAAAACATAAAAATATGAAAGTCTGGTGCAGCTCCATTTCTTCACTATATATACTCAGACTTCCCAGTCAGTGAGGTGTTTTCGCTTTCCACACCAACATTAAACGATTTATCTCCAAAATCAATAAAATATTAATATGGGCAGGCTCTTTCATGAGAGGATTCTTATTCAGCACCTAATAGTAGACATTTACAGCATATATCCATGAAATGTGTGCACAATATATAATACACAAAGGGAAAGGTTTGCTGTAGGATACAGAGAAAAAAATTCCTCTCCAGTCACAGTAAGATGCATTTAGATCTAAAAAAGTAACTAAAGCTATCATACTGTACAACTTTTAAATTGGTAAACAAGGTGAGGGCAGCCTGATCTAGTTGGAGGTGTCCCTGCTCACTGCAGGGAAGCTGGATAAAATGACCTTCGAGGGTCCCTACAAACCCAATGCAATCTGTGAAGGTGTAAAAGTTCAGAAGCACTGATCCTGCGGGCATTCTATCTTTCCTTTCAACACAAGTGCTGCTGTGTTCCCAGGTTTCAGCCTTTCCTATTACCTCAGCAATCTTCATGCGCAAGTGAGCTGCAGAGCTCTCAGGATGATGTGTGTACAAGTAAAGCATTACAGCAGAAGAATAATCAGGATGTAATATAGAGCTGTACAAGAACTAATACTGTGACATGGATGCTGTTGGAATGCATTCATGACGTGATGTTCCCTGATGATACACAAAGAACAAAAAATCACCCAAAAGAAAGGTGGGGAAAAAAAAAGGATCAACATAGTCTTTGCATGACAAGAAAACACAAAAAATAAACATTTTGAAACAAAAGTTCCATGGTAAAACAAACTTTTGGATTGAGACATTTCTGTAAGCAGTATCAAAAAACCATGAACTCTTCCTTCATTTTTAGCACAATCAACGTCGTTTCTTTCTTCTGGGTCAGAACATTTTGTTTCCCAGGGCAAAAGACTGCCCTCATAGAAAATTAATTACCAAAATCTCATTAATTTCACTGGGATTGAGATTGTCAGCATTCTTTATGTCTACTATTAAATTTTCTTCTTCAAAGCCTCTTTTTTTTTTGTTGGCCTTTCTTTTGAGAGATATATTCAATACTGCAAAGCTCTTTCAAGAAGCAGAGCAGATGCAGCGAATTCATCATCAAGAAAATAGTTTTTTGGGGTCATTTTGGTTTCTTTGTGTGGGGTTTTTGGGGGAGGGCATTGCGAGGGGGTTTTTGGTGTGTTTTGTGTTTGGGTTTTTTTTTTTGTTGGTTTGTTTTTTGTTTTGTTTTGTTTTGCTTTCCATGGAACTGTTACAGAGGAAATTGAAAAAGGGTAGAAAATCTAACATGGAAGAAAAAAAATATCCTGACATTCACTTTTGAGAGGAGCAGAATAGAAAGGAAATCAGAAAGTAAAATACTGTGTTTAATTGACTTTTAAAAAATCTATGAAAAGACAAGAAAGTGAAAGAGAAGTAAGAAATAGCATAGATAAATTCTGTATACTATGTATTCAGTACCAAACAGACATCTGATATAAAAGGATCTGAGCAACATAGCATGTCAAGATAGAAATCATAAGTCATGTCATTCATAGTAATTGTTCAGTGACTTACAAGACACTTCACCTGGTGGTAGCAACACCATCTGTCTCTGGCAAGTGTCTTCCTGGGAATCTCATCTTGAGGACTCACATGCTTCAAAACACCACCTTGCTCCATTTCCTTGGTGTTTGGTGTTATGTCTGGAAAGAATATACCATCTACTGAGTGTCAGAGTGAGAAGCAGAAAGTCTGCTGGGAAACAGGATGAAGACACTAGGATCATCAGGTGACAAAAAGCAGGATTTGCCCTATTTGGCACACTGGTTTATGTCAGGATCAGATACAGAAAGAGGGAGACACAACCCTCTCCTTGACAAAGCCTTGCTGTATCTAGGGCAATCTACCATGGCCAGTAAGCAACGCTCCTCTCAAACCGATGTGCCATTGCTTAAAAGCTACTAAACATTTCTTAAGTTTTAATGCTTTGGGTCCAGGTTTGTTCAATACCTTCATCAATGACCTGAGAGAGGGGATGGAGTGTACCCTTAGCAAGTTCACTGATGGTATGAAACCAAGGAGGGGTGGCTGACACCCTCTCAGGCTGTGCTGGCATCCAATGAGATCTGGACAGGCTGCAGAGCTGGGCAATGGACATCCATGAGGACAAGTGTAGAGTCCTGGACCTACTGGAGAGAGTCCAAGAGAGAGCTACAATACAGTTGTGGGACCTGAACATCTCTTTGATGGGGCATTTAGTCTTGAAAAGGCTGAGAGAGGATCTTAAAGTCTATGAATATCCAAAGAGTGGGTGTCAGGATGGAGGTGATGATCTCCTTTTGGTGGTGCCCAGTGATACAACAAGGAACAACAGGTACAAACTAGAACACAGGAGGTTCCTCCTCAATATGAGGAGAAACTCCTTTATGGTGAGGGTGATAAAGCTCTGAAGACTTTCAAATCCCACCTGGATGTGTTCCTGTGTGGTCTGTCCTAAGTCATCCTCTGTGCTAGTTTTAGGCTATGCCTTTAAAATTTAGCTGCAGATTTTTGAGCAGAAAAGTAGAAGAATATAAAAAGCACTTTTGGGTGTAAAAAGGAAAACAAAAGATTATTCTAAACAAATTCATTGGATAAATGTCTGGGATAAGAGAAGCTGTATCATAACAATTCTTCACATTTCCACTTCACGTTTCCATTCCTTTACTCTTCCCTTCTGATCTTTGCTGTTTTGCTTTGCTCAGGAGAAAAAAAAACGTGCTTTTTTGGGATAAGTCTAACCCACTGCTTTCTCTCAACTCCTTTCTCTCTCTTGGGAAAAGGGGGGCTGGGGGGACAGTGGAACAAGCTTCCCTGGTCTTCTGACCAAGGGGGGTTTTGTGTTGTTTGCTAATTGTAAATATCTGTATAATTTTGTAAATGCTGTGTATGTTGTACATATTCATTGCACTCCATTGTGGAGTGTAGTGTTTGCTTGTAAATACAGCTTCATCTGCTTCCAACTGAGTTGGTCTGGCTAAAAGTTAATGCTGGGGGAGAAACTTCAACCCATCACATCCTCCTTTGGCAGGGAGTTGGACTCAGTCTCTGGAGGTTTCTTGCAAACTAACGTTCTGGGATTCTGTGATTCCAGCTCATCATATCCCAGTTTTGCAAGGCCACAAATGACAGCTTCGTACCATCTGCAAAAGGGAGAATTGCTCCCTTAAGAGAAAAACATACACTATGAATTCAGGCTAATAAATTTCTTAATACTAGACCACACTAAAGTATATTAAAAAAGAAACCCCACACCATACATAGAACAGATAGTTGGAAATTACAGAGATTTTGAAGCAGCACAGCTAGAGATGCATTCACCCTACCTGCTTCATCTGCTTTGTAATGACCTGAGTGAGAATACTAACATGGTTCAATCACTTTAAGGTAAGGTAAATCTGCTGCAAGCTGGTCATCTTCCATGGCTCATCTGCTAGCAGTGCTAAAGACTGCAGTGTGGTGGTGTGAGCCTTTACTGGGACTTAAGAGCTCAGATGGGGGCAAGACTGAGAATCCCTCCCCCATTCTCCCCACCTCTTTCCCAATAGAGGGAAAGAAAAAAAGGAAGGGGGTAAACCCACCAAGAAATAATTTAGAGTCAGTTTGGAAGTATAGAGGTAAAAATTTTCTTTTACATATATATAGATATATATACACATATATATATATATAAAAAAAAAAAGAGTAACAGGAAGGGTTCATAAGGGTAAGGAACACGGATGGATAGGGAAAAATATGTATATAGAACCAGTCCTTTGAAGAGGTGTGGATGTAGCAGGCCTGACCACGTGGCAGAGAAAGAGGAAGCCAGCAGCAGTTCACAGTATCACAGTATAACTAAGGTTGGAAGAGACCCCAAGGATCATCAAGTACAACCTGTCTTTATAGACCTCACGACTAGACCATGGCACCAAGTGCCACGTCCAATCTCGAACACCTCCAGGGATGGTGACTCCACCACCTCCCTGGGCAGCCCATTCCAATGACGAACGACTTGCTCAGTGAAGAATTTTCTCCTCACTTCGAGTCTAAACCTCCCCTGGCGCAGCTTGAGACTGTGAGACAGTCACACTGTGTGAGACAGTTCCTCTCATCCAGGCAAGGCAAGAGCCAAAGAACTAATGGCTGCAGTGTCTTCCTTTTTATAGGCTTGCTGGACAGGCAAGGGGAGTGGAACAGACTAACTCAGTTTCCCCAGGGAGAAAACCCCCTCCAGGGAGGGCAAAGCTCTCACAAGCCCTCATGCCCCTGCTTTCAGGATGGGCGTAACCCATCACACTGCAGTCAGCATCAGGAAGAGAGGCTGAAAGTTAGACATACAGCACCTAGGAACAATGTTACATACATTTTTTTTTCTAAGCTCCAAGTGCTGATGGAAATAATAAACTTTATGATATTTTTTTCAAAGTTACAGTCTCACACAAAATGTTTTCGTGTTCTCAGCAAACTATTAGAGATAAAGGACTCATTTAAAATTAATACACGTGTTCCCATGAGCCCACTGTGAAAACATTAAAGTATCTCTAGATCTTCAAGTACTCTGAAGTTATCAAAAAAGCTGATCTATTCTACCTTATGTTCATTGTGCCCACAGGGTATTTCTAACCAGAGCGGAGTACTTTTCCACATAGCCAGCACCTCTGTGTAGCTTATTTGAAAGTTTTGAAAAGGGTGAGGGCTGAAACTCAAAGTATGCTTATTGAATTATAATTTATGAGTAACACATTACCCAGGTGTTTTGGGCAAGATAGTGAAAGGGCAAAGCAGGAAAGATGACACACTGCTTTCAATTAACCCCCTGGCACTCGCGATTTGAAGCTCCCCTTACTAAAGGCTAATCCATTTTGCCGTAGTGCTTTAGCATTTTAAAATCTCAGCTCCTCGTGTCAAAATATTGATGTGCATTTAGATATTAGAAAGGCAGGCAGCGGTTTTTGATCCCCTTACTCTTCTGCACATTGTCACACCCTATCAAAACAAACAGCAACACAAAACATACCCACTGAAAAACGCGGCTCTTCAGTCTGCAAGCGTGAACTATTTCAACCTCTATTTTCAGACAAATGCTTTTGTCCAGTCTTCCCCAGAATTCTGTAACAAGTAATAAGCACTCACAGCAAAGCTGAAGTTTAATACATCTAGGCTTTAGCTAACACTAATAATGATGTTATTTGTGAAAATGGCTTTTCATTGTTGTTTGGAAAGTAGATTTAGTCATAGCAGGAGCAGCCTACCTATTCTTTAGTGCTGAAAGTGGAATAGGAAACATTTTGCTATGATGTTTTGCAGCACCCATCCTTTTCCTGGATGAAATCTAAGTGCTTTAAGAAATGAAACAATCCGTTAGGAAAGTGTCTATTAGTTCATTCAGTTCAGCAGGTCTTACATATCCATTTCCATAACAGATTATTCTGAGAGAAACAAAGCAAGATAAGACTTTGAGTGTCATTTGGAACCCTACTGTTGCTACCATTAGGAAAATAATGACTATAATTCCAAAAACCACCCTCCATAATTTAAACAAAATTACCCATGCTTCCAAAATATCATCACACGTTCCTATGCAAGCAGGAAGCAGATAAGCATCTGGAACTGATGTAAGTTTTCTCTAGAGCAGTTAGCTTAGCAACCTAAGCTGTGATAATATGCATTTGTTTCCCTTGGATTGGATATTTTGACATCTCTCATTTAAGCTTTAGAAAAATCTCATATCACTGAGAATACCCCAGTTCATATGGATGACAGTCACCTGCTTAGGAGGGCGATGTTCTTATGATGAGTTTATACTGGAGCCTACAGAAATTACATTAACTATTAGAAAATGGAAGTGTCATTTTAGTCACTGATGTGGAGAGCAGATGCTGCCTTCAAGTGACTGCACTCAGATGAAAAAGAGCTCAGTGGTATTTGTCTATTTTCTCTTGAAGAACTCTCTCACATTTCATGTTGTAAGATTCCCTTCTGTCAGTTAACATCTGCATGACTTCCAGGCAGAGCAGAGGGAAACAGGAACTTCTGATTGTCTACATAAAGAATATAACTTTCAAGCTCACTTTTGCCAGGAGGGATACTACACTGCTATCAACCACTAAGTATACTATATGTGTAATTAACTAGCTCCTTATCCTACAAAATATAATCATAGAGTGGCTTGAGCTGGAAGAGACCTTAAAAATCATCTAGTTCACAGGATGTTAGGGGTTGAAAGGGACGTCAGGAGGTCATTGAGTCCTATCCCCCTGCCAGAGCAGGACCTCAGAATCGATCACAGGTCACACAGAAATGCATCCAGATGTGTCTTCAAAGTCTCTAGAGAAGGAGACTCCACAATCTCTCTGGGGAGCCTGTTCCAGTGCTCTGACTCTCAGAGTTGCAACTGCCCTGCCACAGGCAGGATCACCTCCCGCTAGACCAGGTTGATCAAATCTTCATTCAACCTGGTCTTAAACACTGAACAATTCAAATGAAATTTTGGATAAGGATGTCTTAAAGGCACCTACTCATTTCCATTTCATTCTGGGGTTTATATCATGCACTGGCACTTGGAAAGAGAGAAATACTGGATAGCAATTTGCATCTTCAAGGTGCACTCGCTTTTTACTTGGTCTTTCTCAATACATTTGCACAGAGAGAACAAAACATAAAATATAGCCAAGAGCCTGACTTTGTGAAACTTCTCTGCCAAGAGAGCACAGTAAAAATATCTAAATTTTATATTATTTTTTTTCTTTTTTGGTGGAGGAGATCATTTTTGTGAAGAAAATCTTCAATTCAGTAGCTCAAAAATAAACAGCAATACTCTGTACCTGAGGACAGAGCTGGGAGTTTGCGTACCAGGAGCCCCATAAGATTTGTAATACCCACTCTGTGACACAAAGAGCCTGCTCTGACCACAAACTGCAAACATAGCATGGTATGGAGTTTTGTATGGAATTTCCAAGCCAAGCAAATGTAATGAGGACAGAGGGGACAAGTGGAAAAGTAGAAAGAACAAAATTAGTAGTGACAGCACATAGTAAAAACGGTCTCTGAAACATAGGATAGGATAGGATAGGATAGGATAGGATAGGATAGGATAGGATAGGATAGGATAGGATAGGATAGGATAGGATAGGATAGGATAGGATAGGATAGGATAGGATAAATCAGGTTGGAAAAGACCTTTGAGATCATCAAGTCCAACCTATCATCCAACACTATTGAGTCAACTAACCCATGGCACCAAATACCCCATCCAATCTTTTCCTAAGCACCTCCAGTGATGGTGACTCCACCACCTCCCTGGGCAGCCAGACCAGAATAAAACAGAAAAGAATGCATATATATATACACACATATATAGATAGATATATATAAAGAAAATATTGCATCTAAATAAAAAAGCCAGTATATTCATGGGTGCAATGCTATAACCCCCCAAAATATAATGCAATATATTGTATAGATCCACTAACAAATAAGTTATACCTGCAGATATATGTTTAGGCTCATTTTACACATTGTGGCCTCATACATTCAATTAAGGCAATCAGGAGAGAATAATGTACCTAGTAAGCCCCAAAGGAAATAAAGATAGGCCAAATGTCATTACTCAGCCTAGAATTCACATTTTTTTCCTTTGCACAGAGTAGAAGTGCATATATAAAAATTAAATATTGTGCTAGAAGTAGTTTGAGACATTTAAATTCAAGACTAGCATCAGGAAATTAATTAGCAATATGTTAAGAGGAGACTTCATAACTAGACAATTTCCACAGAAGCCTAGATACAGATAATTTTAATCTGATCACTGATTTGATTTGAATGTGTACTTGTGAGTCTGTACCAGACTAGGAACTTGACTCTTTCAAATAAGTGAATGAATAAATAAATGAATTAAAATTATTACACTTTCAATGTGAAATGCTCTCCCTTGTTATGAGTCAAGTAGTTAAAAAAGCATTGGAATGCATCTATTTATTTGCAAGTTTGGGATTTTAAAATATGTTTAAAGTCTAACTGATTTCAGCTCTTTTACTTTGCCGCTCTTACCTTTGAATGCGAAGGTAAGCATAAGTGCCAAGAAAGTGCACCTGAGAGTGATTCATGGTGGCCAATGTATAAGCAAAATGTTCCAGGAAAAAAATTCTAGGCCATGGAATTTTTTTTCCAAAAGAAGCAGCTTGCATACTGTCAATGGACACCTTCATCATCACACTTGGAAAAACCTTCATAACTTTTCATCTTAAAAACAGAATCATTCTCTCAAAGACAGACAATAGATAAAAGACCTTTTTTCTTCTCTGGTACCTACATTTTGCAGGTAGGCAGAGACTGAATATTTTACTCCATGTTCAAAATGCTCATCAGAAACTCAATCAGGGATTCTGGTTCTCAGTCACCCTCTGGACCATAGTTTTAAACTCAGTTAGTTTTAGACTTAGTTTTAAAGTTCAAACTCAGATCTAGAATTCGAGATCTCTGTGCAGTGGGTGACGTTAACTAAAGCTGTTTCAGTAAAGCTCTCAGCTTTAATGAAAAATACATGGTGATATTTTCCTGGATAAGATAAACCCACTTAGCCAAATGATTGTAAGAGATTTTTTGGTCCATTTTCAAAGGAACTTGGTTTAGATCATTTCAGTGAGCTGGCCCTTTCCCTCGACGGTGTTTTCAGTTTTTAATCATGCATCTGTGCATTTATGCATAGGTGTATATGTGTGTCATTTAAATATAAAGTAATCCTTTAAAACTTACTGAAAATAAAAAGGTTAATTTGCAAGCATTTAACTGTAGCTACTCTAAAGGTTTTTATCCAATCTTCTTTTCCTCAAGCACCTTGCAAAATTAGCTGTTGTCAGAAAACAAACAATTGCAAGCTTGATCTAATCCTCCCTCTATTTTATTGCAGTGCTTTTGCCCGCATTAAGCATGTGTTTTATTCCTTACTGCATATAACATCCTATTAATATAAATCCCTCAGAAAAAGGTCTCTGGCACCAGCATTTATGAAGAGATCTCAAGTAAGTGATTTGTTTCTCCCTTCTCTGACTCTTACCATTAATCTGCCATTTATCTCAGCAGGAAAGAACCTTTATTTCCCAAACCAACGAACAAACAAAATCCCCTCATTTATATCCTGCTTAAATAAAATGTTTGGGACAATATGTGATATGGTAGGGATATGACAGGGCTCATTAAAAAGTTATTAAACCTCCATTCCTTTCTAAAAATAATATTTTCCAAAGGCAGAACTAATAGCTGGTGGGTTTTTAATGACTATGTACTGACATTAATTGCAAAACAAAAGCATAGGTAATAAAGTCTGATAAAAGTTTCTTTTATATATATGTATTTCCAGTGATTTTCAATTCTGCCATCTCTTTGGAAACAATGAGGAAGCAATTATTCCTCTACTGATGCATGCCTTAGCAACTTCAAAGGCCAAAGCCAAATCAAAACCAGGAGGACTTTAGCATACTGTAAGTAGCCCTGTAAGAGACCCAAGAAATACCATGATGCTTTAAAACAGAAAGGTACAGGGCATTTGTACTTAATTGTTATTGGATTTCACCTTAGTTACAGGTCCAAATGTTCTTAAATTCCTTATAAATAGAACAACTACCTAAATTAGATCTACTCTGCAGTACAGTGTAGCTCCCTGTAGACCTAACCAAGCTGACTCTACAGGCTTTGCACTAGCACAGCTAATCAGCCTGGCCATGGTGAAACACTAATGCAGCTATATCACCTCCAGAATCAAGTTACATGGTGCAAGGAAATATTACAGCGCATTAAACTCTCTCTCAGATAGCTTTGCATGGCATTGGGTTTTATACATGCATATTCTACAAGCTCCCCAGCTCAGTTAACAGAACCTCAAAACACAAATTTGCTCTTATGTACAGACATTTCCAGAGTATGATCTGGTACTAAGGACAGATGCTGTTTCCTCCCTTCACAATTTGATATCACTTACAAGCACATGTAGTCTCTCTGAATAATCACTCTTTACTATGTGTTTGGTGTTTAGTACATAACCCATTTCATGCATTCTTCATGAGCTGGAAATAATTCTGTCAGAGTCCTTGCATTCTAGCATCATGGGGGTCTTAGTTCTGATTGCTAGCTCAGGTGCTCTCACCATATATAATAATAACAGACTCTAAGAGTCTACAGTTGCACTAAGCTGGGATGTCAGATTTTCTTTGGAAAGTTTCATTGTGCTTTCATTTTTTCCAAAGAGAGGGGTTTTTGGAGGGAAATTACATTCTTTCTGTCAAACACCTAGCATGCAGTTTTGTTAACTGCTTATTCAGAAATTTCAAACACAGTCATTTAAAAGCAACGAGGAGTCACATTTTTTGCAGGCAAAGGACCAGAGCTTATCATAAAAGCAAAGTGCGGGAGCAGAGAGCGGCTCACGCGGAAAACAAATTCAAATTCTTCAATCCCAAACACATTAAGAAGAGAAGGAAGACATAAAATTTGAAATGTGATGTTGATTTAACCTGACAGCATCCTTTAATCTAAAGGAACCACACAGCATTTTAAGACAGCAATGTAAATTCCACAGCAGGCAATCCTCATGACAGCTTCTCTAAGAGATAACCGGCTGACATCGCGGAGTAACAACTACTCCCATGCTTAAACACTGAATAAGGATATATGCCTGCGCAGCCCTACCGTCAGGCAGCATGTACATCCTCAGGCCAGCCATAAATACACAAGCGTGGGTGCCAAAAGCTGCCAAGCAGCCTCAAAGCAGGATAAATTAAATCACATACTGTTCAATTCTACTGCAGCTAGACTCCTATGGGACTGCAAGCAAGTTCTCTTACAGCTAGCCTCACCTACCTTAGCAACTGTGGAATAGGTTTGTATCACTCTCTGATTTTAATATTTTCTTTCACAAGTGAAGTTTTCCTTTTCAACTCTTTGTAGGAGTTGGAAAAAAAACATTACATATTTAAAACAGGCAAAGGGGACATTGGGTATTTTACTACTTGAAGTTCCTTCCAGTATCTTAAGGGGGCCTCCAAAAAAGCTGGGAAGGGACTTTTCAGGGTGTCAGGTAGTGATAAGACTAAGAGGAATGGAAAAAAATAGAAATGGGTAGATTCAGATTGGATGTTAGGAAGAAGTTCTTCACCATGAGGGTGGTGAGACACTGGAACAGGTTGCCCAGGAAGGTGGTAGAAGCCCCACTGCTGGAGACTTTTAAGGCCAGGCTGGATGTGGCTCTGAGAAACCTGATGTAGTGCGAGATGTCCTTGCTGCTGAGTTTCCCACGTTTGGAGAAAGCGCAGGGGTCAGCACACCCAGAGTGCACAGGATGAGCCTCGCCCTGGGAAAAGCACCTGCCTGATCATGGTGTCTCCCCTGAAAGGATGTTATGAGGTGAGGGTCTTGAACTTGACCTTACATAGAAGTTTACATACATACATACATAGAATAAACCAGGTTGGAAGAGACCTTCAAGATCATCGCGTCCAACCCACCGACCAATCCAACACCACCTAAACAACTAACCCATGGCACCAAGCACCCCATCAAGTCTTTTCCTGAACACCTCCAATGATGGTGACTCCACCACCTCCCCAGGCAGCCCATTCCAATGGGCAATCACTCTCTCTGTATAGAACTTTTTCCTAACATCTAGCCTGAACCTCCCCTGGCACAGCCTGAGACTGTGTCCTCTTGTTCTGGTACTGGCCGCCTGGGAGAAGAGACCAACATCCGTCTGTCTACAACCTCCCTTCAGGTAGTTGTAGAGAGTAATAAGGTCACCCCTGAGTCTCCTCTTCTCCAGGCTAAGCAACCTTCTCCCTAGTATCAGCTGATTGAACAAGAGGATGTGTCCTGAAATTATGCCAGTGAAGGTTTAGGTTGGAGATTAGAAAAAAATTCTTTACTGAAAGAGGGGTCAGGCATTGGAAGGCTGCCCAGGGAGGTGGTGGAGTCATAGCCCCTGGAGGTGTTCAGGAAACATGTGGACACAGCACTTGGAGATATGCTTTAGTGGTTACAGTAGCATTAGGTTGAAGGTCTTAAAGTTCTCATCCAACAAAGATGGTTCTATGATTCTACTATTCCACGATTCAGTATGAATGTTGAGGACCTCAGTCTAAATATGTTTGCAAACACCACTACATTCCAACATGCCATTTAACTGAAGAGTATAATGATGACTAATAGGTATGAAAGAAATCTCACTGCTTCATTTTCTAACTACAAAACACACAGGAAAAGGAGGAATGTAGCTGACGCATTAACATTCAGAAAACCATTTGGGGATATAATTGGTACTTGCCAAACCAATTAGTATCAAGCAATCAAGTGTCAGTGAATATATATAATTTAGTGTTGCCACTTAGAGTGGCAAAACTCTTTGTTCTTCTCAGCAAAAGTGTACAAACTAACACAGACAAACACTCTGGTATTTAGGATACAGTTTCCTTGAACTTGTTTCTTATTTGACAAAGTTTTGTCTATACAAACTCCATCAGCAGTCAAACAAAATGTCCACATGGTGTCTCAGCTTGCCTCAGCTCTTAAGTTTTTCCTTTACCTTTTTTCTATTACCAGCCACCCACACACTCTTCAAGCAGGTGCTCAGTTTTGCTTTGAACATGGACTTAACACAGCCAGCTGTAAAGTTTAAAACAGAAGCTGCTCCCCTCAGGTTGGAAATCGCCCACTTTCCAAGGAGCACATTTTGATCTATGGATGCAGAACACAGCAGGAGGTGTGGGCATCTATACATAACAAAGCTCAAGAAGCTGTTTTGCTGATCTCCTGAAAAAGTGAATTTTACTTCACATAGTACCAATTTCTGTGGAGTCACAGACCTTCAAAGCAGTGGGCATGAGCTCCTTTTGGGGCAGGAATGGCGTGGATGGTATGCCAGTTCATTTACAGGATGCTTTCAATGAGGTAGAGGAGGGCTAAAAGCTTCAAGAGCAGTTCACATGAAAAATATCTACTCCATTTGCTCATTCTACCAACTAAAAATTATTTGCAAGTTTAATAATCTGAAAGGAAGAAAAAATATTATTTTTAATTCTTTTTTGAAAGCCTCAAGTGTCTTTTACATAGCAGTCAAGTGATGAGTACAGATGTCTTACATGAATAGAAAGACTGATTTCATTCCTTCTTCAGTCACACAAAGTTCAAGATCTGTAGTGGAGAACACTAGAGAACAGGAGGGTTAGTACTGTTTTTGCAGCTGAAGATCAGATTCTGGGAGGCATAGGTAACTCCTGCAATTAGCATGTAAGGGCAGCAAGTAATTAGTGCACATTGCTCAGAGAAGTCACATGCAGGCTGCTTCTGGGGAAGGCTTTCTGACCTGCTGGTAATGCCAGCTGAATGCAAAACACAGACAGGATCCTGAAAATAGACACCAAAACTCAGAAAGCTCTTTTCCTGGAAGGCAACACCACAGTACACACGCCTCCATGCCCCACTGATGTCTCGGTCCTTGTTCTTTTTCTTCTGAGTCCCATTTGACCCCTCAAAGCTCCCACAGTCCAAGGACAAGCATCAGGGAAGGGACACAGCACCCACAGAGACTCTGGTTAATGAGCTCACAATCTGCTGGAGACTTGGAAACAGTTCCAGGCTTCAGATGTTTTGAACTATTGTTTTTTAGCTTCTAAGCATTAAATGTCTCAACAACTTGGAACCACAGGCTTAAATTGTGTTCTTCCTTTCTCTCTTTCAAGTCTCTTAGCCACAAATGTTTAATTCTTTCCTGGACTCCAGCCATTTGTGAAACATAGCAAGTCTGTATCTTTCCAATTCATCATGATAGTAAGCATCACAAGTTACAGCAATTTGAAGAAATTCTAAGCTGTGAAGAACTGGAGAGAAGGAGGCTCAATGGTGACCTCATTGCCCTCTACAACTACCTGAAAGGTGGTTGTGGCCAGGAAGGGGTCAGTCTCTTCTCTCTAGCAACCAGCACCAGAACAAGAGGACACAGTCTCAAGCTGCACCAGGGGAAGTTTAGGCTCGAGGTGAGGAGAAAGTTCTTCACTGAGTGAGTTGTTAGCCGTTGGAATGTGCTGCCCAGGGAGGTGGTGGAATCACTGTCCCTGGAGGTGTTCAAGACGGGATTGGATGTGGCACTTGGTGCCATGGTCTAGTCATGGGGTCTGTGGTGACAGGTTGGACTTGATGATCTTCGAGGTCTCTTCCAACCTTGGTGATACTGTGAACTACAAATGCTGGCATCATTGACTAAGTCTTTTAAGGCCTTTCAATTCAGACAAGACTTCCTGCAGAAGAGCCTGGCTTATTATTTTAAATAAGGGCTGGAGTTTTCTCTGGAAAGGTAGCACACCTTTCCTTACAAACTGTCTTACTCCTCATGTTCTTTCCCAGGCCACCCTAGAGCACTCCATAGTTAGGGCAGAAGCATTAAAACCAGTGCTTTCAAGTTATTCCTACCTTTATAAAAAAGAATAAGGATGGTTTATGCTTCAGGGAACCACAGGATAGAAGCAGATTATATTTAGTCTGAAACCATTCATCTACCACAGGCATTCTGGGCAATTAAATGTCTGCTTATTGGGATCACTGCCAAAAGAAGATATTCAATTAAATGAATTGCAATGACTCCTAATAACAGTTAACTGGCCCACCTAATCCATTTAAAGAGCACAGCTGGTCTTGCCTGCTCATGGTTCACTCATACAGCATTTGCTAAAATAAATGGTCTGCAGTGAAATGCCTTTTTCTTTTCTCCCTGCTGGTTTATTGCTGAATTCTGGCCACTGAATGAGCAGATAAAACTTGGACTGGTGACATCATCTGATATTTCCTTTCCAAGTTTTGTCATCTATTGTTAGACAGTTTGGGGGGGGGGAAATAAAAAAATGGAGGAACAGAAACAAATAAGTGGCTGTGAAAAATGATAAGCACAAGTAGTGTCAAAACTGAATGATTAGTCTCAGGGAACAAGGAAATCTTTCACCACATTGTGAATGAAGTGGCATCAGCCAGTTCAGGGTGCATCATGGTGTAACCCAGCAGGCAGCTAAACAGCAGAAAGCTGTTCACTCACTACCCCTTTAATGGGATGGGGGAGAACTGGAAATAACATAAGACTTGGGGGTTGAGGCAAACAGTTTAGTAAAACTGAAAATGAAGGGGAAAATAATAATAATAGTCAAAGCATATACAAAGCAATCATGTGCAGTGCTATTGCTCACCACTCATTGACTGATACCCAGCCAGTCCCATCACCCCCCAGCCAACACCTCCAGTTTTATTTGTCAGTATGACATCTTAATGGTATGAACTATGCCTTTGGCAAGTTTGAGTCAGCTGTTCTGCTTGTGTCCTCTCCCAGCTTCCCATTAACGGTTGTAACTGATATTCACTTTGGAGTACAAAATCTATTGCTGAACTGCTGCAAGAACCTATTTCTTCAATGAAATAGCAAGCCTTTTGTCACAACACAATACAGAGTTTCACATTTTTACTTTGAGGCTCATGACTGAAATATTTGGAACTCAAGCTGGGCACAGGGAAGGTCTCATAATATAAAAGGGTTATAGGAAGAGTAGCTTTTTCAGAAGTCTAGGAATCATCTTTTTCTGAAAGCTTCACCTGATGTGCAGCTATGTCAACCTCAAAACCTGTAAAGACTTCTTTTAGGGTCAGTGGGACACAGGAGAGCATCCCAGGCTGCAGATCTGAGCATGCATTTACCCATCTTTCCAATGTATAAGAAGAGGATTAAGTAACACTTAGAGTTTAGCTGAAAAAAAAAAAAGAGCTGTTAGGTTTTTAATGTCAAGGCAGAAATATCAACTTTTGAGAGTCCACATCTGAAAAACACATTGCTAATTTGAAGGAACATCTGGCAGAACAATGTTCCCCTTACTTCAAAGGTGTTAAGCTACAAGACAATAATTATTTACATGAAGGGAAGCAACTCTAGCATTTGTAATACTCTGAATGCAGAAGACATAGCAACTGCTATATTTGTGGAACAATACAGGGAGACAAGAATATTTCATTAAGAATTAGGACTTAAATTACATGAAACCCAAAATTTGAGTCCCCTGCTTTGACAGGCTATCTTCTCTAGAACTGGAGGTAGCCAGCAACAGGTTCTGATTATTGTAGAGTCTGGAGGGAGGGGGGGAAATGTGTGTTTATAAGTAGTATTTAATAAAACACTTTATGGCATACACAGGAAACAGGTGAAGGAATAAAATGACCAAATGGAGGCTGAAGCTTAGCAGGTTCAAGGAAGAAATGAGGTGCTCATTTTCAGCTGTTACTGGAAATAATTTACAGAAGGGCTATTGCAGACTTATTGTCACTTGGAGTCATTTAATAAAGATTCAGAATCCTTTGCAAAGAGATGCACAGAGAAGAGGCTGCTATGTGGAAGCACAGTCTGGGTCATTACAGTGATATTGTCTGAGTTTAGCATCCGTGAAGTTACAAAAGCTGAATAGTTTAGTGATTTATTATACAAATGCATAACAATGAAAAATTATGCAAAACTTGAAGAAAATGGGCCTGCAATTTCAAAACAGAAAACTTCATTTCTCTGGTGCATGCTAATGACTGAAGAAAGAAGATGCACCTTTTCTCCTGCCAGCTTAGTGACATTTAATCTGGTCAGTACTGGATGATTAGTTAAGCACTCTTCATTTGGGAACTGTCTCCATGATTTATCACTGTTTTCACTGTGCTTTACATGGTCTTAATACCTTAAAATTAAAAAAAAATGTCAGTGGCATACAGTAAACTACAGAGACCCAGGGAATTAAAAGATCTGGGATAGATCTGGGCAATTTTTTTATTGTTCTCCACCCCCAAGTCACTGTCAATGCTCCATGGAAAATTACAGGAAGATCAAAACTATTTTTACTGTTAAACAAGTATAGCCAGTGCTCGGGAATACTCAAAAAGAGGAGAGATCAAAAGCATGAAAATGTTACTATTCCATCATCTCTGAAAGAAATATGCCTAGCAGGATTTCATGTAGTGGTGGTTTGGCCCTGGATGGGGGCCAGATGCCCACCAAAGCAGCTCTAGCACTGCCTTGCTAAATGGAGAGGGGAAAATACAATAAAAAGAGTCCATGAGTCAAGAGCGAAGCAATTTAATAAGATGAAAAATAAAAGGCAAAGCCATATGTGGAAGCAGAAGCAAAGATGTTCTCTACTTCCCTTCAACAGACTATGTTTGGTCACTCCTTGGGGAGCAGGGCTTCAATACATTCAGCAGTTGCTCCAGAGGACATACACCATCAACAAGTGTCCCCACACTTCCTTCTTCTGCTTCACTTTATATCTGAGCTGATGTCATACAGAACAGAATACCCCTTTGGTCAGTCACCCCAGCTCTGTCCCCTCCCAAAACCTTGCCCATCCCTCAGTCTGCTGTTGAGGGTTGAGACATTGGAAAAGCATGATCTTGGTGCTTGGCTGAGCAGTAGCCCCAAACACTCCTGTGCTACCAACACCCAGCCTCAGCACTGCAAAACACAGCACTAGAGAGATGTTCCGAGGAGAACTGACTCCAGCTCAGCCAAACCAAGTACATACTGTGCTGGCAGTTTTCAGTTCTTGATTTAGAACTGGAATTATGATACAGTTTAACTAAGCTAAAAGCAAGTGTTCATGTGAAGGGGTTTAAAACCTGAAGATTAAACAACTGAATATGATGAAGTCATTTCCAACAAAGCAGTTCCCCCAAAGCAAGCCACAGGATTCCAGAAGCCAGTATTTCTTGCACTCCACTCAGGGTGGATATATGTCTACTCTCTTTACAAAATGGTGGGATTCTTACCTAGATTCTTGGGGACCACTGCAGCTAGAGAGTCTGAAACCAAAGGCTCAATATCAGTGCACTGACACCAAAATCCATGCACTGTTTCTCCTGAACAACATACACCCAAGCATAAAAGATGTTCTTGGTCCCTCCCAAAGAGCAGCAGCAGGAGAGCTTTTCAGGGTAAATTTGATTAAGAGAGAAACTCTGTGGATCATGAGTGCTCACAAACTGATCACCTTCATTTTCTGGGATAGTTGACAAATCCTCACCAGAAATATCTGCTTAGGCTGTACCATTTTTCCCTAAGAAAAGCAGAATCTGCAACATTTTTCCTTGCTGTAGAAAAGACTGATGTGTCTCTTTACAGATATTGGGAAGCTGCTGGTACCAGAAGGTGCTCAGAATCAGATGTGATTTGGGCCAATCTGATCAGTCTAATGTAGAGTCCTTTACTGCTCACTACTTGACTGTATAGGTATTCCACTTTTCTATTAAGCAGCAAGGCTGCATAATAAGCATACTACATATCTAATAAGGAAAAGATAATACCCTGACAAGTCTTGCAAGTCTTCCCTCTCCTAGTCCTCCTGCCTATGCTGAGCCTTGGCAAGAGTGATCAGCCTTGCACGTGTCAATTAGGAGGCTATTCACACAGGGAAACATGGTGGTGGAGAATTAATGTGATATAAAATGCCACCATGTTCACAGCACCCATTCCTTGGGTTTAACCACAATGCCTGATGCTGAAGCACTTTTGAGATGTAGATTATGCTGACCATTAAAAAAAAAAAAAACAACACCCTATAGCACTCACTTTTAGAGTTCACAAAGCAAATTTCCACTTTGTGGAAAAATTATATGAGTTATTTTTCAGTCTAGTTTATCTCAGCCTGCGTGAATTGCTTGTTAGCCAGCAAGTTCTGGGGGGAAAAGCACTACTGAAGTTTCCAGCAGAGGTACAATCAGGCAGTAATTTTGAATGGCAATTGTCTAAGAAACTCCTAGATAACAATCAAAAAAAAATTTGCCATACAATTACAACATGAAAACACACCAAGTACAGATACAATCACAGAGACAAGTACAGCTGATAGCAAATCTAGAAGCAATTACACAAAGCCTTTGAAGAATTATGACCGTTTGTTTAAAATTGATAAGTGTGCGCATCTTAGCAGTAGCCATAATTGAGCAGGATTATCATGGCCAGTGAGATGGGGCAACTTCATTTGCAGAGACAGTTTTACAAATGCCTGGTATTTAAAATTTGATTAAAAAAAAAAAAATATGAAGTGGCCACTTATTAGCATTCAGGTTATTCCTTTTTCTGTCTTGCAATCGTTGGTTTAGAGCCACCAGAACTCTGACAAACACTTCACGTGTATGAGCAACCATAAGCCTTCCACAAAAGCTCCTGATAAGTAATCTTGGCCACAATTTGCAATCAAGGGATAACAAGG
Source organism: Dryobates pubescens (assembly GCF_014839835.1). NCBI lineage: Eukaryota > Metazoa > Chordata > Aves > Piciformes > Picidae > Dryobates > Dryobates pubescens. The sequence goes on from NC_071625.1 coordinate 7,387,719, forward strand.
CAGGTAGGAAAACAACAGGGGGTTGCAGAAATTGTTAGCTCCTCGAGTCTGCAACACTTAAACCATGATCCGAAATTCTGCAAGTCAAAAGATGCATTGCAGTAGCTTGCAGGGATGTTGGATCAAATCCTTTCCTATTTTTGCTGCTCAGTCACCGTCCAAAAAAAATAAAATAATAAATTAAACCTTGTCTTGTGCTTTGCAGTGCTTGGAGTGGAAATAAATCTGAGACTGATTTGAATGACAAGAGGGTAATCATGAAGTTTATTTCTCAGGAAGCTACTAAACACAATAAAACTAAGGTTTTTTTTCATGGTGATACACTGAGAAATTCAATCAGAACAGCTAGCAGCTCATCTTGAAATATATCATTAGCAATAAGGTGTCTCTGAAGTCATGATGAGGAGTATTTCAAATTGCTAGCAACAGAATCACACACAAAGAAATGTAAACCAAGATAATGAAATACCAGTATTGGCAAAGGGGGCACGCTGAAACATGATTTTACTGCTTAGCCTGGAGAAGAGGAGGCTCAGGGGAGACCTTGTTGTTCTCTACAACTACCTTAAGGGAGGTTGTAGACAGGCAGCGGTTGGTCTCTTCTGCCAGGCAACCAACACCAGAACAAGAGGACACAGTCTCAAGCTGCACCAGGGGAGGTTTAGGCTGGATGTTAGGAAGAAATTCTATACAGAGAGAGTGATTGCCCATTGGAATGGGCTGCCTGGGGAGGTGGTGGACTTGATAGGGTGCTTGGTGCCATGGTTTAGTTGATTAGGTGGTGTTGGATGATGGGTTGGACACAATGATCTCAAAGGTCTTTTCCAACCTTGTTTATTCCATTCTATTCTATTCTACTTGACAAGGACTTGACAGTCTTTGGCATGGATATCAGAGCAAAGATCTTTTCTGGCATCAAAATCAAATAGTATGTCAAGTGTGGCTTGGAGTCTGTGGACTAAAATTCTCTCTTTCATGAATCCTGCTCACAGATCAAGGGCACTGCTCTACACAATCTCTGCAATGCTTTTCAAGCCAATAAAGTCAGCCTCCCAGGTTGTTGATTTGCTGAGTATCCGATTGCTTAAAATAGAAATCAAACAGGCCAAATGCCTCTTTCACCTTATGTACTGCCCAGCAACAGTTCTACTGCCAAATCTTGCTTCTGGCAAAAATCAGACAGTAGCATTTGGCTATTGTATGTAAAAAGGCTTGAAAAGTGACTTAACAGTGTTATTAGGGAACTATAAAGCTTACAGAGACATGCACTTTCATATCTTCACTTGAATTTTTGTTCTAGGAGTCTTTTTCCTGTGCCAGCTACGGGCATCTTCACTTGGTATTGGATGATAGGTTGGACACAATGATCTTGAAGGTCTCTTCCAGCCTGGTTTATTCTACTCTAACTTTTTTAATATCAAAATATGTTAATTCTCATCGAAATATCCAGATTAAACCTGTGGTTTGTGTGCTCTGCTTTGTGCTTTCAGGTTTTAAATAAATGAAGTCTGAAGGGTCACATCCTTTTAGACTTCCCAGGTAACTATAGTTTCCAACTGATAGTTTGCTGTGTTTATATGGCTCTGTTCAGCCTGATTCCTGCCCAGTGTTTCTGAAACTGTATACAGGTCAAGGGAGTATTTCCTCCTCCTCTACTCCACCCTGGTGAGACCACATCAGGAGCACTGTGTCCAGTTTTGGGTTCCCTGCTTCAACAATAACCTCAGGGAACTGTTGAAGAAGGTACAGCAGAGGGCTACTAAGACAATTAGCTGACTAGAACCATCCCTCTTATGAGGAAAGGCTGAGGAAGGGGGGAGAAGCAGAGGGTGGTGTGGTTAGCCTAGATATCTTATCAATGCTTATAAACACAAAGGGTGGGTGTCAGGAGGATGGGACCAGGTTGCTTTTTTTCCCTCCAGAAGGTGCTCAGTGACAACTAGTAATAAGCACAAACTCAAGCATAGGAAGTTTCATCAAAGCATGAAGATGAATTTCTTTACTGTGAAGGTGCTGAAGCATTGGAACAGGCTGTCCTTCTCTGGAGACTTTCAAGAGGTGTTCCTGTGTGATCCTGCTTTGGCAAGGGGGTTTTTCTTGATCTGCAGAGGTCTCTTATGACCCCTAAGGAGTGATTGCCCATTGGAATGGGCTGCCTAGGGAGGTGGAGTCACCATCATTGGAGATGTTCAGGAAAAGACTTGATGGGGTGCTTGGTGCCATGGTTTAGTTGTTTAGGTGGGTTGGATTGGTTGATGTGTTGGACACGATGATCTTGAAGGTCTCTTCCAACCTGGTTTATTCTATTATTCTATTCTAACATTCTTTGATTCTTTACATTGAGAGTGGTAGAGCATTGCAACAGGCTGCCCAGAGAGGTGGTGGAGTCTCCATCTCTGGAGTCATTCAAAACCTGCCTGGGTGTCATCCTGTGCAACCTGCTGTAGGTGAACCTGCTCTGGCAGAGGGATTGGGCCAAAAGATTTCCAGAGGTCCCTTAAAAACCCTATCATTCTGTGATCCTGTGACAATAATGGCAAACTGGCGGGATGAAGCTTTAAACACATCTATTCTTGCCAGAAACCAAATAAAGGGTGGTGAAAATTGATCAGTTCAAAAGACAGTAAAATTCAAAAACAACCCTCAAAACATGACTTCTAGGCCCTAGGAACAAAATCGAGGCCCTTAATTAAGCTGACTTCTAAATGATATGTGCAAATATTTCCTGGGAGTCTTATACTGTTATTCATACTATAAGCTACTAGTAGTTTCATCATGCAACTATGAACCTTGTTATCTTGTTTTCACAATCAGTCTTTGCATTACAGCTTACCTGCATCTGCAAGATGGAATTCTGATCAATTAATTTATTCTTCCATTGCTGCAGAAGATGACCTTACCTTTATGGAATTAGAATAGAGTAGACCAGACCAGGCTGGAAGAGACCTTCAAGATCATCGCATCCAACCCCTCAACCAAACCAACACCACCTAAACAACTAACCCATGGCACCAAGCACCCCATCAAGTCTCCTCCTGAACACCTCCAATGATGGTGACTCCACCACCTCCCCAGGCAGCCCATTCCAATGGGCAATCACTCCCTCTGTATAGAACTTCTTCCTAACATTAGTAAATAGGTTTCCTCAGCAATGTAATTGCACTTATTCCATGCTCAGTACAGATCACAAAATAAACAGCATAATGAAACAAAACTGGGAACTCAACAGTTGGTTAATCTACATAATACATTCTAGTTGGTATGCACACTACAGCAGCAGAATGAGGAGGAAAAAAAGCTGAAACAAAATTGCTTGACCTATTTTAATATTTGATGAAGAAATACTAAGCCTAGAAATATCATGTCTTCAGGGACCTTGTAGTTGATACTATTAAAAAACACTTTAAAAAGAGGCTCCTATAGTCTATCATAATAAGCTTTGGCTAATACTTTAAGAGTCTATTAACTTATGCTCAACTAATCTTGAATTACAATAGAAATCCTTTGAAAGCATGTATGATAATCACACAAATACCACATAAATTAATTTCCATCCTTTTGTGAATGTTTTCCCCTAGACACACTACAGGTTTTAATCCCTTTGTGTAACAGGCCAAAACTTGATATTTTAACACGAAAGGAAGGAAGTCTGACCAGTTCCAACTCTAAAAGAAGTCAGATTCTCTGCACTTTTGAAGACTCTAAAAGCTAAACTGCTTGTGAAACACATCTAATGATACTTTTAAAGTCATTTATCCATAACTTTGAGACTACAGTAAATGTGGGTTTTTTTTTTAATCTGAATAGTAGAATTGTACTATTTATTTGCAATTATTACTGTCACATTTTCAATTATCTTACTAATACAAGCTAAAAAACCTTCCAGAAAAATCACTATCACACACTGCAACACAGCAGTACCTTTCAAACTCGTGTGGATGAAGAAAAATGTTGTGAGAAAAGAAAAAAAATCAGCCATGCAAGGCTGAACTATTGAACTGAGAAGCAAAATATTGAAATGGAAAGCATCTTTGTCAGAGAATAAGACTTTGGACTGAAATTTAGGAGACTGCAGTTCCAATTCTGCAGTTCTGCCAATGGCATTCTAAAGAGTCACTGCATTTCGTGTTTCTTTACTAGATATATTATTTTCCATCAAAATAATGCACTTTCATAAAATCTAAGTATTTGTGATGGCATCTTGCACTGACAAGGTCTAGTAATTTCAAAGGGAAAGACAGACCTGAGAAGCTAGATTATTTCAATATCAGACATTGAATGTTTCTAAAGAATTCCTCCTATCTGAATAGGCTTGAATGTAAAGGAATGCTGAAGTCACACTCATGAGAAAGAACTATTTTTCTTCAGTGTCCCTCCTCTAGCACCTCTCTATGTCACTGCTGAGATTTTAGGGGTTTTCAAGGGAGAAGTTTCCATCATATGTTAGCTCATAGAATTATTCCTCTAAGCTCACTGAGTCCAACCACTGACCTAACACCACCATGGTCATTACACCACATCCTGAAAGGGCATGTCTACACATATTTCGAATACCTCCAGGGATAGTGACTCCACCACCTCCATGGGCAGCCTGTTTCAATGCTTGATAACCCTTTCTGTGAAGAAGATTTTCTTATTATCCAACCTAAACCTCCCCTGGTTAAATTTGAGACCATTTCCCCTGGTAACGAGTGATAAGATGAAACGCAAAGTCCAACACTGAACTTGCTACAAACACCTTTCAGAGTTGTTGACAGCAATGAGGTATTCCCTCAGCTGTCTTTTTCTCTGGGCTAAACAATACCAGTTCCCCCAGGCACTGCTCACCAGACCTGTTCTCAAGCCCTTCAACAGCTCCATTGCCCTTCTCTGAACCCACTCCAGCGCTCTTGTAGCAAGGGACTCAAACTGTGCCAGTATTTGAGGTATAGCCTCACCAGTGTTGAGTACAGGGACATGATCACTTCCCTGGTCCTGATGGCCACATTATTCCTGATGCAGGCCAGAATACTGTTCACATCAGCTTGCCGAGTGCAACCTGTTACTGAAGTCTCATGTAATAGAGTAATAGAGATATCTGTGGCTTTGTCCTTTGTACTTGGATCTTTCAGTGTTTTGCCCAGATAATCAGTGCAGAAACTAGGCTTGGAAGAATCACAGATCAAAAATGGAGTCCCACACCAGCCTGGTGTTGTGACTCCCAAAACATACCCTGAAGAGGATATTGGGCAGAGTAACTGGAAGGATTAGACATGTCCCTGGGTGACCAGGAGGCCCAGCCAGGGGCACCACTGGAGACTTGCACCTCAGTGAGCACATGCATTGATGCTCATGTTGCCATTACTGCTTTAGAAATTGACGATTTCATTTTTCTTTCCAGTGTTTGAGAACTCCATCACCACTTCTGTTTGGTAGAATGAACCACTGCACACACATCAAGGAGCAGAGATCATCACACCCTCTCATCAGCCTGTAATTAGCTCTGAACAATTTGAGCTACCCTCTGTGTAGCAGGCAGGCCAGAACCTTGACTTACCCATGTAGTAAAAGGTCATGATGACATCGCTAATTTGGAAATAAATAGCTTCCTGTAATGTTATAGAATTACTGTAGCAATCAGGCACATAAAGATAAAAGCTCATATAGATAAAGGCATATTAATAAGCTCATAAAGCCTTATTAATCAGGCTTGTAATGGTAGCAGTTTGAAACCATAAAAGAAATGAGTAAGATGTTTGTCTGCAGGCATAAAGCAGAAAAGAATGAAAACCTCCCCACAGAGCATGATATGACATTAGCACCCTGCTACTGGGGAAAGGAAGATACAGTCTAAAAGCAGCATCTTCTTTACAGTACATGAATGATTTAATATATTTGCTCTAGTCTAGCTGAGGAATAACATACCCAAAAGCATTCATCTACTCCTAAAGCTTGGTAACCTTAAGTCTTTGCTCAGGGAAGGCAGTGGAACTCAGAGTGGGAACCTGTGACCCTATCCAAGACAAAGTCAAGAGCTACAGACTCCAAAAATCACAGGATGCCACTGATCAAGTCCTAGATCTTCTACAGGAAAACCTTCTTGTTCAGATTGAGATCAAATGAAATTCAAGAATTCTAAAATATAAAAATAGAGTATTTCCATTCAAACAATCTCCACCTTTATTTAGCTTTTCATACTTCCAAGCAAATGCAGCCACACCAGCCCATCGAATTGTCAACAAAACCTAAAGATCAGAAACATGTAGAAAATTGTATGCTTTCTTATTTGTTTCTGTCAAAGCCCACTAGTTCAGCAAGTTTTAATGAATCTGCCTTGTTCCAAGGAAGACTTTCTGTACACAGTGCAAACAAACAGCCCATTTTGTTGTAATTGTTGCAGCAATTTATGATTCTGAAAATAGCCTCCATTATCACTAAGTCTCCATTAATTTCAGATCTATTTCCTGCTTTCTATGCAAGAGATTGCAACAGAAGAAAAGTATGATCCCTCCTGCCCCTTTCTTTTTTATCTCAGTTTTGTAACAAATACTTAACAGATTTACTTGGGAAGAATTCCACTCCTCTGCTGAGCAGCTATGATAGTCCTTGTCACTTACCCACCTCCTCATTGCACATTTAGAATCCTAGAACTGTTTCGGTTGCCAAAAAAACCCTCCAAGATTAAGTCTAATTGTCAACCCAATACCACCATGACCTTTAAAACATGTCCCAAAGTAGCATGTCAACACATTTTTTGCTCACCTCCAGGGACAGCAACTCCACCATCTCTCTGGGCAGCCCACTGCAATGCCTGACCACTCTTTCAGTAAAGAGATTTTTACTAATATCTTGATATTTCACCATTGCATCAGACTCAAATAAACCAATAGTTATCCTTGACACAACCTGACAGGGCCACATCAGAGCAATGAAAGCTCATACTCCATTTTAATTCCTTCCAAAGGAGCCCATTTTGGTACAGCAGAGAAGCTGATTTTCATCTAGGAAGAAAAGTAGGGGGTGGGTTTTTTGGTCACTGTTTCTCTTTTCACCTAATATTAGATCAAAGTCAGTCTTATTTTACATTTTCTGCTGTTCAACCCTTTCACTGAAATAATGGCATCTCTTAGATTGCCAGTGCATTCAGCCTTGTCCTTAAACACAAGATGGTGACAATTATACCATTTTCATTTGTTGCTTTGTCATAGAACATTGTTTATATGATTGCAAAACAACAGTGACATCCAGAGGCACAAAAGCCTAATCAGCAGCAGTCATTACCCAGGACAATCTGTTCAAAATCTGAATTACTCAGTATCTCAAATAACTTTGGTCCTTTGCAAGTCTATAAATTTTAGAAGCCTATATAGTATGTAAGGAACTCATGTAAGCTTTTTACTTCATATCTGTTCCCACCCAGTATTATGTTGTTGGTCAACATTTGTACACTAGAGCTGACAGGGGCAATACTGGCGTGCAGGACCACTATGTCCTGTCATAGATAGTTGTCACCGCTGAGGTTCCGTGTGAAACTTTTGGCCTCAGGTATGTCTTTGTAGTCTTTTTGTTGAAGAGGGAAGAGTCAAAACATCAAAAGAAATTCAGATACTTCCAACTGAAGCACAAGAATACTTTAAATTAGCTTAGAGTTAGAGGTTTTCTTGCTGTTAATGTACTGTAAGTTTTTCCACAGCCCAAAGCAACCTGGGGCTCCCACCCACAAATATCCATGACTTTTTTCTCCATGCTGACTGAAAACATCCAGAGCCAGCTCCCCCAGGGAAGGTGCCAGCACTGAATGCAGGTGCTGGTCCTCACCTTCCCTTGGCAGCCATTTCACAGCTCCATTAAAACTGGGACTCCCACCTTTGCTTGAGCCACTCACCTTCACGACACGCTGTCTTCATGCCCAACATAGACCCAGCTCCACAATGAAAAGCAGATGGGCTGCAGAAGATAAAAATATATATGAGGTCCTGAAAGGGAAAACAAATTTATCCATAGCACTTACAACTATCCCAGTCTTAGAAAAGTTCAAGTCTCAAAGCAGTGCATTTATTGACCAGCTCCTCTGCTTGTGTGAGTCATAATAGCTCCATTTATTTCAGTAGAGATCTGTCAGGTTACATCAGCTGAAGACCGGGTCCCATCAGTCTCCTCCTTAACATTCCTGTCACTCCCAAACAAATGTGTTGCATCGTTTTTCATCTCTTTAGACCTCACCTATGCTGAGCCTGTGCTTGCAGTATGAAGATAATTGCATATATTTACCATTTTTGTCTACAGCACTGGAGAAAATTGCAGGTCTATTTAACTCTGCTCACTTCTTCCTTTGTCAAGGAAGAGTATTTTAAAAGGTGCCTTTTAAGCTCTCTCTTTATACATTGAAGGGAATGGCTATTGTAACAACCACAGTGCCATTTTAGCTTTCAATAGCATTTTCTCTCGGAGTAGCTCCTGGTTGTAAATAATGCCTCCCAGTAGCCCATTTTAGGGGGTTATCTTCCCTTCCAGATAACACATTGGTCAGGATTTCATTCAAAGGAATAAGGTGGGGGGTTAGGAAACTGCAGTCCACTTTTTTCTGTGTCAGACTAGCAGTCAACACACCGGTGACCTGTTTACAAAACTGAATGCTGCAGCCCATATCCACCTGACAGACTCTTACAGTTGGTGATTTATCAGTTATTCTTGCTATGAAAGGATACATACAGAACCTCTTTATTGTATTCATTTTTGTATGTGACACAATAATTGCAATTCTTTCATAGGCGATCACACAGCTGACATAGTTCTAATCATATAAAGGCAATGTACATGTATGAAATGCTACTGTATAAATAAGGCTCTTTCCCTTTGACTACTCCATGATAATCAAGTGACTTTAGTTACTATGATAATATGCCTGTTTCTGAATTCAGAAATGAGCAGAAAGAAATTTAAACCTAAGAGAATAGACTACATAGTCCATATATTACTTAGATAATGGTTGAAGAGAAGGACAAAACTCAAGTAGGAAAATCCTTGAATACATTTACCAGTGATGGAGAAAGTGTTTTATAGATAAATATTTTCTACCTCAGGAAACAGATGTTCAGGTAGCATAAATCAGAAATGGCACAACCCTTATTTTCCACTGCTAAGAATCTAGCTCATATGCTCTACTACGACATAAAAGTGGTTTTCATCCTGACACAAAAAAAGAAGAGTCACACTCATTTCATAAATCCAAACAATAGGGGGAGGGAAACAAGATGTTTAATAGTATGGCAAAGGCTGCACAAAAAGTATGTACTCAGGCCAAGGCTGTCAGCACAGTTTGCTTGTCTCTGTAACAATATTGCTCTCACCAAAGTCTCTGTGTTCAAGTTTTCAAAGTAGGATGAACTGGGATTAGGCACCAAGGACTAACCTCTTAGTATAAGTAAGTGCCCCACTCCCAGTAATTATTCAATATGCATGGCAACCAAAAATGCCAAAAGTCTGTCTTCTGTATTTGGGGATATGAAAAAGGTTTCCTTGAAAAGCATTAAGTTGAATTTATCCCCTGGTTACCATACAGCAGAGATGAGCAGAGGGTACACAAAAGTGAAGGATTTTTTAAAAGAAAATTGTACAATAGATTACTTATCATCGTGGTCTTTTCTGGCTTAAGATCTGCATTCTTGTAAATCCATGGCAGAGATATTATAAAGGAGAGTTCATGTGATGCTGCACACATTTGCAGCTCATACTTCAACCAGCAGCCATCAACTGTCTTCCATTCTATGCATGCTGTCAAGCATCAGGGTTGGGGGCTGGACACTAGAGATGAGTGACAGCTACTTTCTATTAACCCCTTTCCTTTTCCTAAGGAGAGGGGAAAGGTAATAAGGAAGAGACACCTATGGATTAGGAAATAAAAACAATAACAAAATATATGTATATCAACAATGTATATTTCATATTTTTGATTGTTGATGGGTTGGACGCGATGATCTTGAAGGTCTCTTCCAACCTGGTTTATTCTATGTATTCTATTCTATGTATATGTAAAATATATACCACACACAACTCTTCTGATGGCAATTTCATTACTATCACCAGAGAAGACTGGACTTAGCAGCAGATGTGAAAGGGATTCAAGAACACGTGGATTTGGATCGAAAGTAGAACAGAGAGAGTCCTCCTTGGACATCAGCCATTGAAGATCCCTCAGCCTTACAACACATATGACATGTATGGAATGGAACACCTAGGTGGCCAGTTTAGGATCTCTTGTCCGTTCTCTGCAGATGTCACCTCTTTCTTTACAGCATCCAAGATTTAACATTGGCTTTGGACTCCATAGGAGCAAGTATAAGTAAGAGCCTTTCTGCAGACCAGTCTTTGTTAGTAACTGTAAATAGCAAACATTACCACTGGCAAAAGCAGACACAGTCTTTGAAAACATGCCATTAACTTCAGGAAGTGCTGTCACTGAGGAGACCAAGCTGAAAAGTAAAATCAGTGAGCAGAATTAGTTCTGTTCTAGCTCAATTGTTGTTAATAATACAAAGGAAAGTGATGCCTTGCAAATGCAACCACATGCTATCTTGACCTCTGTCCCTAATTAGATATTTGGGTAAGGATGCACAACTCATCACTGAAGATGATGTAGTGCTTGGCAAGGATGTGACCTCCCAGTCCCAGACAAATCAAGTACACTATATAGTTTCAGACCATCATGCCCTAAGCAGCTGGATGTACTGTTCATCTCTAATTGTGGCCCTCAAAGATGCTGCATTCCCTTCAGGACTCCACTGGGCAAGCCATCTTTGGGAGTACTTTAACCTCTGAGTAGAAGATATGTATGTGACCACCTTTCACCTCCCTTTTTCAAAAAGGTTCTAGTCATTTAATTAGCAAATAATTCAAAGCTTATTTGAGGTACCTTCCCAATTCTGAGGTGGTCTTTTCAAGAATGATTCGTATCAAGAGATTAATATGTAATCTGTTAATCTCCAATTTGCATATGATTAAGCTTCAAGAGAGTGTTCCTGTCTGCCTATGTTGTATCTCTTTCTCCAGTGCCTATTGACAGGCACTTCTCAGAACAGATAGCAGCTTATCACTACCAAAAAGCAGCTCAAAGTCCTTAGGAAAAACCTTTATCTTGGCATCTGTCTTTCAAATATTGTAGATCATGACTGTTTTCCTTCATCTTCATGGCTATTAATAGGCATACTTTTCATGACAACAGGATTTGTTTATGGGGTTATGAGATATCATCTGCTCCTTCTCTTCCCTCCTCTCTTAAGCTGCAATTTTCTGTCATATCATAACAGGTCATCCTGGAAATAGCTTGTCACAAAATGAAAGATCTGTTGCTACTGAAAGAGTGGAAACAACTGTAAAAGAGCAAAAGCGAGATTTCAGGCAAATAAATGTTCCTTAAACATACAAGCAAAAAAAAAAAAAGGGAGATCCTAAACAAAGTTTACTTAAGCTGGTTTGTTTCTCCAGTCTTTGCAAAGTCTGGGAAGAATGGCCTTACATATGGTTGCAGCTTTAAATAGATTGTGTGGGTGGTTAAATACGGGGGAGTAGAGTGAGTGATTGAGATAGGATGAGCTTGGGTCTGTACTCTGAAGGAAAACAGATTTATTTTCTAGCAGAAAGCAATTTCCATAAATAAATAGGATGGCTAATCATTACCTGCTTTAAGCATGATTAGGCTAAATATACTTCCAGCAGTCAAAACAAAAAGGAGATCCAAGCTTTCTGGCTCTCTGGAAAGGCTCTGCTGAGCTCAATTGGTGCCAGGCATGAGCACAGAAAGGGCCAGGGTCCAGCTACCACTCTCAGATGCCCAGTCTGTCTTTGGTCCAGGGTGAAGGGGAGAGAAACATGACAGCTACTTCTCTATTTGCTCTAATACTCAAAGTTTCTGCAACCAAGACATGCTAGAGGGCTCCATGCTATAGCAATGATAGGTGACCGAATATCCTAATGTGTCCTCCTTACAAGTCTGTGGTGGTTTGAAGCTATGCCTTTAAAATTTAGTTACAGATTTCAAGCAGAAAAATATAAATCAGTCACTACTGGGTGTAAAAAGGGAAACGAAATATTATTCCAAACAAATTCATTGGATAAATATCTGGAACGAGAAGAGCTGTACCGTAAGAATTCTGCCCTTTTCCCTTCTCTTCTGATCTCTGGCTGCTTTGCTTCACTTGGGAGAGACAACCTGATTATTGGCTGGCCTTGGCCAAGTCTAACTTCTCTGCTCCTTTCTCTTGTCTCTTTTATACAGGGGGGTAAGAGGGGTAGGGAGGGAGAAGCTAGTAGCTTCCCCTGGTCCTTGGCCAGGGGTGGGGGGGTGGTGTCCTTGTGCTGGTTATTAATTGTAAATATCTGTATAATATTGTAAATACTGTGCATTTTGTACATATTCATTGCATTCCATCCTAGAGTGTAGATTTTGCTTGTAAATACAACTTCATTTGCTTCTAACTGAATTGGTCTGGCTAAAAGTTCATGCTGGGGGGAAAACTTCAACCCACCATACTGGTCCCAGCATGAGGAGAAGGCAGACACATAGCTCAGTAGCTCTGTGTTCATGCATGTGAACACAAGACTTGTGCTAGGGACATCCACAAATAGTCAGGAAAAAAGATATTTTTGCTACATGAGCAGAGCAATGGACCAAAACTCAAGCTTGGTGTACACAGCCAAGCACATCAGGGATAAATTAATCCATTTTTCTCAGTTATTCAAAAGTCAAATGACTATGGCCAGTGAGGTTAGAAGCATGGTCAAACCCTTCTAGCAGAAAGCAGCCCGTAAACAGTACCAGGAAGGTGCAATTTTAGTCAACCTGCTGTGTACAGTAATATTTGTGTTTGCTGTAGTCAACTTTACACAGGAAACTACACTCACTGAATGCAAACAATTAATAGTTGATGCATCCCTGAAGGTGTTCAAGAGAGGATTGGACGTGGCACTTGGTGCCATGGTTTAGTCATGAGGTCTGTGGTGACAGGTTGGACTTGATGATCTTTGAGGTCTCTTCCAACCTTGGTGATTCTGTATAAATAGAAATAAGCTTCTGATGTTGCCTCAACTTAAAAGCTGGTCTCATTCATTACCTTCATAAAAGGCCATGTGTTCTGTCCTCTGAATAATTACTAATATTGTAGCTGTGTTGATTTCTCATAGTGTCCTGTTGTTCCACCCAAAAAACCCAACACTGTTATGCACTGCAAACAGATGCTAAATTATTCCACCAGATGAGGAGGAGAAATATTATAATTCTGATTTACTTGTTCTGAAGCAAACATCTGTAAACTAATTACAAGATACACCTTTTTTTGGTGGGGATTCTGTGAATGGAGAAGACTCACTGATTACTGGTTTTGTCTTCAGTTCTATTAGATGAATCACATGTAATTACAACATAATGAGGTACCACCTCTGGAAAAAAAAATATATGCCATGGAATAGTTAGAAAGAATGAAAAGAAGTGATCATACTGTAATTTTGAAATACATTCTAGCAATTTTTTTCCATTACATCTGTGCAAAGCATGTCACTTATCTTAATTGTCAGTGTCAATATCACAGCCCAATATTATAGTTTCCAAAAAACTCATCTCAAACCCAAAGTAAAGTCTGTTTGCTTCAGAAATTACCCCAGACCCATTTAACTGCAAACACACCAGAGATCTCACAAGACTACAGAATTATTTTTATGGAAGCTTGAAACAACATTGGAGTCCTCTAGCATAATTCTGATTTAAAACAATACATTTTGTGGGTTTGTAGACATGTTTCAGCCTCCAGCAAATAGCAATACTGTTAAAAACACTTCCTCCTCCTCCATTACTCCAGCTTCCCGTGACTTGAGGGCAGGTTTAGAGCTTCACGTAATTGAAATGTATCAGCATTTAAAGTAAACCCAAAAAGGTCCTTGCTGGATTTAGTATCAGTATTCAGTATCACTAAGGTTGGAAGAGACCTCAAAGATCGAGTCCAACCTGTCACTACTGCCCACTGCAGGCTTGAACTCACACCTTCCCATTAAGGGTCTTATTTAGGTAAAAAGGAAACAAGCAACCAATGAGGATTCGAGTATGTAGTGAAAGTAACAACCTGTAGACAATTCAGTAGCCCCATCTTCAGAGGGGCAACCTTCTCTAAAACAGCTAGCCTCATTATCTTGCATACTGGCATATCCTCTGCTGACAGATAAGCTCCCTTTTTGTTAGCCTGGTGACACATGCTGAGATCTACTGTAGGGACCCACATTACACATAAACCACTGGTGATCTATGTAAAATGACATGTGGTCCCAGGGAAAGAACTTTAAAATAAAATATCTTGGTTTAGGCTAAGTAGCCAATCATAGAATCAATAAGGTTGGAAAAGACCTCAGAGATCATCAAGTCCAACCTGTCACCCGTGACAGCTAAACCATGACATAAAGTTCTACATCCACTCCCTTTTTGAACACCTCCAGGGATAGTGACTCCACCACCTCCCTGGGCAGCACATTCCAGTGGCAAATTACTCTTTCTGGGAAGAACTTTCTCCTCACCTCCAGTCTAAACCTCCCCTGGCACAGCTTGAGACTGAAATACCCTGCAAGGCAGGATGTGATTCTCAGCAGTAAGAGGAAGGAGTGATTTGTTAACATGGCAGGGCCCTGACACAGCTCCAGTGCATCATTTGTTGCTGTGTGCCACTTGGCTTCCCATTGGCTACACAAAAGCTGGTGAAGGTTTCTGCTCTGTCCTAGTGAGACCACACCTGGAATACTGTGTCCAGTTTTGGGCTCCCCAGTTCAAGAGAGACAGAGACCTGCTGGAGAGAGTCCAAGGGAGAGCCACAATGTAACAGGCCATAAAATGGCCAGGTAGTGCTTAACACCATCTACTCTAAAAAGCTGCTCACAATTTAGAAAGAAACTTTAATGAAGTTAAGCTTAATTGGAAAACATACTTTTTCCATCTAACTTTCCAATTTTAATTAAATATCACAAAGCCAGCACACACTCTGTAGTCTTTGTTAAAGCAGTACTGGTGTGATTGAAATGAGTAGCTCTTAAGATCTCGCCTCTCTAGAGTAACTCTTCTGTAGCCATTCTCTCACTACCAATAAAATCTCTTCCTTTTTCTGAAAGCTCCCAGTTATATCACCCAGCTTGTCTTTACAAGAAGAGGTGAGATTGCTCCAACAGGGCAGTAGAAACCTGTCCATTCACATCTGGAAGTCAGCTGAAACAAAGTCTTTGCAGTGTGCTTTGGGTCACAGAATCATGGGGATGGAGGGGACCTCAAAAGATCAACTAGTTCAGTCCCACTGCCAGAGCAGGATCACAAGATTAGTAAGAACAGCCTTTTTCCCCTACCAAAGTATCAACTTTCCTGTTCAAACTGACTTTTTGAAAATACTATTTAAGTACATCACAATCATACAACTCCAGGTTGGAAGGGATGCCAAGGTCCAACCTTCCCTGGCAAAGGAAGAGTCTAGACAAGATGACCCAGCACCCTGTTCAGCGCCATCTAAAAAGTTTCCAGTGCTGAGGAGATTGAGAGCAATAAGCAACTGAAACATTGTGAAAACTTTTCCTCATGTCCAACTGAGTTTCCCCAGGAGTAACTTGTACTCATCACCCCTCTTTTCCACATGACTCCTTGCAAAAAGGGTCACCATCTTTCTCTGTAGCTGGAATATGGTGATAAGGCTTCCCCTAAACCACCTTTTCTCAAGGCTGAGCAAACCCAGTTCCCTCAGCGTTTCCTCACATCATCCTTTGACCTTTCTCTGGAGCTCTCCAGCCTGCCTACACTTCTTTTGTATAGCAGGGATCACAACCGAACACAGAATTTCCACTGTGGTCTCGCAAACGCTGAATAGAAAGAGACAATGACTTCACTCCCTCTGCTGGTGATGCAACCCAGCATCCTCTCGTCTTGCTATGCCACTGCAGCACGCTGTTAACTCATAGAGTTTGTTTTCCAGCAAGGACCACCAGGTCCCTTTCCACAAACCAGCAACCAGCTTTCCAGCCAGGTAGAGCCCAGACTGTGCTGCACTCCTGGATTATGCCTTCACAGGTGCAAGATCTAAAACTCATTCTTGTTAAGCCTCATCAGGCACATGTTACTCTTCCAGCTGAAGCAGTACTTCCTTCCATTTCCCCACTGAGTTTGGTAACATCAGCAAATTTCATCAAGTTACACTTGATCCCATCATCCAGATCATATATGAAGGTAGTAAACAGCATTGGGCCCATTATTGACCCATATATTAGAATAACACAACACAGAAAGAAGCTGAAACAGTGATTAAAAAACCCCCAAACCAACCTGTTTAAATTCTCCAAAACCAAAGCTCTACTAAGTACTGGGGTGTGTGCCACAGAAGTTTTTAAACACATTTTAAAAAGTTAAATCAAATTAAGTTTTGTTTTTCCACAAAGAAGGCTCCATCAAAGAATTTACTGCCCAGTTACAGTATCGCATTGAAACCTAATTACATTTTTCCTATGACCAAGTGAAGCACATCCGAATGTTTATTTATGCTTCTGTAGAGCTTTTACATTGTCTGTGTTCAGCCCATACCTGAAGCTATACCCCAGCAACTGCTATATCATCAAATGATCCCTCTCCACCTGAGAAGGGTGATAAGGAACAGGAGAAAAGACCCACAGGGTGAAATGAAAGCAGATTCAATGAAGTAATTAAACTAGTACTCATGTCAATATAAGGTAAATAAAGTTATACTCACCCCAGCAAAAGGCAGCAGTTGTAACAACCAAGAAGGCAGTCCTCAAGCACAGGACAAAGCACCAGAGCAGAACCAGGAGAAGACTGAGTAAGCCTCTCTAACAAACTTCCCCCTTTATACTGAATGTGATCTGCAATGGGATACACCTGGAGTCAACCAGAGCTGGCTGACTCAGGATTGTAATGGCCTGCAGCTGCTGGCTGGACTGGCATTCTAGCCCATCAAGACCAGAACATTCTATCACATTCCAGTTTCCACTGCTCTCCTTTTCAAAGCCCTGCAGAAAAAGTAACTGATAGTAACCATTTACACCAGGACAGAAGGATGTCTGCATTGGTGTGATGACAGTGAAGTCAAAAGATGGACTGAGACAGAGCTCCACTCCAGTCCTCTGTCCATTTTAGGTGCTCATAGTTAGTAAAATTGGAGAGTAGCAATTATAAAATAGAGCCTATGTCTTGCATTTCTCTTTTCTGATCCTCTGAATGTGAACAAGAGTCACACTTTGATCTCCAAAGCTGTGGAGGAGAAATGGAAGAAGTCAGAGCAGCAGCTCACTAGTAGGTATAGAAAAACTTGGTATCTACAGAAAAGTAAGTTAAACATGGTAGTACCATCCTGTGATGCTGAAATCAAATGCCAAGGACCAGTTCATGCCCATACTACTAAATTCTCTTCCCCTCTCAACCAGGATGGCCTCACCCAGACTGCCTGTTAGGACTGGTCCCTCTCTTCTGTTAAAACCTGAGCAAAACTCCAACACGAGCTGAGAGATGGCTGGTGAGGGCAAAACCACCCTAGGGATAGCTATGACAAGTCCCTGCTGTAGTTGGTCACATTCCAGGCCCCAGGAGCACTTCCTGCCACCACTGGATGTACATGTATGGATACAGTGCCTCCCAGGAAAGAGAGAGCCAGGCACTTGTTTTGACAAAATGTTAAGCAATGTGCAATAGCAAGGAAGCCCTGGAACCATTTAGGCTGTTGCAGGTTCACAGCCAAGTTATGGCATAGGCCAGATGTGTTGTAAGCTGTCCACAAAAGGAGGCTGAGCTGAATTCATCCTGTTCTGGCTTTCCCCATGCTCAGTATAAGTTACATAAATGTACATATATCCTTTAAATAATTCAGGAACTACCTTTTCCACTTTAAAAATAAATTGTTATGCTTTGCTGCTCCCTCATTTCACTAAACTTCTTGCCAGTTAAACGCTGTAGGGAATTTTTTCTAAAAGCATTTGCAGTACAAGCAGTCTTGGAAGTATGTCTGAGCTTTTTCCTCTGCCATCTCATCTCTATTCATGATTTGAACCATATACTTAATGAGACTGAGATTCACCTCAAAAATTCTCCTCACAGCTGTCAAGCATTCCTTGCTCCTTCTCCTTCGGCTCACGTGAATTCTCTCAGCAGCACCATTTCTGCAGTGAAGTTCCTTCATTACATGCTGCCTCTCTGATTGACAGGCAGCACACACACACCAAGCAGAATGTCAAAGAACACAACATGATAAAACCAAACATAGCTTAATACAGTTATGATAATGCCAAACTGCTTAAAATTCTCCCTACCTTTGACAGGCTAGCTATGTATTTTGCCTTTCAAAGCTGGGCATCTGCTTAAAAAAGCTAGTTTCTCTGGCCCTTGAAGGAGATAAATACCATTTGTATTTTAGACCAGGTTTACATTAAAGCTAAGCAAATTGATTTTTGTTGATGAGAGTAAGATGTTTATTGTGATCTTTCTGAATTACAAGCCTGTATTTCATTGCACATGTGAGTGATGTGAGGGCTACCTGACTTCAATGACACTCTTATTAAAGCTTGTTAAATGGCAAAGACCTGACTTATAAATATTTTCACAGCTGAAATTTCCAGGATAAGGTTACTTGTAGATTATGTAGTTGTATTTGCAGGCAATAACTGGGGGGGGGGGTTGGGGGGGTTGTGTTACATACTTCATAGAAAATTATTCTTCAACACTTGATTTTAAATATTCTGGATTTTCCCTTTGCTCAAGAAAGGAGAAGGCAACTGAAACATAACTTCAGCAGGGAGTACAAAACACTGAGAAAGACTAGCTAAGCAAACAGCTCCTAAACAGCTCATAGACTAAAAATTATTCACTCAAGCAAGTATATTTTTTTCCCAAAGACAGGCATGTTGAGAAAGTTTAGGAGTCATTTACAGACTCAGCTCTGAATGCTGCTATATAAATGGGTTTCCTACATAGAGAACCCATGTGAAGCGCAAAGGGCATGCATCCACAGTATGCTTGTTACTCCTGACACTCTTCTGTGGACATATTTGAGTTGACATTAAAGCCACACACCCTACTACTAAATGAAACAGGGTCACAGCCCCATTCCATACCCTTATGGCTCTAAGATGCATCTAATATGGGGTTAGGGGAGCTTTCTCATTCCAAAAGTGTCTGAAACACAGGCTGTGCTACAGCCCACAGCCCATCAAAGAGACGCTTTGCAGCATGAAACCGTGTGGTATGACTGGCAGTGTGCCACAAATATGTGAGCAACTTGGGAAGGCAAAGCCTGCTGAGAGAGTACTGGAGGTGTACATGGGGGAAGCCAAATCAAATGTTGGGCATAGTGTCTCCTGTCCTCCTAGCCATCTCTCCAGTAACTCCCGGTCTCTCTTTCATTGAGCAGTAAAGAAAGAGGCTGAGAATTCAAAAGCTTGCTTGCTGGCCTTTGCAGAGAAAGTGAGGGAAAAAATCCCCAAAGCCTTTTTCTGCTACTCATGCACAGCAACTACAGAAGGGGCAACCAGCCTTCTATCAGCACCTTGACAGACTTTGGGTTTTTAACTGCTTCTGTCATTTAAAATACTCCACCACCAAACTTGTTGTTAACAACACTTCCTTTTAAGCTATGAATTTTACTTTCTCATGCATCATTTCTCTGCTTTCTTTCA
The DNA here is from genome assembly GCF_014839835.1 of Dryobates pubescens. Lineage (NCBI taxonomy): Eukaryota > Metazoa > Chordata > Aves > Piciformes > Picidae > Dryobates > Dryobates pubescens. The sequence goes on from NC_071625.1 coordinate 7,407,384, forward strand.
AAGATCTGAGGAAAAGCTCATGTGCCCAAACCTTTTAAAATCTAACCAGCTGTGTGAGCTAGTGATAACCTAAATTACTTCCATTCACATTCTGGCTCTGCCTTTTGTCCCTAGACTATCATGGTTAGAACAAAATATAAAATCCAGCTAATACTGTGCCACTGCTCAAGAACTCTCTTAAACTTGTATTAAATGCTGCATTTTGAGCAGGTGATAGTAGAAGAACATGTATGCTGAACCAAAAATGAATTGGAAAGCAACCAACAAACCCCACAGCATACTACTTGAAGTCTAAGTTGCCATCCAAAAATCACATTTTTTTCACTTGGGAAGTTGAATGCCATAGGTTTCACTCAAGCCAAACTGAACTTCCTTATATCATTCAGCTATAAGTAAAGTTTTAGTTAGGAGACAGTTCGTGGTTTCACTGTTTTTAGCTATGATGTCTCGAGGGAATCTGAAGTCTCCAAAATTCTCAGTCTTTCAAGCTGCCTGGCAAGACAATATATTCTACAGGGGGGCACAGCACTGACCTTCGCTGTCTTCTCACAGCATCTCATCCAATCTGAAGTCTGAGAGAAGCCAAAAAGGAAATAATCTACTCAGAAATGAATATATATATATATATATAATTTCCTTGATACATCAAAGCACTTGTTTATCTAGACTTTTCTAGATTAAATACATCTTGTGCTAACAGCAGATCACACACGTATCTTGCAACCTGGTGAGATTTCTTTGCTTGTTTTACTAAACTTGACTTTTACTAAGCATGGCATTACTAAGTGTGGGTTTTTCACCCTGAAAAACTCTAATCAGTCAGAACAACAAAAGTTTTTATTGCTAATGGACAGTGACTGGCTGGAAAGCAGCCCAGAGGAGAGAGACTTGGGGGTGCTGGTGGAAGAGAAGCTCAACATGTGCACTTGCAGCCCAGAAAGCAAATCAGATTGTGGGCTGCATCAAGAGAAGTGTGGCCAGCAGGTCAAGGGAGGTGATTCTCCCCCTCTACTCAGCTCTGGTGAGACCCCACCTGGAGTACCGCCTCCAGTTCTGGAGCCGCTATTACAAGAGGGATATGGACATGCTGGAACATGTCTAGAGAAGGGCCACGAGGATGATCAGAGGGCTGGAGCACCTCTCCTATGAGGACAGACTGAAGGAGTTGGGGCTGTTCAGTCTGGAGAAGAGAAGGCTCTGAGGTGACCTAATTGTGGCCTTCCAGTATCTGAAGGGAGCCTACAAGAAGGCTGGGGAGGGACTTCTCAGGATATCAGGTAGTGATAGGACTAGGGGAAATTGAATGAAGCTGGAGGTGGGGAGATTCAGGCTGGAGGTGAGGAGGAAGTTCTTCACCATGAGAGTGGTGAAGCCCTGGAATGGGTTGTCCAGGGAGGTGGTTGAGCCCCCATCCCTGGAGGTGTTTAAGCCCAGGCTGGATGAGGCTCTGGCCAGCCTGATCTAGTGTGGGGTGTCCCTGCCCATGGCAGGGGGGTTGGAACTAGATGATCCTTGTGGTCCCTTCCAAACCTGACTGATACTATGATACTACTATAATGCTCTGTGAAAAATAGGGCATCTCAACACACAGTGGTTTGCAGTGTTCAGATATAATCTGTGTCCTTACCCCTGAGTCTAGGGTTAGTTTCTCATTCCTCCCATCATGCTGGCTAATTACTGCTGCTCAGAAACATTTCAAAACTTCTTGGGTTTTTTCTTTACACTTACTCAGAGCACAGCAGCTTCCAGAGCTATTCCTTAATTACACTCATTATAAATATAATGGTTTAATTTGATAAATACCAGGAATTTGAAACTTTCATGAATCAATACCTGCACCAAGGGTAAAATGCTGAATTTCCACTAAAAACCATGGAAAGGAAAGAAACACATCTCAACAATGAGGAGATTATTTTCTTTCTTTCTTCATTACTGTTCTTTCATTTTCTACTTTGAGATCTGCTGCTGCTTCTTGGGTGCTGAGAAAAAGGCAAAAGAATCATCGAAACACTTTGGTTGGAAAAGATCTTTAAGATCATTGAATCCAACCATTCTCTAACTCTGCCAAGGCTGGTGTTAAACCATGTGCCTCAGCACCACAGCTCTGCTTCTTTTCACCACCTCGAAGGACGGGGATTTCACCACCTCCACAGGGAGCCCGTTCCAGTGGCCAAGAACACTTTCAGTGGAGAAATTTCCTCTAATATCCAACCTAAACCTCCCCTGGTGCAACTTGAGGCCATTTTCTCTTGTTCTGCAACTTGTTACTAGGCTGAAGAGACCAGTCCCCATCTGACTCCAGCTTCCTTGCAGAAAGAGATGCAATAGATAGGCACAGTATGAAGTCACAGACAGTGATTGCTGTACAACAGGCAATTTTCAAGATGAAGCAGTAGAATGATGGGGACAATGAGAGCAGCTTTACAGATTCATTGTGGAAACAGCAGCCAGCACCTTATTTGAATGAAGACCGGGTTCAGCACGAGGAACCTGATGGCTCAGAGAGCTAGTGAAGATCAGAGCAAATCAGCTAACACCAGCTGAAAGTGCAGCACTTTGAATTCAGTTGGGTTATTCTTGACTTGCACCTTTAGTGGGTTATGCTCACATTTGTTTTCCCTTGCAACCCGAGTTACATGAATTGCCATGCAAGCACAAGATAATGTTTGCAAACAGACTCATTGGCACATTAATCTGTAGCACTCTAATCGGCCTGAGGATCAGATTATGAGTTTTTTTTTCATTAAGCAGTGAATGTCAGCTCCTTTGAGCATACAAGGTGTCATCAACTTTGTGCCAGCTTTGCTGACTCATATAAACATCTACGCTCGTGAGCATTAATTTTCTTAGAGCTTCAGCACATTATGCACTAAAGGAGATCACAAGTAAGCAAAATCAGCTGGAAAATGCAGTCTAAATTTATATTGCTTCTGCTGTGAGGATTACTTTAACTGGCTGGAGATAGAATATATATTAAGCCATTAATGTTAATAAATCTAGAGACACAAAATAACTCATTTTGCACCAGCTATGATCACCATGCTTGCTTTGTTTGTGTGTGCTCAAAGTGCTCTGTTACCTGAGTCGTGAGAGTACCCTAAAACTATGAAGTATCTTTATGTTTGTGGGCAAATGCATTTTGTGAGTTTGAACTTTTTGACTATTTGATAAAAAACTATTTTCCTGTCTGTTAGCACCCAGTGACTGAAAACTTCAGCTTCCTTTTCTAAGGAGATGTGCTTTCTTTTTTACAGACAGGAATATCTGAACTTTAGCCACTGTTTCAAAGTCTCAGATGCTCAAGTGCTATTTCAGCAAAGCCTAAGCAGCTCTCTCATTGACTGAATGCCTCCCAAGGGTGCCACAGAAGGGCAATTCCCCTGTCCCCTCAGTGCAACACCAAGGGTCACATTGGCAGCCTCCTTCTTCTTCCCAAGATGTGGATAGTGAAGAAACATGATGAGGGACAGCAAAATTGCACCACAGTGAAAAGATCAGGGGGGAAAAAAAAGATTAAGTCTTGAGGGGAGCTTTAAAATACTGCAATAGAATATTTTATAAGGAGAATCACCCTTGATAAATAATTATTCTATGTCTTTGGTAATGGTCATAGATAAAATTTCATATACAGATGTACCTCTCTGTGGGTGAGGGGAAAGGCTGAATTCCATGTACACTGAAAGATGGCTGGGTTTAGCATGTAAGTGTTTCTGAAATCAAGTTGAAAGTAAAGAGTTTGGATTACATATTGTCTCCTTCTTCACCAAAGCCAAACAGCAGACCCATTAGTTAAGTACTGAGACAAGGAGTTATTCAGCTCACCCTGTCACATTCAGAATAGGTCCAGGTTTTATCTATCCTTGTTATTGAATTGGCTTCATTCATATTTGTCATTTGAAATTATGTTAGAAAAAATTCTATGTGCATTTAGGTTGTTCAGGGAAATGGTAATGGAATACTGAGCCATCTCTTTATAAGGTCATGAGAACAAAATTGGCATGAGTTAGCATTTATTCCTCATAGCTATACAAATTAAGCTGACAGCCTCCATCTTTTACAAGTGGACTCCCTTCTGTGAGCATCAGCAGTGAGTAGAAACACGTGGTAAGTATGAACACCATCTCACCTGGACTCCAGCTTTCCTGGTATTATTCCAATAGTTCTTCATTTGCTGTAATTTTTTTGTATTCTCTTAGCTTTATGATTATAAGAGAATAAAAATATCTAAATTCTCACTGCCAAGAACATTTAAGCTGACATCAATAGTTCTGTTCTCTGCACACTTCTAATAATAAACCTAGCCCAGAATCATTCTATGATTCCATGCTGACTGGGTGGGCAACCAGACTAGACTAGACTAGACTAGACTAGACTAGAATAGAATAGAATAGAATAGAATAGGAATAAGCCAGGTTGGAAGAGACCTTTGAGATCAAGTCCAACCTATCATCCAACACCACCTAATCAACTAAACCATGGCACCAAGCATCCCATCCAGTCTCTTCCTAAACACCTCCAATGATGGTGACTCAAACACCACCCTGGGCAGCACATTCCAATGGACAATCACTCTTTCCATGAAGAAATTCTTCCTAACATCCATCCTAAACCTCTTCTGTTGCAGCTTGAGACTGTGTCTTCTTGTTCTGGTGCTGGTTGCCTGGGAGAAGAGACCAGCCCCCAGCTGGCTGCAACCTCCCTTCAGGTAGTTGTAGACAGCAATAAGGTCTGCCCTGAGCCTCCTCTTCTCCAGGCTAAGCAACCCCAGCTCCCTCAGCCTCTCCTCACAGGGCTTGTGCTCCAAACCCCTCCCCAGCTTTGTTGCCCTTCTCTGGACATGTTCCAGCAAGTCAACATCTTTCTTAAACGGAGGGGCCCACTGTGTCTGTACACCAAGCAAATAAAAAGGAAACTATAAATACTGCAGAAGCAGCTTTGCCATTTTCTCATTTGAAACAGGACCTTCACTAATTTTTGAGCCTACCTGGTGTTTGTATCATTTTATACCTGTGTTTGTAAGTCTGTACAGTGAGGAAGATACTACAGGAATATTAGAATCCAAATGTGTGCTCTGAGGAAAAATAACTTAGCCTTGGAAACTTTGGACTAGGTATTTGGCCACACAGGACACTGGGATTCAGTGAATAACAGGAATGCAATTCCCCCACCAGCATCCTGAAGCAGAGGTATTCCTCCATTCTGTCACTGAACACGCACATGCTGCCCTCAGTGAAGCAGGGACCAAATGGAAGCCTGAGTCACACAGAAAACAGAGCTTAAGATGAACTGCCTTCCCATCTCAGTTTTAAAACTGAGCAAGGGTGAATGTCATCTTGAGATCCAGTAATGCCCTACTGCTGACTTCTGACCTAAGCAGTCCTTCTGAAAGTCAGAGGAGGACCATTTGGTCTGAATTCCTGTGACCACGTTAAATGTTGCCTTCCCAAGATGCTTACACAGAGGAACCTGAGAGCAAAATGTTTATAATGTTCACAGCTAAAATGCTTTGGTGTGCAGTCTCATGCAGGACACTGAAGCAGGGAAGCCTACAAGATGGTGGGGGGGGGGGAAAAGTTGATGCCTAACAATTTATGAATACGTTCACCGAGAGATGTGACAGATCAGAACACATTGAAGGACTCCAGCTGTTGGAAGACCCAAGTCTTCACAGACTTGGTAGCATTTTATGTGGGTAAAGCATCACATTCAGTTTCTCAAAATGCTGGGCTATGGAGTGAGGAAAGGAAGCACCATTTCCTCCTTCTTTAGGCTTAAAAGCCATGCTGCCACAGCAGCTTGTCAGGTCACACCATGACAGGAAAGCTAATGCATAGTTAGTGACCCCTGCTACACAGCTGCAAAAGTAAAACCATCAAATTCTCAACACTCGAGATTTAGGGTCTGGGGAACAGTGCTGGTGGAAATGCAGCCAGAGCCTGAGATATTTTCAGGGCTAAGAAATAACTGACCAAGGCTTTTGAACATCTAACTATGAGTCTACAGTGACCAGTACAGCACTTAGACTGCATTGAATTCCTGTTTGCCCCGGTTTAGATGTGTCGCTGGGGCTGGGCCAGGTAGGAATTTTACAGACCACAATTCCTAAAACCCTGTAATGTTGGTTATCTGGATGAGCATGTCTGAAAATAATCTTCCACAGTGACAAGCAAATGCAGTACAGGTGCACTTCTTTTTCAGTTCATGCCTTCATTTCACTGAGGAATATCATCAAGTTTACAACAAAGTCCGCAAATCAGGGACCGTATCAGAGACCAGTGCAAAGGTCTAAAACAGTCCAGCCTAACCTTAGGGATACACTGAGTTATCACTGATTTACATCAGCACCCCAAAAGTAGGATCAGATTTCCAGAACATCTGTGTTAACCTCAAACACACATTAAGCATACGAAGTAGAACACTGTAATAAGCAATTCTGAAGGAAAAGAGAACGTTTCTCCAGGCAGTTTGCTGATAGACTGTGAAATTTGTTTCTGCAGGGATTACAGTGTCTTATATTGGACTTTGACAGGAAGAGGTCATTTTCAGCAAAAAAATGTAAAATTTATTTCTAATGGGATGAGTCTGGGTAATGGGCAGGAGCTGATGACATGGGATTAAAAGTGGAATTTTTCCATTATGGAAACCTTCATACAGCTGGCAAGCTACGTTCTGTCTGTCCTCTGCCTGCTGATGAACCATTAGACAAATCAAATGCTGGAAGTAGAATAATGGATCTGGTGGAGCAGACTGTATTTCTGTATTCAGAGCTATTTAACACACCACATTGTGACTGGAGTCTGCAAAATCAGTACCTTGATAACCTTTAAACAGGATTTTACATTGGCCACATGGATCCTGGCAGATATAGTGAAGACTAGGGTCTCATTCTCAACAAACATGAGAAATTTAGACTGGGGGGGGAGAATGGGAACAAATATGGCACTTAGAGCCTGCTGTTAAACACAAAGCAGGAGCACCTGAGCAAGGAGAGAGACAACCTCTATGACTTGAATCACCACAGTCATCATTGCAGCCTAATGCCTACAGATCTCCCTAAGGCCCAGCTTCTCCTGGGCTCTCAGTCCACTCTTATGATCGAATCAAAGAATCATGGAATAGTTTGATTGGAAGAGACCTTTAAAGGTCATCTAGTCCAACCTCCTCTGCAACATGCATAACTGAGTCGTTCAGAGTCCTGCCCAGCCTGACCTTGAATGCTTTCCTCAGGTTGTCTTGAGCCTGATCTTCCCTTACAGCCTTTGCTCCTCCTATCTCCATGTTGCAGTTCCCCCATCAGGAGATGTGGGAAGAGAGGCTGCCAACCATAGAAATCAGCATAATAAATAGCATTTTGAACCAGAGTAGTAGATAGAAACTTCAGCAATAAAAATTAACAACGTATCAGTTTACTGCCTTATGGTCCATTGCTTGCTGAGTTCAGTTTCCTCTTGGATGGAATCATAAAGACCTCCAGTAGAATAATAATTTGAAAGACATACTTGTTTATGATCTTCCACTACCAAGAGAGAGATCAAATTCACATTTTTTTTTTAAATCATCTTTGAGAAAGAAGTGGGGTGCAGAAAGCAAGCTGCCTTTGCTCAGCAGGGCATGCTGGCTGTACAGGGGAGTGTGAAGAAACACCTCAGACCATGCCATTTTTCAAGGTGCAAGAAAATCCTTGTCAAATCCTAGCAGCGAAACAAAATGAGAAAGTATGATTAATAGCACTATTTAAAGTAGCAGAATTAACCATGAAAGACAAGCAATCAAACATCATGCAGGGAGCCTATGCATGTGAAGAACCCGTTTCATTTCTGCATGTTTTAGTGATTTGCTAAAATTTCTCAGTTCTAAAGGGTGTGGGAATGCTGACTGCACAAACTTTCCAGCACTGGACTACACAAATATCCACTACTTCCTTTTACATTAGAATAGAATAGAATAGAATAGAATAGAATAGAATAGAATAGAATAGAATAGAATAGAATAAACCAGGTTGGAAGAGACCTTCAAGATCATCGCATCCAACCTATCATCCAACACTACCCAATCAACTAAACCATGCAACCAAGCATCCTGTCAAGCCTCGCCCTAAACACCCCCAGCGACGGCGACCCCATCACCTCCTCGGGCAGCCCATTCCAATGGGCAATCACTCTTTCTATGTAAAACTTCCTCCTAACCTCCAGCCTAAACCTCCCCTGGTGCAGCTTGAGACTGTGTCCTCTTGTTCTGGTGCTGCTTGCCTGGGAGAAGAGACCAACCTCTGCCTCACTACAACCCCCCTTCAGGTAGTTGTAGAGAGCAATAAGGTCACCCCTGAGTCTCCTCCTCTCCAGGCTAAGCAACCCCAGCTCCCTCAGTCTCTCCTCATAGGGCTTGTGCTCCAAGCCCCTCACCAACCATGTCACCCTTCTCTGGACATGCTCCAGCAACTCAACATCCTTCCTAAACTGAGGGGCCCAGAACTGGACACAGTACTCGAGGTGCATTGCCACTGGTAGAGCTTGCACACTGCACAGCTATTGAGGAGTTGTCAACCCCTATTGCTCAGATACCTTGGAGGGGGTTGGCTCAAGTTTGTGAGAGTGAGCACTGATGAACTTAGGCTCCTGAAGGAAATATACATAAAGAGGGTAAAACCTACACATATAAACTTCCTCTGCTTTGTTTAGGTCAAATCAGCTGTTTCTTCTGGTGGGGAGGTTCAGGTTGGATGTTAGGAAAAAGTTCTATACAGAGAGAGTGATTGCCCATTGGAATGGGCTGCCTGGGGAGGTGGTGGAGTCACCATCGTTGGAGGTTTTCAGAAGAAGACTTGATGGGGTGCTTGGTGCCATGGGTTAGTTGTTTGGGTGGTGTTGGATTGGTTGATGGGTTGGACGCGATGATCTTGAAGGTCTCTTCCAACCTGGTTTATTCTATGTATTCTATGTATTTGGTTTAGAAATAGCAAGACACAGGTTTAAAAAACAAAACAAAAATAAATCCCTTAAGTAATGGCTTTATTCCTGATAAAACTTGATGAGACTCCCCAAGAATGTCAGCTTTTTGCTGGAACTTTGAATAAATGCATTTTGTATTTTTCTTATTAAATATTAATTTTGTATTGATGAAGCTGTTTGAGTTTCAACTTATGAAAGAGTGAAAACAGGATTCATCAGTGCCTATGCAGTACATTTACGCACTAGGTTGGAAAAAGCCACATAAAATATGCTCATTTCATCGCTTTTGTCACCCAAAAATGGTAATTCTGGGTAAACATCTTAAGTCCAAGAATATTCCAGAGAGAGTTACATAAGGATTAGATCGATGCAAACACACATTCCTCCAGCTCTGACTCAGATCCATTTTCACACTATAAATTCTTACTTAAAATTTGTTTTCATTTACACAAAATAAGGGACTCAAAATATTTTCAAATGAATGATCTCTGTCCAAGGAGGACACTCCCTAGTTCCACAGAATGGAGGAAGAGGTAGGTCCAGGCAACTGAGTCAGTCAAATTAAGATCCTCTTTTTTTTCTTAGTACTTATTTCATGGAATCATAGAATGTTAGGAGTTGGAAGGGACCTCTAAAGACCACCCAGTCCAGCCCCCCTGCCAGAGCAGAATCATCGAGGGTAGGCTGCACAGGAACACATCCAAGAAGGTTTTGAAAGTCTCCGGAGAAGGAGACTCCACAACCTCTCTGCTTAGCCTGTTCCAGTGCTCCCTCACAGTAAAGTTTCTCCTCATGCTGAAGTGGAACTTCCTGCTACTCAAATTCTTGCCAGTCATTACCCTCAACCCCCCCCAGCCACTTCTGCGGAGGGAATGCTTGACAAAACATTGGCTGCAATACAGAATGGATCTCCTAACTCAGGGAAGACCAGCCGTCCTGCAGCTGCTTATTTAAATTTCAGACCCCTTTTCAGTGTCCTGATTCTGGTAATATCACAGAATTGCTTGTACTACTAACGATAAGTCACTGGTTTCTGCCATCATGCTGCCATGAACAATCTACTTCCCTCTCCCTGACAACTGCATGCAGTACTTTCCCTCTCCGCTACTCATCCCTCTATTTTCTCCTGGCTTCCCCACTAATCCCCTGGAATTTATTGCTTCCTTTCAGCATCCTTTCTTCTTACCTCTGAAATGACAGACATTATTAGAATTCATGAATGTCTATTTTATAACTCACGATCAAACAGACCAAAAAACTCCTAGGCTTCGGATTTTAATAAAGCAGTCTCACAGCTGTATTGCTATAGCATCACAGAATGCATTGGGCTGGTAGTGACCTTTAAAGGTCATCTAGTCCAACACCCACTTCAGTTAGCAATGACATTCCCAACTAGACCATGTGGCTCAGAGCTCCATCAAGCCTGACCTTCGGTGTCTCCATGGATGGGGCCTCCACCACCTCCCTGGGAAACCTGTTCCAGTGTTCCACCAGCCTCATAGTAAAGAACTTCTTCATAATGTCCAACCTAAACCAACCCTGCTCTAATTTAATACCACTGTCCCTTGTCCTGGCACCACATGCCCTTATAAACAGTCCCTCCCCAGATTTCTTGTAGGTACTGGAAAGCATTAATCAGGCCCCAATTCACTCAGCTTGTATTCATAGGTGTTCCAGCCCTCTGATCCGTTTTGTGGCCCTCCTCTGGACTAAGTCCATCAGGTCCATGCCCTTCTTGTGTTCAGGGCCCCAGAGCTGGACACAGTACTCCAGCTGAGGTCTCACCAGAGCAGAGTTGCAAAACCACCTCTCTCGATCTGGTGGCCACATTGCTTTTTACACAGCCCAGAATGTCATTTGCCTGTGGGGCTGCAAGTGCTTATTGCTGGCTTACGTCCAGCTCTTTGTCCACCGATAGCTCCAAGTCCTTTTCTGCAGGGTGGGCTGCTCTCAATCTCATCATCCCTGAGCCTGTATTGATATCAAGGATTGCCCTGACCTGGGTGCAGGACTTTTCACTTGGCCTTGTTGAAACTCATGACGTTCACCTGGGCTCACTTCTCCAGCTTGTCCAGGTCTCTGAGTGGAATACTCTCATTTCTATGATATTGTTGGTTTTATCACTGATTCGTGGTTTATCACTGATTATCGCTGCATTCGTGCCAGCTACATGGCAGTGTAGCTGGCACATGGTTGTAAACAACTATGGTGGTTGTTTAAGACCATAGAATCACAGAATCACAGAATGGTAGGGCTTGCAAGTGACCTCTGAAGATCAGCTAGTGCAACCCCTCTGCTAGAGCAACATCACCTAGTAAATCACACAGGACGATGTTCAAATGGATTTTGAATGCCCCCAGAGATGGAGATGGAACCTCTCTGTCTAGGGAGGTGGTTGAGACCCCATCCCTGGAGCTGTTTAAGACCAGGCTGGATGAGGCTCTGGCCAGCCTGATCTAGTGTGGGGTGTCCCTGCCCGTGGCAGGGGGGTTGGAACTATTTGATCCTCACGGTCCCTTCCAACCCTGACTGATGCTATGACACTATGATCAGGTGATGAGGTTATGGTCCCCAGCTGGTCAGCACATCCTGAAAGCTTCAGGGTGTGTCAACATTTAAAGTCAACATTTTAGCAACACAGCTGGACTTTTTTAATACTTTGAAGTATTGCCATGATGAAACTTCTTTTATCAGTTGAAACCTAAGCTGATGTAAATTAGAAATGGTTAACTGATATGACTTAGAGCACTTTGAGGTAAAATAAACAGATCTTGTCCCAAACAGAGGCTTATCTGCTTGTCAGAATTAAGGAGGTAATCATAACAGGCATGATTTCTTTGGGGTTTTGTTGTTGCTTTCATCTTTTTCATTATTAGCACTTGGAAGAAAATAGATCTTCTGAGCATACAACTTTTGCTTATGCTGCACCTCAAAAGCATTGTATTTGAAAGACTGGCATATTTCTCAGTCTACAACCTGTCCTCCCAGTCCTTAGGTTAACCAGCTACAGTGTTGCTTTCCTGTACCATATTGTCTGTTTATCTCTAAATATTGGAAATTACATAATTGGATAGATAGACATCACAGCTGAAACATACCTTGCAGAAGCTGATAGCAAATTGCTGATAGGGAGGTCAGTTATCTCAGGCAGTTTCATATGCCTTGTATTCCTGTAAAGGTCAGTTTCCCGCTGGTTTGAAAATGTAAAGGCTGCTAGAAGGCACAGTATATAAACAGAATGCTCATCAGGCACAGAGCATTGAATTCTGACACAGAGTTATTGTCTCACCTTGAAGGTTAAAATTAACACTTCATGTTTGTCCTTCTCAAATCCATCCTGTGAGGCTGCACAGGATAATTTAGACACAGAGATGTGATGCTAAAGGACATGGGTTAGCATCAGACTTGTTAGAGTTAAATAACCGTTGGCCTTGATGATCTCAAAGATCTTTTTCAGCCAAAACAGTCCTATCATTCTCTGGACAAGGAGCAATAGGAATAAGATGGAACACTTAGGAAGTTCTACCTCACCACGAGGAGAAGCTTCTTTACTGTTATGGAGCACTGGAAGAGGCTGCCCAGAGATCTTGTGGGATCTCCTTCTCTGGAGACTATCAAAATCTGCCTGGATGTGTTCTTGTGCAGCCTGCCCTAGGGAACCCTGCTTCAATGATCTCTCGAGGTCCCTTCCCACTCCTAGCACTCTATGATTCTGTGATAAGAGTCTATGAATTCTGCCAAGGCTTATATTTGAGCATACCTGCATGGCTGTTGCGAGGATCTGTTTCCCTACCCCACCACTCTGCCTACTAGCAGCACTCTTTGTGAACAAGCTGGGCGCAGAAACATTGTGAATGTTTTGTCAGTCTCTCTCTCCCTATAGAAGGTAACTGAGATTACGAATCTTTACATTAGTATTAAGTAAAATAAGCTATTATTTAAACAGAATCATAGAATCACAAAACTGTTTTGGTTGGAAAAGACCTCTAAGATCACCAAGTCCGACCGCTTGAACTAATTGACTCCTGATATATAACTTGAAAATTAGGCTTCTCATTTGAGTCTTGTGAATCAGTCCTTTGTGAGAGGTTGGGTGCACAGGCTCTCTCTCAAGGGGTTTTCCAAAGGCTGGCTCCAGGACATCTCAGCTTGACTTCTGCTGAATTTAATGGGAATTTGATCATGAAATTCCCATGACAGTAAGTTTAGCTAGCTGTCCATGAATACTATAAATAATTCTACTTTAGCTTCTGTAACTAAAAAGCCTATTAACGGTGTTCCCAAAGCTGTAGTTAATGTTTTGTAACAAATATTTAGATAGCTTCAGCCTGTTCCCTAGCAGAGTAGCATACACCACTAATGCCACATCCTGGCAGTAGAAAGTACTGGCTAGGCTGAATGAAAGCAGCTGATCCTTTGTTGAATTATCCCAAAGCAAATTCATTCACTATTCTTGTGCCTGAACCTATAGAAAGAAGATCATGTAGTAGCTGCCAGATAGAGTCTTCCTAAAGACTAGTGTCACAACGTGGTGTGATCCCATCCTCCTCAGTAATACCTGAACTGTGTACAGATGTGACAGCTGTTCCTGGTTTGGCCACCTCAGTCAGACTTCCTGGTCAGGCTGCATGGCTGGCTCTCCTCTGGGACAGGAGAAGTGGGTTTCTGTAGCCCTTTCCCCAAGCTACAGTACATGCACCTGATGTCCCACAGGAGCAGCAGCCCTCAGGATGTGCAGAATCAGCTCCATCATACCACTCCCAAGGCTGCACCTAACCTCTCACAACATCCTCACAGGCAAGCTTAGGAAGTGTGAGTTAGGTGAGTGGACAGTGAAGTGGGTTGAGAACTGGCTGAATGAGCTCAGAATGCTGCCATCAGTGGTGCAGGGTCTAGTTGGAGGCCTGTGGCTCATGGTGTTCTACAAGGGTCAGTTCTGGGTCCAGTCTTCTTCAGCATGTTCATCAGCAACCTGGATGAAAGGACAGGGCATCAGCAGGGTGTTTGAACTAGATGATCTCCAGAAGTCCCTTCCAAACCCCACCTTTCTATGATACCAAGGAGACAACTTGGAACAGATGTAGGCCAATAAACGGATTCGTATATGCAAAAACAAAATATAGGCAGAAGAAAACTAGCTGTAAATCATGCTACAGAAAGAGGCAAGCCCCTCTGTGCATGTTAGGAGATCTGTTTCCTCCTGGAAAGAAACCTTCTGTTTTAAACAAAGCTGTAATGCTTTGTCTTAAACCACTGAAAAGAAAAAGGGAAAAAAGTATGGGTTGGATTCACTGAGGTAACACCATACCTGTATGCAAAGAGGTATTCACACATCTTAAGTTTGCCCCTCATGCTTTTATCTGGTGGTAAGGACCTCTTATGCACCTTAAATGTGGATCCCTTCTATACAGAGTTGAAAGTCCATCCAACAGTATAGAAAATCTAAAATCATTTGCTGTCTAGCCAGCGACAACGATGCCAGGATGTCTGGCCTTGACCACTTCTGGCTTTCACTGGTAGGTGAAAGGTGTTAATCCACATTTCCCCACCACTGCTGTGAGAACTTTGTAACAGAAGGTTAAACAATCATTTCTCAAAACAATTAAGACAGTGTTAATCTAGCCTCAGCATGCAGACTATGGAGATGACCTCTCAGAGCCCCTTCTGGAGCTATTTTCTGCAACCTGCAAATGATTCAGGCTGTCAGAAAGCTACAGATCTGTCCTGGAGCAGCCATAAGTGCTCACATCTTGCATGTTTCTTTATATGTTTTGGCAGGTGTTGTTTGTTTGTTTGGGTTTGGTTTGTTTGGGTTTGGGTTTGTTGGTTTTGTGGTGTGCTTTGTGTGTGTGTGTGTGTGTGTTTTGTTTGGGGTTTGTTTTGGGTTAGGTTTGTTTTGGTTTTGTAATGGAAACAGAATCTATTGAATAACCTGGCCATAGAAAATTGATTCAGCTGAAGCCTTCAAAACTGCAGAGAGATCTTGGAATATAGTGTTCAAAAAAATACTCTCCATCATGGCCAAGTATGTTCCTTTTGCTTTAGGTGAGGCTTTAATGTCATGCTATATAGGTAGCCAATAGAGTGGAATCACATACTGTTGCTGAAAAACATCAGCTTTAAATCATAAAAAGCCAAGGCATTTAAGTACTCCTGAAAAAGCTGCTCAATAATTTCTTTATCAGGAGGAATCAACTGATAATAGCCACCTCCCTGATTCAGACAGATATAACAAGAACTAGCATCTCAGCCTGCATCAAAGCAGATTTCACAGAATTAGTCTGGGCTGCTCTTCAGATGCAGTGCTGATGTCCCTCTGGACACATCATTTATCACAATGTACTACAGCTGATTCATGGGTGCTGAATACAAATAGCTACGCCAATGTTAAGGATGTTGCAAAGCTAATAATGATAGCTATGAATCCTAGTTTACCATCACTGCGCTGCAAGCATGTAATTCATTTCAGGAAGGTGAGAAAGCTATTAAAAAGTAGCATAATGTGACTCATTCTGTCAGCCAGTATAAATAGCACAGGAGAAGCAGAGTTTGTCAGCATCGTTCCTGGCTTTGGATGCCTCTGAAGGGTATGTCTCCTTCCCTCCAGGTGGGGTGGATGTCTTGCTGCCTGTTCCTTAGTTACCTAGCAGAGAAAAATTAGTTACCTATAAGAGAAACTGCTTGTTATTTTGCTAGTGAAAGAAAGTTTTGGTTCTTTGGGCTACTATTTTACTATGTTACAGCACAAGGACTGAACTTGAAAGCTGCTTTGCAACTGGGGAAAAAAAAAAGCCTTCAAGATAACCTCATGCCTTACTCATCTGCTCAGGATTTAGTCACAGGGAAAGGAGAGAGAGCAAAATCCCTCAGATAATACTCAGAATGAATGATTTACCCAATTTCAGGAGTAAGTGTAAGTTTTTACATACTGTCAGCTCTGGAATGGTACTCTATTCAGATTAGAATTAAAAGGCAGGAAAAGTGCCTTTTTGAAGTGGGCAGAAGTGGATTAAGGCAAAGGCACTACAAATCTGCCAGTGTTTATAAGATCTGCAGATCATGCTCAACAGTCCCAAAGTGTCTGAGCTTCCTTTCCTATACCCTTTGTCTTACCCTGTGCCCATACTGTGCTTCTCACTGGGAAGCAGCCCTTAAAACACTTGTCTCTTCCTGATTAGTCTGCACTTTTGGTCGAAGCACAAATCCATGTCTAGCCCAGCTTTGAACACAGCTACATTAAATCACAGCCTCAGTTTCCATAAGAAAAAAAAAATGAACCCAAACCCTTCTAGCCTGCATGAAGACAAAAGAAAAATTCAATATATGAGTAATAAATTCCTATGTGAGTCCACATGAAACAATCATTTTCAGCTGGAACCTGATGGCTGGTGTTGTCCAAAGGAGCATCAGCTGTATAAATGGGAAGTCCCTGCAGGAGCCTCCCTTGCCTTAAGCCTGATCAAAGCCCAATGCTGCCCCACTCCTGTAGAGTGTACTAAATCCTCTGTCTATAACTCCTACTAACTTGCTCAAAATGGTACAAAGGACCAAGAATAGCAACCAAAAAAATAGCACACATAGCCTTTTACTGTGTCCCATGCTCCTTAGTTAGAAATTGGCCCCAGGTAGTCCTCCTCCATCCAGAGAACACAGAAAGACAGATTTCTCTTCCTATTTTAAATAGGCTTTGGCAGTTCTTAGAGCATGAAAAGAATAGTCAGACAGGAGGAGAAGAAATGATGGTCGACGATAACATTCCATAATAAAATGAGTGAAATTAAACTGAAATTAATGTTTGTATATGCATTTTAGGTAAGAAATAATCATTTCCAGCAGTTAAAAATATTCTTGCACACTTCTGACACAACAGTTATTAAACCTCTTCAGACATTTCCAGTAGGCTTTCAAAGCTATACCTTAGGAAGTACATTTGGTCTGAAATAGTCTGAAATAGAACCTGTAAATGGATTTTTTCTTATCATTTCTGAAGATATGTAAACTTAATTTAGTTGCTGGTTCTTTATCTCAATTCCCTTTTAATTGACATTCTGCTTAAACTAATGAAAAACCACCCTCTTTAAAGCCCCTGCCATTAGTACCTTTTTCTGGCCTTGTCAGGAATGACTGACAGAGAGGTGAAGCTTAAGCACTGATAGTTGGAAATCTTCCTGTTAATCCAAAGTCACCAAAATCTTCAGGCTCTTCAAACTGAACATACAGCTACTTTTTTTTTTTCTTTGTTCTTTTTGTTACTAGCTTCAAGAGGATTTCAAATAGTAGATAATGTGATTCAGTCAGACCTTGGTACGCTCTTAAAACTCCACTTAAAAAGCCTAACTGGGTTATTAGACACTGTGATTTATTCCAGAAAATGCTTTCAAAGAAAGCTCAGGGTGGGGGAATAAACTAAGAACAACAAACAACAAAGCATTGTATTTCAGAAATAGTGTGGCCAGCAGGAGCAGGGAGGTCATTCTGCCCTTGCACTCAGCACTGGTTAGGCCACACCTTGAGTACTGTGTCCAGTTCTGGGCCCCTCAGTTTAAGAAGGACATTGAGACTCCTGACCGTGTCCAGAGAAGGGCAACAAGGCTGGAGAGAGGCCTTGAGCACAGCCCTATGAGGGGAGGCTGCACTTGTTTAGCCTGCAGAAGAGGCTCAGGGGAGACCTTTTTGCTGTCTACCTGAAGGGAGGTTGCAGCCAGGTGGGGGTTGTTCTCTTCTCCCAGGCAACCAGCACCAGAACAAGAGGACACAGTCTCAAGCTGCACCAGGGGAAGTTTAGGCTCAAGGTGAGGAGAAAGTTCTTCCCAGAGAGTGTTGTTAGCCATTGGAATGTGCTGCCCAGGGAGGTGCTGGAGTCACCATCCCTGGAGGTGTTCAAAAAGCAATTGGATGCGGCACTTGGTGCCATGGTCTAGTAGTCATGAGGTCTTGGGTGACAGGTTGGACTTGATGACCTTTGAGGTCTTTTCCCACCTTATTGATTCTATGATTATATTTGGAACATAATCCACCAATTCTCCTTGAAGAGAGCCCAGATGCAGCAGATAAAACTAGGACTGAGAGTAAGCAAGGACTATCCAAGCAAGCCCAACCTACAATAAGTCTTCCTCAATTCACTTGACCTGTGGGCACATGTGTGTTCACTGGACAGAAACACAGCTTGGTGGCACAGGGCACTCTGCCTGTCTGAAGCATGTTATTCAGGTTACACTAACTCATCACTACTCTGCTAGACCATTGGGTTGGAGGAAAATCTTTCAGTGAAACAGGCTGGAGTAGATGAGTCACCCCTTCTAAAGACAGCCAAGGGGTTTTATGCTCCTGGACAAAATGCTTCTTGTTTCCGTAGTTTTTTGGGAAAGGTATAAAAAAAACCCCAAACCTTCTTGGTTTAATTCTTTATACTAAGGTTTTAATGTGGGGAGAAAAACAAAATACATTGTGTGTGTTTTCTGTGTGTTCTTTAACCAACTCTATTCACCACTCAACACTTAATAAATTACACACTAGCTTTAACATCTTTATTTTCTTGGACATCCTATAAGTGTTTACACATATTTATGTTTTCTATACGAATATTTTGCTTTTCAAGCCATCCTGGGGGGGGGGGGGTTTGTTTGTTTTTTCAGTAGTTTGCTGTAATCATTTGAGCTACAATTATCAATGTACTTCTTGGAAACCAGGGCTGTAATTCATTCCTGTCAGAAACAGATGGCTGAGAAAATGAAAGCAACAACAGCAGTGAAAGACAAGGCCACCTGGGTCCACCAAGCTGATGAGGAAAGCCTGTGAAGCTAATGCCAGTGATATCTGGAGCCAACACAAGAAGCAGGCTTTCAAAACAAGGAAAGCTAGGAAGCAGTCAGCAATGAATTAAAGATAAATAAATAACTAAAATGAAGCTGTAGGAGAAGCAGTCCTGGGAAATTTAGGCATAGTCAGCATCACAAAACATCTTAACTTTGAACTGAATTAAAAGGTGGAAAGAATGGACATCAAACATTTGTGAGTAAGGTCAAGCCAGCCTGATATTTTCACGGAAGACAACAGTTAATCAGAAATGAAAGCTCCTGTTACTTGACCTATGTCCCCTGACAACACAGGATGATTTCTTCTCTCCAGAGATCCCTTAAGCATTTTGTGAAGCAGCATACAGCATTCCCTGCAAACTGACAGATAGCCACATAAAGTCAAATTTCCTCCTCCTTTTGCCACTTCAAACTCCTGAACTGAGTGCCACCACTTCTACCAGACCAGGTGCCTGTTTGTAGGTTATGCTGGAAGAAGCTGAATAACCTAGAATTGCAATGGTAACAGCAAGAAGCCAGGGTTTAGTCAGTCATGAGGTGTTTGGTGATAGCTTGGACTTGATGATCTCTGTGGTCTTTTCCAACCTTATTGATTCTATGATTCCATGGAGCAGGGCAATTTCTAGCCTGTACTGGTGCCTGGTTTATTCCTCCCCAGATGCAGGACTCAACACTTGTCCTTATTGAACTTCAAGTTCAGAAAAAGTTTAGTGCTTTCTCTTCTCACTTATCTACAAAATCCCAAGAACTCCCAGGGAAATGGGCTGATCAGCACTAGCTACTGCTGTTATTTTTGCTTACAGATATAACATGTGGCATGATGCTGAGGGGCAAATATATGCAGAGCATCCTGTGGAGGCTTGAGTCCCTGTGCTGCACTTAGCAAAATTCAGCAGGATGCTCATATTTCACATGCAAAGGACAGCTCTGTGAGACTTAAAGGTACAGTACCCTTCAAAAGATGTGGAGGTGCAATCATAAACCACAGTATTTATTGTGGTGAAACAATACAGCCTTGCACAAATACAATTGCTAGTCATGGCTTGCAGTAGCAGTTATCTGCAACTGCAGCCACTTTGAGCTTTTGGGTTTTATTTAAAAAGCTTAATTGGAATTTTTATTACTCCCAATTAAGCTTTTTAATTAAAAAGAAAGTTGAAAGAGGCTGGAGGCAAGTACTGCTGAAACTCATATCTGCATAGACTCGGAAGGGGAAAAAAGGGGAGGTTTGTAAGATTGTGACTGTCAGCCAGCTGCAGCCTTCAGTAACGCTTAGTGCTGATCCCATTTACCTTGCCAGTGGCACACTGCAAACAGAGACACACACATCTAATTGGGAAAACAGGCTTTCAGCTTTAAATAGCACTATAAGAATACGAATCCTATTTCATTCCTGCAAAGGACACATCACATCAGTAATCCTAACTGCTCCTCTATATCTGCTTTATTTATTCAATTAGCTATTTGAGCCTGGTACACATTTTCCTTTTCCAAGACCAGGGTAGATTCACTACATAGTGAATTTAATGACACTCCAGCAGATATGGGACTACCTGTACATCTCAGTACAGACCTCTACATGTACAGATAGGACCAACAGGTAGCATGTTCACACAACAGAGACCCTCTGGCCCCTACCTGATAAAATCCAAACAATATTTTTGGCCTGAGATTTATTTCAATTTAACCTTCAAACTCAGTTGTTGCATGCAGCCTTTAACACTTTATTTGGATTAAGGAAAAAGCACTGGTTTAAAGAAAGAGCAAGAACTAAAATTAGCACAACACTTAGTAGCTGGATCATAATTGGACTCAATGATCTTAAAGGTCTTTTCCAACCAAAACGATCCTATCGTTCTAGCTATTACGGAGACCTCTGCAAGATTCAGCTGGCAAAGCAGAGGCTGGGAAACCTCCACATATTCAGACAACTGAAACTTTTGTTAGATGATTAAAAACTTGGACCAAATCTTAAAAAAACAGTTAAAATCCTGTCATTAATTCTTGCACATTAACTTTTCCACTCTTTGGAAGCAAAAATACATCACATTTAGCCCTGCTTGAGGTTTGTTCTTAGAGTAAGTCACCATCCCTGGAGGTATCACAGTATCACAGTATAGCTAAGGTTGGAAGAGACCTCAAGGATCATCAAGTCCAACCTGCCTCCACAGACCTCATGGCTAGACCATGGCATCAAGTGCCATGTCCAATCCCCTCTTGAACACCTCCAGGGACGGTGACTCCACCACCTCCCTGGGCAGCACATTCCAATGACAAACGACTCACTCGGTGAAGAACTTTCTCCTCACTTCGAGTCTAAACCTCCCCTGGCGCAGCTTGAGACTGTGTCCCCTTGTTCTGGTGCTGGTTGCTGGTGTTCAAGAGGGGATTGGACATGGCACTTGGTGCCATGGTTTAGTCATGAGGTCTGTGGTGACAGGTTGGACTTGATCTTTGAGGTCTCTTCCAAGCTTGGTGATTCTGTGATTCTGTGAGAGAATATTCTAACAAAGGGGGATGTCAGATTAACCCTTGGAATTTACTCTGTTGTTTCTAGAGGATGTCTGGTGAAAAGATTTTCAAAATATACTCAGTAACAAGGAATTTATTTTTATTTTAACATATCAAAGTGTAGCACAGGACACTGAGTTCACACAGAAATTATTTGGAAAGTGTAATGTTAGATCCATTTCCTAGCCAGAAACCTCCGCAGAGCTGCTTTTTACCCCACCTCTGCCTGAGGTAAATATCTTATTGAGAATTGCTCTTAGAGAATAGATGTGCTTTGCATAGGCTTTACAGGACAAAATTGTAGAAAGAAATGAAGGTTAGTGGGTGTATGCATGTTTTTTTCACATAGTTAAAGAATGAAGAGATTATCCAAGCTGCAAGTTGAAACACTTTTTTTCTCAGGAGAAAGCACAAGCCCTATGAGCAGAGGCTGAGGGAGCTGGGGTTGCTTAGCCTGGAGAAGAGGAGGCTCAGGGGAGACCTTATTGCTATCTACAACTACCTGAAGGGAGGTTGTAGCCAGGTGGGGGTTGGTCTCTTCTCCCAGGCAACCAGCACCAGAACAAAAGGACACAGTCTCAAGCTGCACCAGGGGAGGTTTAGGCTGAATGTTAGGAAGAAGCCCATTGGAATGGGCTGCCCAGGGAGGTGGTGGAGTCACCATCACTGGAGGTGTTTAGGAGGAGACTGGATGGGGTGTTTGATGCCATGGTTTAGTTGATTAGATAGTGTTGGATGATAGGTTGGACTTGATCTCAAAGGTCTCTTCCAACCTGGTTTATTCTATTCTATTCTATTCTAAAGAGGTATTTAATTCCACGGGGAATTAAGGTTTCAGGAAAGGTTGATTCCTCCTTGTTACTGTAGCTAAAGCTGTGTTTTGAGCAAAGACTAGAAAGTAAAGTGTGTGGATAAACATGAGCATTTTTTCTTAGAATGCCATAAACTAAAGATTTAGGGATGTTCACTTGCTTAGATACAGTCCAGACAGCGCTTTGATATCTTTAATAGAAATTATAAATCATGCTGGGTACGTTCTTGAAACAGATAATAGAATCATCCCAGTACATAAATCTTAGAACTTTTATGTCTTTTGTGTTCTTTATCTTTCCATCTCTTACATATTTAATTCTGAATATTTGCCTGTT
Organism: Dryobates pubescens; assembly: GCF_014839835.1. Classification (NCBI taxonomy): domain Eukaryota; kingdom Metazoa; phylum Chordata; class Aves; order Piciformes; family Picidae; genus Dryobates; species Dryobates pubescens. The sequence goes on from NC_071625.1 coordinate 7,429,806, forward strand.
TGTACATCAAATTCATTAGCAAACAGTTTACTAATTTAAAGGGAATAAGCTTCACAGATATTAGTAGTATGAGGACCAGAGATTATATTGTAATACTTCACTTTTAAAAATCTTAGGACTGTTCTTATCTACATCAGAGTACAATGAATACAACATACAACATGCAACATAGTCAGGCACCCAAAGCATTGTACTGATAACATTCTGCATTTTTAATATCTGTGACTTTTGAAGCCAAAACATCTCAGGGCTGACAACACAAAAGGTTTTCTCTAGCTGTGCACAACTGGAACCTCCCACACTGTGAACTGTGAAAGATGGTGAATTTTGCAGGCTGCTCACCCCAAGGTCACCATGGAAGCCATAAGAGAAAGCAGCCACTATTCTCTGATCTCTTGTTCACACATATGGGGTCCAAAAGCAAGAAAAAGGGAGAGCTTTGGCTCTACCTCCCCAAGCATAAATTAGTATAGCTGATCTGCAGGGTGAGCTCCGCTGCTGATCTATACTGGTATAGACATCCATGCTGTGTTTGATCCTGGAGCTGTACAGCTGTAATATTGACTCTAATTCAGGAGAGACTATGACTTGGCAATTTACATTAAATGCTCTAAGAGCAGCCATTCCAGACTATGTAAAGATGACAGCCATCTTAAAGATTCAGATCTGCTAAAGAAAAGGCCAGCACACAGCTTGGTTTCTCTGCACTCAGTGCTCCATTAACAAGATTGTCTTTTAAAAAACCACTGCTGGCAATACTGTACACACATCTACTCTGATTCATCAGTGAGCCTTGGGATATTTTTTCATGTTTATGGATGTGATTTTATGTATTTGCTCATGACTACCTCTTAGTGAAAGGCTGGCAATGTTTTAATATGAATCATTAAATATATTTTAGCAGGAATTATGACAACTTTGTTTCCATACAAAAATGAGGTTAGGTGTTTTATTTTGTTACTATTACTTACTGAGAATCTGCTGTGGCCCCATTGATAAGATGGGGACAAAGGTTTCAAAGCCAATTTCAGTTGTTTTAAATGGGTTATGTCATCTGGTATATACTGACAAATGTCTTTAGCAAGTGGGAAACCAAGGCAAATAAATGAGGTATAAATCTAAATCACTGGCTTGCATTATTTTCTCTGAAAAATCTGGTAGACTTTCTTCTTTAAGAAGTTATCCCTCCTGAAGGTGTGATACCAGCTGCAGGAGTGACACCAGCATCACTCCAGCACCATTCGAGAGTGGCTGAAGGGATGCTCACCTCTGCTCCAACCAAAGGAGGGTGGCTCTGAGCTAAATACAGAACTTTGGCTAACACTCAGGATGCACCCTCAATACAGCAGAGAGAGGGAGAAAGAAAAAAACCCAAACCTTATTTAAATGAGTCTACATTTTTCCTTTCTTGTTATGGGGTTGGCTATAAATGTCTGCCTTGCCTAATCTTCCAATCAGTCAATCTCAGTCAGGGAAGCCAAGGCACTTAGGAGCTGCTGCGGTTCCGAGTAATTACCTGAACAAAAGACCGTCTGGGATTGGACTTACTGTTGGCTCATCATTATTCAGCAGCATTTTCAGATCATGAAAGGAGAAACCTGGAAAGTACAAGGGAGGAGGGGCAAAAAAAGCCAGACAAATGAAAAGGAGGGGGAAAAAAAATCTCATGTAAATGTCGACCATAATAAAAAGGGTGGAGATGTATTGCTGATCAAAGCAAGGATTTCTGTGAGGATACGGAATTTGCAGGGGGGGTGGGTAGGGGGATAATTAAGAAGGTTTTTCTGCTTCAGCATGACATCTCTACTGGGGGGAGGGAAAAAAAGACAATGGACATTTGAGCTACAAATAACCAAACACTTATTTGGGCTGTCTGAAGCCCAGAGTTAGCTGCTATTTCAAGTCAAGATGGAAACTTAATCTTTGGTCTCTCACATAACTCACCTGATCAACAAGCCATTTAATAAGCTGCAGCATTTCTTTTTTTGTTTTCCCCTGAACCACTCTGAAAAGTCTCTGACTCAGCCTGATGTGAGGTGGAAAATATTGTAAGGTACACTCAGAAAATGTTGTGCAATAAGGAAATTACTACCCAGCTCCAGCTGAAACTGAACCCTGAGCCAAACCTTGAGTTCACACATACTGAGTTCAGTGCTCCACTCAGGAACACTCCAGTGGGCCATGGCCTTGTTTAAATGCTTTGGTAGAAACTCTAAGTTTAGACAGTGATTTTTATCAATATCCTCAGGTGGAAAGATTCTCACTTGATTCTATGGATATAGACAATTCCATACAGCAATGAACTTCTTTAGGGAGCCATTTTATTCAGAGATTCATAACATTTCCCATTAGCTCATCTAACTTAAAAACTTACATAAGCCACAGAAGCTGTCCCAATTATCCTGAGCTTTAGCTTCATCTCTTTTCTGCACTTTAATTTTTCACTGCTTCCAGAACTACACTCCCAGCTCCTAAACTTGGCTTGTGATTGGCAGGAATCAGAAGCCTTGATCATAGCCTCAGCCTATAGGCCAGCTCTTGATTGAAGATGGACTCAAGACCTTGTACTCCTTCAATAGCTAGCAGGTGATTTTCCCAGAAGAAGAAGATTTGCAACGAGTGTCTCAGAAGAAACAACCACACAAACATGAACAACCAGCTCTTTTAACTTATCCATGTGGAAACTTTGCTAAAGATAACCTTGTACTAAAAAGCAAGATCTTGTTACTTCTGCCTAGCTTCATCCTGGATTTCTGTTGTGGGGATTAAAACCTTCAAACGATGCCAGTGTCCACCTTTCTTGGTCTTGTAACTCTCTGATGATGCTGCCTAAACAGATTCTCACTTTACAGAAGTCCAGTATATGCCAGAAGCAGTTGATTTCCTCAGATGAAAGGCAATGTGCAGAACAGGAGGCTATCAGCAGCCCAGTGAGTAACATAAAACCTGTTGGAATGACTATCAAAGCAGCAGTTAAGACAGATGCTTATACAAATATATGTAGCATTGCACAACATGCAAAGAGGTAAAATTCTCTAAGATAAAGTCACACTTCTAGTAATTTAAAAAAAAAATGCTTTAAAATTATAATAAATAACAGCCATAAGAAAAGGAAGACCAACCCTGGTCACCCACAGCCCCTCTCATAGTACATGGTACAAAGTAAAGCAGAAAGAATGCTGTGGGGCCTGGGGATAGTGTTAGATTGTATGATTTTAATGCCCAAGCCATGAGATTACCAGTGTTAAATACTGGGAGAAACTGCTGCACATAACACAAGTTGTGCCATATTCCAGGGTAAAAATCTGTCAGTCAGGAAATCTACAGCTTTAAAGGCCTGAACTAAATTCACCCCTGCTGGCACAGAGGGTTGCAAATCATTTGAATAACTGCTGCAGAGAGCAGATGGTAGAAACACCCCAGTAAAAGAGTTTCAGATATACCTTAGTTAGGCAAGGGGAGTGAGAAAAGTAGAGAAAAAGTTGAAAGGAAATCTGGCATCATCATCAAAATAAGATTAACAGTAAATATCAGTAATAATAATACTACTACAACTGAATGGGAACTTAATTGGGAAAAAAAGTATGTCAAAATTGTTACAGAATCACAGAATAGTTTGGGTTGGAAGGAACCTTTAAAGGCCATCTAGTCCACCCCACCTTGTTCCTCTGGGCTCTCTAATGGATGCCACCAAACAAGAGCAGTTTGGTTTGCATGAACAGCATTTCTGAGAGTACCATTACAGCTAAATACCATCAGTCAAGTGCCACATTATATCATTTCTGGCTTGGGCTAGAGCACTGAATCAAAGGGGTCTCCTGGGGTTTCCAACTCTCTTCTGTCTTTGCACACCATAACTGGACACTTAAGTATCCCTCAAGGATGAGAAATTGCATGCAATGCAGTAACCTTCTCATTCAATGCCTTGCCCCAGGGCAAAGATCTATGAAACTCAATGTTGAACTGAGTTGCTCACCCTTACACTCCTCTTTTTCCAACAGACTGTGTGCCCTGCAATGCCTGAAAATCCTAGACAGATCACAACAGCAGAAATGGGTCACAGAGTCAGTGCTATAAAATCATAAATCACCAGAGCCATGGTTCTCAGGTAGAACTTTGCTGTTGTAAAATCAGGGCCTTGAAATTGAGAGAACCTTCTTGAATGCCCTTCCTCAGTGCTGCTGTGAACGTTCATCATATTTGTCAGATTAACAAATTAGGCTAAGACTGCAGAAGGACTCACTTCTTAGAAGTACACCATAAATAAACTTCAATTTGGTTAAGCTCTTTATAGACTACTGATGAATTAATTTGAACTTCTTTCTGGTGCTCTAAAACCATATAGGAAAGAGAGAGACACAGAGATCAGTCAAGTCATTAATCATATCACATGGTCTTGAAATAAACACATCACAAATCAGATCCCAATATGGCAAAGGAAGTTGACATTGGCTAAAATAAGTGACATTTTACAGAAGTAAAAGTACAAAGAAATAAAGGGAAAGACACAAAATGATACAAACCCATTTTACTTTGAAGGTAGCCTCAAATTCTGGGGCTCACTATCCTAAGTATAATGTTTTAAATGACTTACATTGCAGCCTATTTTAGCTACTTTAAAGGTAATAATGGGCATAATGGATGTCCTGTACATACATTTGGAGGAAAATAAAAAGCAATAAGTCAGAAATGTTGCCAAATACATCAGAAAACATTTGAAGCTTCTACTCCTACCTGCAAAATCGAAGTCACACTCACAGCTTTCCACTCAGACATGCAAATTGCAGCATTTATAGTAGCAAACCTGCCTTATTTGCATTTATTTTTCGTTAGAAATAACAACTTTGCCCATGTAGGCTTTTCATTTGTGTACACAAACCTATTATTGCACAGGGCATCATTGTGGAGGCTTAACTACAACTGCCATGCATGCTCATTACTACAATGCATACTCACTACCTCTTGCCTCACCAAGGGTTTTAAGATCCACAAACAAAACAAAACAAAACAAACAACAACAAAAGCAGCAGAAAACAATACAGGCTAAAAAACCCCAAAGGGTTTTTTTTTTGTGCCCTTAAGCACTGAAGAAGGCTTAAAGAAGATCAAGCACTTCAAATACTGCAACCTTCTTCACTGGAAATATGTCTGTTCGAATCAAACATGAACAGTACATGAAGAGTGATGAAATCTCTGATCAGGATCTCTAGATTTCAGTGAGTGGTCAGCTACAGCTTTCCTACTTTCTCTTTTACAAGAGTCACTATTAACTGCAAGAGCAGTTAAGAAAAAATTAATTCCTGTGAGAAAAAAGAAATTGGCAGTGCTTGTTTAAAACTGAACATACTCATATTTCACAAAGAAAGTGCACTGTAGATTATTCTTACTGCACTGAAAACAAGTGCACTGCACTGAAAAAAAAAGTGTAACCCCCAAGACAATGATGAAGGGAACATCCAAATATGAAATACTTTGGTAAGAAGATTAGAAAATGTCCTCATTGTTTGAGTTTGTAGTCAAGCATCTGGAATAATTCATCAGCAAAGTGGCCACCAGAACCAGCTGAAATCATAGAATCCTTTCAGCTGGAAAAGGCCTTTAAGATGATCAAGTTCAAACATTCTCTAACTCTAGCGAGGTTGGTGATAAACCACATCCCTCAGCACCACATCTCTGCCTCTTTTAAACATCTGCAAGGATGGGGATGCAACCACCTCCCTGGGGAGCCTATTCCAGTGGTTCAGAAAACTTTTAATGAAGAAGTTTCTTCTAAAATTCAACCTAAACCTCCCCTGGTGCAACCTGAGGCCATTTCCTCTCATCCTGTCACTTACTACTAAGAAAAAGAGACCAACACCCACCTCACTATGACCTCCTTTCAGGGTGTTGTAGAAAGTCATGAGGTCTCCCCTTGGCCTCCTTTTCTCCGGGCTAAATAACCATAGTTATAACCCTCAGCAGCTCAATGGAAGAAGTCACCCCTCTGGTACACCTACAGAAGCTATAAACTGGCTTGGAGGTGTTTTACAGCTTTTCTTCTAAACCAATGACTTCTGTAGGTAGCACAAAGGGAGAAAAGAAAACAAATGGGGAAAAGGGAGGGAAGATGAAGTTTTTTTCCAACCAGAAAGATTCTATGATTCTATAAATGCCCGTTCCCAACAGCCCAGAGATAGCATGTTCCAGCTCTACTATGGGGACAGACTGAGAGAGTTGGGGCTATTCAGTCTGGAGAAGAGAAGGCTTCAAGGAGACCTTATTGTGGCCTTCCAATATCTTAAGGAAGCCTACAAGAAAGCTGGTGAGAGTTTCAGCTAAGGATAAGACTAGGGGGAATGGGAAAAAAAATAGAAATGGATAGATTCAGATTGGATATTAGGAAGTTTTTCACCATGAGGGTGGTGAGACACTAGAACAAGTTGCCCAGGGAGGTGGTAGAAGCCTCATCCCTGGAGGTTTTTAAGGGCAGGCTGGATGTGGCTCTGAGCAGCCTGATCTAGCATGAGGGGTCACTGCCTATGGCAGGGGGTTGGAACTGGATGATCCTTGAGGTTCCTTCCAACCCTAACAATTCTATGTTTCTATGAACAACGATCCCATCACTTGTTTGCACAAGGACTCAGATTTATTCCTGGTGCTGGCAGACACGGGTGGGTGCCCCAGTCAGAAGCACAAGAAGGCATTTTGACACACTTTTGTGAAGGGAGCTCATTTTAACCTGGCGCTTCTCTCACGCTCCTCTGCTGAGCTGTCTTCTTGCTGCGCATTGCCACCTGCAGGACAACCAGCCACGGCCAACTGCTGCTTCTCCAAAAAAACAGGCTCCAAACTCTGTTTTCCTCACAGCCTTTAGCAATCATTTGTTTTCATGATGCAGCTAACATCATGATGCCAAGCATACATAGGCTTCAGTGAAAACACTTCTGGGAGAGGCAGCACTGACTAAAAAGTCACAGTGGTGAATGCCCCTGGACAGTACAACATGCCTAAGATGGTGCTGCCACTGCTAAGCCCCAGGCAAAGAGAGATAAAACCTTTTCCAAAATAAAATTTTCATTGAAGGACTGTGGGAGGGGGGAGAGGAAGATGAGATATTTGTGTTTAGAAACGGAGACAGGGAATCCAGGATTTAAAGGGAATACTGTATTGTTTGCCTTTCCAAAAGTCTAATTCCCCAGGATGACTTAACTAACTGCCCACCAGCTTCATGACACCTGAAGACAGCAGATACCTTTTCAGTGCTTGTTTAACACAGGGAGGGAGAATCAGTAAACATAAAATGTACTTTGTGATGTACCATGTGGAATCCTCACCCTACTGATCATCAAGGCAAAGCTTTCATTGACCCACAAGAACATCCTTTGATATCCACAGTCTGAATATAATGACTGTGTGAGATTTTTTTCTTAACTGAGGTTTCAGAAATGTCAAGGGCAAAACTGAATGTTACAAAAAGCAACTCAAATAGTTTCTTGTTGCACATAGGCTAAAACCAGCAGCAGTTTCCTTGTTACAAGGAAGATCTGCACACATTCTCCAGGAAATTGCTCCTTTCAGCTAACTATTGTTAACTGCTGGGAAAAGGAGGTTTAATATAAACCATTCAGACCATGAGGGAGTTAAACTCCAAGCAGTGAGAGAGTCTCAGCTGAGCCGAGTTGAATAAGAACACTGCATTGCAAGGAGCTGTCTCACTATCCTAGAGAGCACACCACTGCTGGGGTTCAAGAGGGCAGCAAAGTATGCCTGGAGGCAGAGCTGCTGGTGTGCTCTACTCATACAGCAACTCACTCAGGTCCTGTTCTTGCCGCACATCCACCACCATCATCAATACCAATTGCCCAAAAAAACACCCCACCCCACCACATGCAAAACAGGGCAGGGAAGCCATAAAGTGCATTGGAGGCACTTGTGCAAGGCTGATGCACAAACACCAAATGCAAATGTGGGGTGTACAGGTGTGGATGTGGTTCAGCAGAAACAGACATGGCAATTTAGGAAATTATGTTCAGCAGAAATCAACAGGACTCAGAAAGACAAAGAGTACAGAGCAGTGTGACTGGCTTAGTTTCAGAAAAGAGGCGTAATGAGACAAGGTGAAATGTTGCCATAAACGTGGCAGTGATTAACTGTTCTCATAGAATCAGAGAATTGTTTTGGCTGGAAAAGACCTCTAAGATCTGTATACAAGAAACTTGTAACACTGGTGAAAAGGATTTGTGCAAGGTGTAGGAAAAATCTGTGATTATAAAGAGACTTAAGTCTGGAAGAAGCTGGAGAAATAAGGAAATCCTTCCATTTAGAGGTATTTCATGGTATCATAGTATCAGTCAGGATTGGAAGGGATCACAAGGATCACCTAGTTCCAACCCCCTGCCATGGGCAGGGACACCTCACACTAGATCAGGCTGTTTAAATATCATCATGCCACTTGAGACACGTTAAAGTACCTGACAAATCTCTGCAGAGCTGGTGTATATTTCATAAGACCTCTGTGAGACCCATTCCCTTCTGAAGGCTGCTGGAGAGATCCCTTCAGATAGTTCAGACAGCACTAGTTGTTCACACATGAGTAAATGAATCAAGCCCAGGGACACTTAATTTGGACTTCAGCCCTCTTAACTTATCCACCAGTCTGAAATGTTCAACCCGTAAGAGGAGATGCTGACATAAAATCCTATTATCCTTGATAAATCCTCTGGTGAAGCCAGAAGAAGCATGAAAAGGGGGTCAGGGATGGTAGAGGCAAGTCAGCATTGCTTGGCTCTAAGGACAAGCAGCACAGAATCTGCTGGTTTGGGTAGAAACACGTGATCTGAATGACAAAATACACCATGACACGGACGCCCTTCCATGAATCCTCTTGAGGATAAGAGTGTGATCACTTTTTGCTTATTATTATAAATATGTTGTTATACAGCCCTGCCTTGTCTAACCTCTATAGCAGTATTACTCCACTAAGAAAATAATAACACAGTGGTAAATTGTATTATTTCTACAAGTAGTGTGAGAAATTGCTGATAACCAGAAAGGTTAATCCCTGTTCGGTCTTCAGTTGCTGCGCTACTGCGGTATAAATCTGATGGTAAATAGGGAGTAGGAGAGCAGAATTGAGCCTTTGTCTCCTCCATACAATACACAGTCATCTGAAAGTTTGACTCTTACTTTGCTTCAGCAGAGTAATTTCTCATCAGAGGCTTGTGCAGTAACAACAATTACAAAACAACTATTTAAAACAGCATTTATCTGCCCTTTCTGGCAGGTTCACTTTGGCTGCAGGAGCCTAGGGAAAGAAAGAAACACACAGCTGAAATGCACAAACCATTCGGCTTTAGTAGAGAAAAAGGGTCCCTCAAGGGGTGGCTAAAATACTCAGAGGATATATCTTCTGCACATCCAAACAAGCCTTAGATAGCTCTGTCCATAGAGCTGCAACACCAGGTAAGGAAGCTACTGCAAACAAGTGTTTATTCACTGTGTGGCATTTCTTTGTCCCTTCCTGCTGCTAATAGTATTCTTATGACACCAGACACTGAATAATTTGACATTTCAAATGTATGGCACTGTGACAATGATGTATGAGGCAACATTTACAGAGCTTGGCACAAGAAGCAAAATTAATACTGAAAAGTAAATGACTTGCTTAGATTGGCTGCTATTTCTAAGTTTGCAAGGTAAATAGTCAGTGTAACAGTTGAACTTGGGAACAGAGATAATTGATAGCTTTCAAGACACAACTGTAGATATTTACAGCCTACCTGCTTAACTACCTGCTTTCTAATAGCACCAAAATTATTTTGCTGCAGGCTTGTCAGGCCACTTCTGGCTAAAAACAGTCATACAATATAAATTCATTACGTTCTTTCTGTAAAGCAATGATCTTTAAGACTTCAAAGAAATAAGGCTGCAAAAACACAACTGAAGAAAACAGCCCATTGAGGTCAGTCAAGAGAGCTTCCAAGAAAATGGAAATGCATAGAGTAGTGCTCCCTGTGCAAAGTACTTGGTCTTCCTCTGGACAATGGGCTGCCTGGGGAGGTGGTGGAGTCGCTGTCATTGGAGGTTTTCAGGAGGAGACTTGATGGGGTGGTTGGTGCCATGGGTTAGTTGTTTAGGTGGTGTTGGATTGGTTGATGGGTTGGACGCGATGATCTTGAAGGCCTCTTCCAACCCGGTCTATTCTATTCTATTCTATTCTATTCTATTGTTTAAATAATTTGTGAAAGAAAAATTAAGAAATGTATTGAGGTCACCTGCCAGCCTTCCTTCTCCAGCCACCCCTCCCCATCCCTCCTGCTCATTCAGGACACATCCTCATGCTTAGTTTGCTTTAAGCTCAATCATCTTAAAAGACTTTTCCTGAAGGTCAAGAAGAAACAAAAAGCATATATCAACATGAAAGGAAGAGGAATAATCTAAGTGTGGATGCCAAGAAGGAACTGCAAAGAAACTAATCATGTCCAAGGCAGGCCAGAAGGACAGAGAGAAGAAAAGCATCGCTCCCTGAATTCCAGACCCACCAAACAATCATTTAGTTGTAACATAAATTGGTAGATTAGATTATGGAAAAATCATATGTCCCATGATCTCATCACAACTGATGTTGGTACAAGAAATGCTTTAGACTACATTTTAAAATGGGCAGCTAAAACAGATAGCTATACTGCCACGGAATGAATACCAAATGGGTGTTTCCCAGGTCTGTTTTCTAGGTTGACAAGACAAAAGCAAGAGACTCCTATGGCCTTAAGCACTGCTAGATTAACTTTGCAGGTGATAAGTTCTGTAACCTCCACAGAGTGCAGCTGACTCAGCACCATCATAACACATTGCTGCCTGATACAATCACATCTAGGACTTTGAAATGGCTAGAAGGTTATTAATCAGGATCTTCCTAATGTAAGATTAAGTCTCTCCATACTTCCAGCCTTCTGGATCTAAAATTCCATTTGTTCAAAGGTCTTATTACACATTCTTGGTTGTAAAAAGCTTTGAAAAGCATTTGTTTATGTATGACTCTGAATGCAATCTTCTCCAGCTGAAGGAGGTTAGAAGGCAAGGACTGCGTACTCTTGCTCCTATCTGGCTCAATCCTAGATTAGCAAAATCCTTCTGTCTAGTTTCAGGGCCAATGTTAATTTATATTACCCTTCATTAGATTAAGTTTTCCCATACTTAAACAAAACAAAATAACAACCAAAAAAACCCCACTGGAATAAACAATTTTGTCATTCTCTAGACACTCAAATCTACTATCAAGTCCCAAACAGGGGTTGAAATGTTTCTAACAAAGAAAACAGTATCTCGTTTAAATTAGGTCTTTTAACCTCCTTTAGTAAGTTCTATAATATCTTCATTTATATGTTTAGTAACTGTTGGAAAGTTCATTAACTGATCAGTTCACTGCATAATGATAATACAATTTATTTCTGTGGTGGAAACTGGAAGCAGGGTAAATCTCAGCCACAATTTCCTATTAAACCCTAACCCTAAAAATTAAAACACACAAAGAAAAAATAGTTTTAGGCAAAGAAGCAAGACAAATCAGTTTATATTCCAGACAGCAACACAGCTACTTTTTCTGATCTCCTGTTGAAGGGCCTTTTGTGAAGTCTCTACACAAAGTCTTTTTACTCATGTAAAAGGAAAGATCAATAAATATCTATTTGCTTTAGAAAAAATTCTGTCTATAAGCAATTTCTTACTAAGTTGACAGCCCTTTTCTTTAGTCCCAAACCAAAGCTATTAGACAGCCTTTTGGTGAGAGCTCTGTCCTCCAGGAACACTCTGAAAGTCAAGTGGTCTCTTACCTTTCAGTTGCATCTGGGACTGGCATTGAAGGGATTTAAGGTCATAGCAAAGGTGCCACGGTTTAACCCCAGCCAGAGACTCAGCCCCACAAAGCCACTCACTCAGTTGCCCATGGTGGGATAGAGGAGAGACCTGGAAGGGCGAAAGTGAGAAAACTCATGGGTTGAGAAGAACACAGTTTAATAGGTAAAGCAAAAGCCAGCACATGCAAGGAAAGCAAACCAAGGAACTCACTCACAACCAGATGTTCAGCTAACTCCAGGAGAGCTGAGCTCCGTCACATTCAACAGGTACTTGGGAAGACAAATACCATCAGTCTGAACATACTCCTCTCCTCCTTCTTCTTCCCCCAGTTTTGTATGTTGAGCATGGCATCATATGGTGTGGAATATCCCTTTGGTCAGTTGGGGTCAGCCATCCCAGTTCTCAACTTCTTCTGCACCCCCAGCCTGCTCACTGGTGTGGTGGCAGGAGGGGAAGAAAAGGCCTTGATTCCATGTTCGCTCTGCTCAGCAGTAACTAAACCATCCCTGTGTGACCAACACTGTTCCCAGCACAAATCCAAAACATAGCCCAAATAACAGCTACTGAGAAGCAAATCAACTGTACCCCAGCCAAAACCAGCACCACAGCTAGCATCCCCAGTTAGGCCCTGTAGTATGGATGGCTACAATGAGTTCCTGCCCCAGCCCTTTACTGAGACAATGCATCAAGACAGCATCTATTCTCTTCTTAACTCTGACAACTTCCACATCAGTTTACCAGCAGGTCAGATTAAGCTCAGAAGCTTGAGACTGACATGTGTTTTGAGATAATCAAGAGAAGCAGATGAATAAATACATTATATATGTTTAATTTTGGCAGGTTGAAAGTGTTTGGCATTGAAAATAAGAATGTTGTGGCAGGGCAAAACAAGACCTGCTCTCAGAATAGGTACAGAACAGATACTACACTTGCATACAGAGATACTCTCCCTTGCTTTTAAAACCCTGTACTGTCTTGTGGGCCCTCAGTAGAAGTTGTGATTCCTTAGACTATACAGATTCTCCTGGATTAATAAGTAATAATGCAAATTATGCACCTATTTGGACCAAATAGTGAGGCTGAAACAATTACACTAAGTTTTACATTAAGCAAGAAAATATTTCACAAGTGCTGTCACTGGATGTGTGACACAGTCCACATCATAGTCCTGTCCAGAGCCAAGCAGCATGGTGCTCAGTCTGGCAGTTGTGTTGCTCAACAGCAGAGTCAGCTACAACCACATACTGCTGTGAACTACGTTGGAGAAGTATAGAGAAAAATGGATCTCCTGAAGACAGGGAAAGGATAAGCTTGGGTAAGAGCAAGAACACAGACCAAGAGAGTATTTACTGCATGACATATCCTAAAAAACTTGTAATAACTCAAAGATGAAGTTATGGTTTTGATACAAAATTGCCTGGGATAAGTGAATAGCTTGTGTTTTGCTGAGGGATAGATCACCTCATCATAACAGTCTCCTCTGGAGATGGAAGGCAGAACCAGCAGTCAGCAACAGAAGTAAGAAACTGGTACTGTTTACCTTGAAGGAATTCAGAAGGTGCCAAGAGAGAAGTATGTGCTCCCATTCTTTGCTCTGAAATAAGAAGGTGAAACTCTGCAGTTTGCAAGGTAATATTGAGGGCCTAATATTTGGACTGTCTTTTGTAATCAGTCACCTCCTTACAACGGCCCAAAATAACAACCTGAGTGAAAGTAGGCAAAACTGTGCTCTTGGAATTGTGACAAATAATTGCTTTCATCATAACCTGAGAGAATAATAAACTCCTTAAGAACAGATGTGAGGTAAGGCTGATTTGTTCAGCATAACTTGCCAGCTGCTGTAAAAACCATGCTGCATTAAAAAAAAAAAAAGAGAGAGAGAGAGATTTATGTATCCTTCAGCATGAGAAATGTCAAAAAGTATTGAGGAAAAAAAGCTATGTTCTGCCTGGCAGGAAGATGATTCACCATCCACCTCTTGTAGTCGCTGAAGTCAGACACATTCATTACCCATTATGCTGAAGACTTTTATTTTTCCCCTTTTGGTGAATAAGCACTGAATTACCCGTATCACTGGGCCATCTCACTAAACACAGTGGCTGCTGCTCATCAAAATGATCATAAAGTTATCTGTGAGGGATTCCAGACATTTAAATATATGGAAGCTGCCTCTGTTAATAACAGCAATCTATATTCTGTTCTGAGAGGGCTGCACGCCAGTTCCAAAACCCACCCATCAACCCCACATGCAAATATCAGTGCTCAGTGAGCGCTTGTGGTTTAAGACTCTGCCTTTCAGAGAAGACAAGCATTTGGCAATCGTCAGGGGCAGAGTCAATGAAAAGGTGAAGTCACCAGATGAGGCTCTACAGAGCAACAGGCTAAATCAGTGGGCCGAGGGCAACTGTATAATGCTGAACAAGACCAAGCGCTGGGTCCTACACTTGGGTCACAACAATCCCATGCAATGCTCCAAGCTTGGGGCAGAGCGGTTGGAAACTGCCCAGGAGAGAAAGATCTAGGGGCTGATCGACAACCAGCTGAACATGAGACAATGAGTGCCCAGGTGGCCAAGAAGGCCAACAGCATCCTGGCCTGGATCAAGAACAGTGTGACCAGCAGGACCAGGAAAGTGATTGTCCCCCTGTACTGGTGTGGCCACACCTTGAGTACTGTGCTCCATTCTGGACCACTCACTACCAAAAAAGACATTGAGCCACTGGAGCACGTCTAGAGGACAACAAAGCTTGTGAAGGACAGGTCTGGTGAAGTGCAGTTTAACCTGGAGAAAAGGAGGCTGAGGATAGACCTTCTCACTCTCTACAAGTCCCTGAAAGGAAGGGTGTTCTTTTTTTCTCCCTAGTAACAAGAGTCAGGATAAGAGGCAAGTCTCTCTCCAGCTCTCCTGTAGCTCCCTTCAAATACTGGAAGCCTGTTGGAAAGTCTCTCCAGGGCCTTATCTTCTTCAGGCTGAACAACCCCAACTCTCTCAGCCTGTCTTCATAGGAGAGGTGCTCTTTAAACAAGCTTCTGAGGAAAATGCAGTTTCTAACACTCTCTTTGAACTAACAGATTTAACATAACTTTAATCTACAAAAACTGACCAAGGAAAGCCTTCTTCTCCTCTTCTTTTCCTTTTAATCCTTGGTGTGGTGAATAAAGGTCTTGGTCTCAAGTTGAATTCAGCCCTTCAACAATACTTCTCACAAGTTATCTATGGTGACAAAATCAGTATGTACTGCATGCAGTAGAGCTATAGAATGAATGTTCTAAGTGAAGAGGAAGCATTTTAAGGTCCTCTTTGATTCACATATCCTGTCATTAAAAACAACAACAAAAATCAAATTAAGCACTGCTGCTCTCTATTGGAAATTAAATCAAAAGGCATTAGTGATATATACAGTTAGATTAGGAGTCAAATCAAGGAAGATAAAGCAGCATGCTCCCCAGAATACTATCCATAAAATGTATCTTGCTAACTTGGATCTAGTGAGCTGCTAGTTTTAGCTGCTCATGCATTTGCTCCAAGTAGATTCATAGACTGAGTCAGCTGAACTCTTAGGCTTTGTGGGATTGTTCAGTTTGTCTTTTTCTTAAATGGTTTATGCCCACATACCCCTCCTCATCACTCTGAAGAAGCTGTTATATACACTGGGCAGTTCAGACCCTCTGATTAGGAACATGCCTCTTCTTTTACTATACCATGAACAAATGTTCTAGCACGTGGCTTAGATGCAGCTTCAAACACCAAAAGAAGCACCTCACCAAACTTCAGTTGTCCAGAAGACTGGCATCAACTTCAGTGCTATCATTTAGGCTTCTTCTATGCAGTCAGTGGACAGAAACAGACATCTCCAGAGCAGGATTCATTTCATCTATTCCAGAATAAGATAAAGCATCCACTAGAAGTACCTGCCTCTTTTCTTTTGAGGCATCCTATACAACCACCTCAGAACTGATATCTAACTTTCCAACATTTTCAGTTAAAGATGAATCCCACCCTTACTGCCTAAGGCTGTACCTAATTACCTAGAAAAAACATAGCATGCTCCAGGATTTTGATTGCCCACCAGGGATTCTGCTGGAACTTGCTTGAATTTCCTTTCTATGGAAATCAGAGCAATAGGATGCAATGAGGAAGCAGCCTTGAGCACTCCAGGGTCATAGCCTGAAAAGGCACCAGGATGCCATCTCTGACAGCATCTCAATAAGATTAGCTATGGCAGCTTACAGCTGTACAACCTTTCATTGCTGGAGACAGGTCTGCTCAGCATGGTGCAGTGCTCCACGGATCCCAGAGGCTTCTTGGAACAAGCTAGTCCAGAAGCAAGGTAGTTGCATCGACCCAGCCCCACATACCAACTTTGCATCACAGCTAATTAGCCACTTTAATTCAGCACACTGCCTTTCTTATATGCAAGCTACATGGTACAAATCCAGCTTGGTTATTTCTTCATTTGAGATATAACCAGAATACCTGGAAACTCACACAGACTTTACTAGTTTGTATTTTAAAGGTTGCCTCTGCTGCTAAAGGACTGGAAACACATCTTCCCCACATGAAAACTTCTTTCCTGGAGCATAGCTGAAGCTCAGGGGAGATAAAGGAGGAGAACTGTACAAGGACAAGCCCTGAGCTATAGGAGACAGTCTTACCAAAACACAACAAATATTTCCATACTGAAGAGCTTAAGTGCCTCCAAGGTCAACCTGTTCCCAGTGCTCAGATAAGCTTATAAAGGAGGGGGTGGGAAAAGTGTCCCTTTCTATCCCCTCAGACATTTTGAATGCTAAATTTTTCGATCCCATGTTATAACCATGTATTATGCAAACACTTGCACTTTTTTGATCTATGTTTTGATGAAGGGTTTTGACAGGACAGCCCCTTTTGTAACCTCCAGCGATGACACAGCTTCCCCCAGGGATAGCTGAGGCATGGGCACAGAGTCAACCAGTATGCGACTGTCCCATTCTGCACTGCTTGATTTCTCCCAGAGAGTGGTATAAATTGAAAAGTTAACTTGGGGCTCATCCAACAGTCAGTGAATACAATGCTCAGTGGTGAACAGCCTACACCAAAGCCTGGTCCATCGTCAGTGGAAACCTGCCTGCTCCTACCTGGAGGATTATTACACTTTGACTTTGCAAAAATATTACTTGCCTGCAACTGCCTCAGCACTTTTAGCTGTCCTTGGGTCCTGAGATTAAAACAGCAGGTATGCAAGGAGCTGAAGTACTGTACCTTCTTTTCTGCAGAGCGATGGCCTTGACCCCCCTCCTCTGCAGGATCAGGGCCAGAGTGAGCAGCTTCCACCCCAAAGTCCTCTCCTCCCAACTGCACACCATTACCACTAAACACAAAAACAGGCTCACACGTCTGCCACAGTGTCACTTTGGAGCGACAGCAGCTGCACATGGCACAAGCCACAAGTATCTGAAAGCCTCAGCTGCACATTGGGCAAAGGAAGACTTCCAGCCACAAAGCAGGGAAGGAGGCATGTGTTTCCAGACCACACCCAGCCACTGAAAAAATGACTGAAATTAGCTGCCACTTGGTTTCTTTGGGTCTGAAGCCTGGGATGCTTGAAATAATCCATATTTATTCAAGCAATGCCAGTGAAGAGTGGGAATCAACATCAGTGCACGTCTATCATCAGCCTACCTCCTCAGTACATGCACCATATGCCTTCCCTGCACATCTTCATCTCTTTCTTTAGTTAGCTGTAGCCTGGATGTTACTTAGGAAAGAGTCTTTCTGCACATCTGCCATCTCCAAGTGAGGATATTACTGCAAAAATCATTAGCAGCAAAGGCAGAGAGAGTTACTCAGGAGACTTCTGACTCACACTTCACACCACAAGTCACAGTGCAATGACATTTTCAGGGTATTCAGGGACAGACATCAGAATCATAAGGAACCTAACTCTGATGTATATATTTTGACAGTATCTGAGGGCAAGGAGCACATAAACTACAGCACATAAACCAAAGCACTTTACTTCCTAAATACAGTTCATGGTGTGCAGAAAGGCCAGAAATTAGCTCTGTACTCCCTGTCTGGTGATTCCCCAGGCACAGGGAGCTCTCAGCATCACCTTTCCAAAAAGCTCTAGAAACAGCAAAGGGAACTGACAAGAGCACAAGGCTTTCTAGCACAAAACTCTGGCTGAGAGTTCTGGTAAAACTCTCAGCTTTAACCTTCATATTGTGCCTTCACCAGTACTGGCAGGTGAACAATCCTGCTACTTTCCCTTTTGTTCACAGCAGAAGAGAATCCAGAAAGATTTGATACTTCATCCACCAAGAACAGTAACAACATTCACTAGAGAGAGATGTGGGCTTCTGACAGTTCACTAAAGTTCTATCTGTGCAATAAAACTAAATTTGAATTTTGTATTCTAAAGATCATTTGGTATGATGTGGAAAAGAACCAATATTGTTCCATGGGTTTCTGAGCACTGTAACTCCATGAAACACATGGAAATCTTCCATGTTCATAGCCACGATAAATACATTAGTCCAATCACTCACATTCATTACCAAATATGCTTAAGTCCTTAACAACATGAACCTTGATGAAGCCTGCTACACTATGTCAGTGACATCCCAGAGCAGTTTATTAGGACAAGGATAGGCTGAAGGAGCTGGGATTGTTTAGCCTGGAGAAGAAGAGGCTCAGGGGAGACATTATGGCTGTCACAACTACCTGAAGGGAGGTTGCAGCCAGGAGGGGGTTGGTTTCTTCTCCCCAGCAACCAGCACCAGAACAAGAGGACACAGTCGCAGATGCACCAGGGGAAGTTTAGGCTTGAGGTGAGGAGAAAGTTCTTCACAGAGAGAGTTGTTAGCCATTGCAATGAGCTGCCCAGGGAGGTGGTGGAGTCACCGTCCCTGGAGGTGTTCAAGAAGGGATTGGACGTGGCACTTGGTGCCATGGTCTAGTAGTCATGAGGTCTTGGGTGACAGGTTGGGCTTGATGATCTTTGAGGTCTTTTCCAACCTTGTTGATTCTATGATTCTATGACATGTAAGACAGGATTTTATGGTCTGTTGGCATGTTGCTGCCTCTCAGCATGAACACAAAACTCAGCTGCTGAACAGAGTTGCCCTGTCTCCCAATACAGGCTTGGAAATAGACATCAAGCATGCCTTCATTTGTCCTTGCATCTGATTCAAGTCATCCAAAGGGCCAACATACCCTTTCACATAGCTGTTCACCTAGAAGAAGAACACTTTCTATGTGGTACATGAGACTGGGGAGAAAAGACGAAGGAATTCATTCCAGCTCTGAGAAGAGCTCTTTTGTTCTTTTTTAAGCATATGAATATGCACACATTTAATCTCCTGCCTCGTTTTAAATGTCAGATGGAAACTGGCTTCACAGTCGATGCCACATCTTGGTCTCATGGGACATAAGGAGAGAACAGCTTGATCTACAAATCGAAGCGCAATTAAAGTTAGTTACATCATGCCTTAATTTTTAGCAACACAGGAGGGTCGAGCACACACATTTTACGCTGAGCAAGAAACACCAATGAATCCAGGTGAAAAGTGAGGCAACCAAAACCAAATAAAGGCAAGCCTCAGTACTTCTCTAACCACTTGGGAGGAGTGGATGATGCGCAGTAAGATAAACCAAGTAGGCTTGTGCATTGTCTTCCGGAGGATGCCTAGCTGCACACATGGAGTTGCTCCAAAACAGATTCAACACACAGAGTCCCTGAAGCAAACACAGATGTATCAACCATAACTTAGAAATTTTAAAACACAACTACTATTAAGCTTCTTTTTTTAGTTTTTCAGAAGGGCTAGACAGTTGGTTACAGGGTTGTTTTTTCCCCACGTATAACCTATATATTAGCAGATGTTTCTTGTCAAATCTTCTGTTATTTGGATAATTCTAATCCTCACTGTTCATATAGGACTCCTACCAATAATGTATTAAGGTAAAAGACATGTTTATCACTTCATTCAGTTTATAAATTTATTTCTTGTATAGTTATATGAATGTTAGCTCCCCAATATTCAGGAGAAATGCCTAAGAGCAAGCATTTTGTTTATATACAATTTGATTAAAAGTAAGCACAATGCAACTGTTCATAGGTGATGAGACAGTTAAAACAATCTCCAGCTTCCATCTGAGTATAGGGGGGAGAAAGAGGATTCAAAATGCTAAGCAAGTTTCAGACTTAAAAATGAAATTATGTTACCCATTCAGACCTGGAGTAAATGGCACTGAATGTTAAGCCAAACAGATAATCTTTCCCTCAGGAAAGAAAAGAAGAGGAGGGGGGGCAAGTTTTAAATTAATCTCCAAGCACAGGATTAAGTCAGTAAAATTACAGCCTAGCCTTCCTTCCACCAACTCTAATCATAAACAGCCCAAGTCTGCTAAAGATCAAGTATCCTCCTTTCACACTGACTGCCAATAATGACAATAATGCCTGCCAGGACTGCATCTAGGGCAGTTCTCTGCACCATGTTTTGCAAGAAGGAAGTCATCCTACTCATCAATTAATCCTGAATTAATCAAAGTATACTTATTTTACAGTTCAGGGCTAAGCACAGTAGAATCTCTTTTCAGGACAGCTTTTTCCACCACAGTGAGAATTTTAGTAAAATGACAGCACTGCTCACAGCACTCATGGTCAGCACTGAGAGGCAAAGAGACCAGACCAGAGCTGACTCTTAACTGGGCAGCTCAGCCTAGAATTACTTTGGCAAGATATGAACAGCCAAGAAGATACTGTCCCAGTTTCTCAGCCACCCTGACAGTAGCTGCTGACTCCTCCATCGGAAGACAGCGAGACAAAGCCTTTCTCATTTGAATGGGATCACAAAGGAGTTTCACAGGTAACCCTGGTACAATCATGCCAAAATTAAAGAAATAGATCACAAATCAATCCTTTAGTGTGAGAAGCAGGAACTTCTGCCCATCCTCCAGACACACTCTGGTAGCAGAACTGATGTAGGTCCAAGGGAACAGTCTGAAGAGTGGCACTGACTTGCGAAACAGACATGAAAAAAAGTCCTTTCTCTGAAGGGAGCCAAGCCAAAACAAAATGTTCTCACTGTGTGGTGAATATCCAAGTACTCTCATAAAAAACACCTTCTACAATCATGTGTGCCACTCACAGCTTCTGAGCTCTCTTCCCTGGTGCGTGTGTCTACATAATGTACAAACACAGGCACACTCTCAAGGGTGCTTTCTACCTTGAACAACCTTCACTCCATTTTCCTGCTCCAGGAAACTATTAAATGGCATATATCCATGCCTGCTAAGCAAAGCTGGAAATATGTTCTTGAACTACTGATACAGTGGCACATAAGTCACATTTAATCACTCTCCAGAATAAGTATCTCCTAGAAGAAGAATGGGAGAAAGGATGAAGCATCAACCCTCCTCCATCCATTAAGGCAGGGAAGGAGGCCGAGAAATAATGCAACTTGCCTAGTACCAGTAAAGAATTCTGTGGCAGAGCAGGGCACTAAGACTGTTAATCAGTTTAGTACTTTAACCCCAAAACATTTTGTCTATTAGAAGAGTAATGAAAAATTACATAGATTATTTAACATGTAACTGGATAGAAGAGAGGATAGTCAGGTAAAAGCTATTCTAAAAGCAAGAAAGCATGCCTCCATCTCCAAAACAATGTAACTGTTTCACTGTGGCATCCCCATTCTACAAGTTCAGCTCATTGATCACACAGAAAAAAAGAAAACACTGCTATGAAATCATTCAGCATTTAAATTGCATTGCTTCAGAACTTGACTCCATCTTTTCACTTCATAAAAAATGGGCAAGAATGGTTTCACCAAAAAAACCCTCTGCATCTGCAGAACATGCATCTGCAAAATTCAGCTGGAGTCAGTAAAAGGACACTTTCCTCATGTCAAATTTTACCACAAAATATGTAACTCTGGCTCAGTTATTTTCATTTCTTGTCTCACCTACTCTGCAAGTTCAGATTACTACAACCGGTAAAACTGCAAGTCTTGTTATTTGAGCTGCAGCTCAGTTAGTGGAGGAATAAGCATCTTCCAAGACATGTCTAGAGTAACACATTTTGGAAAGCCATTCTGCAAAAGTTTTAGAGAGATTTAAAATGGGCAGGAATAATGTTCCATTTCATCAGACACTTTCCACATTTTTAAACTGAATGGCAGAGATGCAAGCTCAGGATTTTTTCTTCCTTGCTGCCTGCCAAGCAAGTCAGACCTTCAGCCTTTTCTTTTACTTCAGAGTACTTAATGAATGGCACCATGATACAAAATCTCCAATTCAGCTCTGAGCTGAAGGCAGAGAGCAGATCCTGAGGATTTTGCTAATAAACTAAGCTGAAAATAAGCCCACCCTTGTCTTTGACATACAGATGTTAGCAGAGAGGCATCATTTTCCCAGAGTAAATACAATGGAAAGGTTTTTCAACATAACTGCTGAAGCTGCAATGAGCTCCTACCTACCATATCAGCAAGTCTAAACATCTACTTGTTTTCATCTCCAAAGAGTCATTAAATGCCTAATACCAAATTCAGTCAATTTGAAGACACAAAGAGGTGACTGAAGATCAGGTCAAGCCACATTCTCAAGTAAAAGGATGCACTAAGGAGGTGAAAAAAATATTAAGCTTAACTCCTCACCTAAGCTCATTTGGTGCAAACATTTACAGAATGAGGCACTCACAGTTTTTGTGCTGGAAAGGTGTCTTAGATCTGCTTGCCATTTCAGAAGACAGTGAAGAGTAACCTAACCAGAGAGACAAGTGACAAATCATGCTGTGTTGGACTCTGCAAAGCAGGGCAATGATGTTTAAGTCCTTGTTCCAAGCCAGAAAAATAAAAGATTTAGACCTTTATTTACCATTATGTACTTTTAGCATCCTACCTACCTGAATAGTTTGTGTTCCAAGATAGCAGGTTTCTGGGTTTGCAATCATTATTTTACAGGAAATGTCAGAATATCCAAAGTTTTGCCTACATTGGACCAAGACTACCACCTAGAAAGAAAGCTTTGACATTTCGCAGCTCACTATGCCACATTCAGGCCTGACATAAGTGATTCCACCCCCTTGCACATATTTGTGCCCAGTTTCACAAGGCCTGATTTAACCCTGATCTCTAAACTACTCTTAGACAGAACTGGGAGCAGCTGCCATTTATTATTTTGTACCACAAGCAACTATTCCACTCTTCAGCATCAATTTAAAATCAATTGCACAGCACCACAGTCAGCCAGTTACCTAAATACACCTCGGATAGGTAAGGCTCAATTACACTGGAGGAGTGAAGAATACACAGAAAAGATTCACTACCAGCTCAGATGGTTATCAATAAAAGATGTAATCAGCAAGGGACCACATGAAATACAACAACATGGACATGTTTTGTGAATTAATCTTCCTGTATTTCATTAAAATCAATTTTTAATCTTTTCTCAGTGTTAGACTCTACTCAACACCCAGACCACTGGAAAATTTTGTCTTGGCCAGGCGTGGATATCTCTGGTGAACTTCTCCATGTGGATTTACCTTACCATACCATCCTGCTGGCCCATCAGGGTAGTCACAACAGCACTGCACGTCCTGGGCACTGATCAGTAAATGACATGCCTGGCAGACCCAGACACAATTTACAGGTTCCCATGGAGCAGACCTCAGCCAAACTGCTCAGCATGTCACCAAGAATGGATTGAGGAGCACCACAGAATCACAGAATGGTAGGGTTTAGAAGGGACCCCTGGGGATCATGTAGAATCATCTAGACCTATCCCTCTGCTAAAGCAGGGTCACCTAGATCAGGTCTCCAAACTAAGGAGAGTTGGGTGGAAACCCTGATTTTGTTCCCAAGCAAGCACTCTGAGAGCACACTTACGAGATGTGTAATAGACCAGGAATCTCCTCTGCATCTGGACAACCTTTTGGGTATAAGACATACTCATTAAACACTACCAGCAGCTCAAGAGCAAAGGGAGAAATGTACTGAACGAATATTCCTCATGATAATGAACAGGCCAACAGAAAAGAAAATGGAGACAAACAGAAGAGCCAGGGACAGGAATGGGTAAGGTACCATTATAATCCTCTTACCTTGTTTCAGCTTCCTCCCAGGAGAATTTTCTTGGCTTTTACAAGTGTTCAACATATTTGTTCTCCCTACTTGATAGATGCAAAGACAGCTGGAGTTACAAATTCTTCTCACACTGGAATTTCAATTTTGTGCCACACAAATGTGGAAAAGCAGGTAAAAGTAAAGAGTTTTGGGTTATTATTGTCAGTTAAAGACCCCCAAATCTGCTGCATTGGTACAGTGGCTTGCCCTTGGTTTTGTTTTTCTTTTAAAAGCAATAAAAAGCTTTTCTTCTAGATTCAATAATATGGAAAGCTTTGGAGCTCTGCATCCAAACAAGCTTTTAGCAGTGTAGGTATACATTCACTTTTTATTAGTAGTATTATCACTACCACTATTATGTGGGGTTTTTTTCCAAAGCTTTTTTACCTCTGTGGATTCTAGTCTTATCTACCATGGAATAATTTATCAGTCCTATACTCATGGGAAAAAGAGAGGTTTCCTTTTCTTCTTCCTTGAATGCTATCTGCTGCAAAACAAAATGTAAAACCTGCTGTTTTCTGTCAATTACTTATGAATAGAGAAAGGGAAAAAAAAACAACCCACAATATCTGATATTGTATTTCTTTGTGAATAACTCAGCTGGTTATACTTTTCTATGGAATATACAATTAGTATATCCACAATGGAACAGAAACAACATAAAGGCCGAGCTAAATCTGCTTTTGTACGCAGAAGGAGTAGCAAATGTGAAAATAGGTCACAGACAGGCTTCTGACAGGTGCTGGAAGCTCTGCTTGGGTGACAGCACAGATAGCTGTTGGTGTGATGCCATGCCCAGCCCACCCCATGCTAGGATCCACAGCCCTGCAGCAGCCAACCATGAGCCAGCCTTTGGACAAACACACTCTGAGCACCTGGATGGTCTTCAGTGATGATTGAGGGAGGTGGTGATGATGATGAATCATAGAATTGTCTGTTTGGAAAAGGCCTTAAGACCACTGAGTCTAACCATAGCCTAGTATCTCCCTGCACACACCTGTTAGACCATGTCCCTAAGCACCTCATCCAAACATCTTTTCAACACCTCCATGGAAGGTGACTCTCCAGGCAGCCTGTTCTGGTGCTTGATGACCCTTTTGGTGAAGAAATTTTTCCTAGTATCTAATCTAAACCTCCCCTGGTGCAACTCAAGGCTGTTTCCTCTCATCCTACCATTTGTTACCTGGGAGAAGAGGCTGGCCCCCACCTCACTACAACCTCCCTCACACTCCCTATGGATTGCTCCTGCTGCCAGTGCAGTTAGCACTGACCAGAGTACACTAAACAGATGGAAGTGCTGTATACTGACTATTAAGCTTTGTCCACATATATTATTGGATAATATTTACTGAGCATTTGGATGACTATTATCTACTTTGTCATGTAGAGATTTATTTTCTCTGATATAAATTAAAATCTATGAAACAGGAGGAAAAGAAGGAAATGAGAGGCAATTCTCAAACCAGTGCTGCCTACTTCCATGAAAGCCACTGTAACAACACTGTCACAATCTGCAAGCCCAGAATAACAGCATAAAAACAACAACAGAAAAATGCTGGCTCCTGCTCAGTGGCATCAGAGGGAGGTTACAGAGCTGCAGCAAGCATGCTCTTGCTAAGACCAAGGCAAGGCTGAGGGAGCTGGGATTGTTTAGCCTGGAGAGGAGGAGGCTCAGGGGAGACCTCATTGCTCTCTACAACTACCTGAAGGGTGGTTGTATCCAGGAAGGGGTTGGTCTCTTCTCTCTAGCAACCAACACCAGAACAAGAGGACACAGTCTCAAGCTGCACCAAGGGAAGTTTAGGCTCAAGGTGAGGAGAAAGTTCTTCACTGAGAGAGTCGTTCACCATTCGAATGCGCTGCCCAGGGAGGTGGTGGAGTCACCATCCCTGGAGGTGTTCAAGAGGGGACTGGACATGGCACTTGGTGCTATGGTCTAGTCATGAGGTCTGTGGTGACAGGTTGGACTCGATGATCTTTGAGGTCTCTTCCAACCTTGGTGATACTGTGATACTTTGGTACCTACAGCACTGTGCAACACTCCTGCAACACAACACATCTTTGAATCCATTCCTCATCCCCCAGGCTTCCTTTCCTATATGGCATCAAACCAGATCTATTTCCAGTGTAATTAATATGAATAATAGATTTGTATTTTAGTGATTAATTTATAATTAGAGTTGTCCCTATCATAGGTCTCACCTCATACAAAGATAGCAAGGCCAGAACTAGGCATGGGTGTTCAAATTAAAACAGACCTGCACTTTCTGAATTTGGAAGATTGAAGCTGGAATTCATACAATCCTATCCTTGAATTAAAGTAGCAGGCTCTCTACATTTCTGGTTGTTACAGGTAAGGCAGGGTTATCTCAAAAAACAGAATCCAAACCAGCAGGGGAGTCTCAGCAAGAAGGCTGAGGACTGAATGCACATGGTGAGTAAATTATCCTCTCATCTTCCAAACTGCTCCCTCTGGATTGGTTAATGATATGCATTAGTTGTGTGCATCAGCACAGAAAAAAAACCCTGAGCCACGTTTCCACACAATAAATGATCTCTTTATCAGGAAGGGATAGGTGGACTAACTGGACAGCAGCAGCCAGGCAAATAAATGAAGTTGTCAAATAAACAATTTGTGAACTTCATCGTACCCCAAAGGATTAACTCTAATCTCTCCATTTGGATTCTGTCCTCAGCTTCTATTACAGGCAAGGTAAAATTACAAGTGTTTGTGACATGTCTACCCTTGCTGGGCCACTGCTTGTGTTTCTTTGACTAAAGACAGGATTTCAATTATTAGCATTCTTGGATTAACAGGGGAAGAAAGAGGACAGCAGAAAAAGCTCCAGAAAATCCACTGAATGTCCAAGGCAGTAATCCAAGCAGTTACTTCCTAGCATAATGTACAATTAAGTGACTAAGTACATCTGTCAATGTAGTAGGCAGCTAAATACACAGGGAACTCATCACTGAACCTGAAAGTAGAAGACAAGACTAGGCAGACAAGCATGAGGACTCCAGTCCCTGAAAAAGTTATGAATGATTTACTACTGCATGGGAGGGAAAGTAGGGCAATGGGACAGCCTGAAGGGTATTGTCTCAGGAAGAGGGAGGAGCCCTGGTGCCAGGCAGTGGGACTTCCTTGATGTCCACTTATCCTACAGAAGAAGGGAACAGGGTCAGTGAAGTCCATTCACTAGGAATCACATCTGTGTTTATCTGGCAATCCAGCCATGCAAAGCCCACACACTCCCCGGGGGCAGGGGCTGTAATGTCAGCTTTCCCCAGAGGTGTCCCAGTGGAAGAAAACTCCAGCACAGGCTGAAGGTGCTACATTCCCTATGCTGCCAGGGGAGAGAGAAAGGCCACATTAGGAAGACTAGATGCTCACTGAACGTTGGTGGGTTTTCCTTTGCCACTTTCAAGATGTTTTGAGAATGATTTGAAATAATCACTAGTGATACCTGTAAATACTGGTCTACTGGATTTCTTCCACATAACCATAACTAACTGTGCTAAAATAGTATCGTAGCGACCAAAAATGTTTACCAGCTGGTATCTTTTCTTTCTTCTTCTCTTTTTCTTTTTTAATGAACAATCTATGAACTCCATTTGGAAAAGGAATGAAGACAAGACACATAGGGCAGAAGAGTCATTTCAGATAGTAAATAAAATAAAAAAAGGGCAAAACTTTCAGCTCCCACAAAAACCCAGACATACAAAACCTTTAGATCACACACCGTGGCAATGCAATAATTTCCCCTCTCAATTTTCACCAGAGGTCAGTAACTATTTCAGGTGCTTCTAAAAACCCAGTTTTTAACAATTTTGAAAGTACAGTATCACAGTTTCACCAAGGTTGGAAGAGACCTCAAAGATCATGGAGTCCAACCTGTCACCACAGACCTCATGACTACTAAACTATGGCACCAAGTGCCACGTCCAATCCCCTCTTGAACACCTCCAGGGATGGTGACTCCACCACCTCCCTAACAATATATAATATGTTGTCAACTCAAAAGAGGACTTGCAAGACATCTTTTGCAAAGAAACCCAGGCATTCATTGGAACAATAATGCAGAGAGTGCATGAGACAACATCTCTATTCCATGAGGCTGTACCTGCAGACACACAGACAGGACAATCATCAGGTTTGGTATAAACCAGAAAGTGTCACCCAGTTAGAAAACTTTTTTAAAGGAAGCCTTGAAAAAGAATAAACATAAAACCATCTGCAGCAGGCCTCCAGGGCTCATTTAGATGTGCTCTCCACTTTCATGAGTCAGTCTACACATAGTCCTTGGCCAAACTGCGTTAAGTGCTTAGAACTAACACATGCTTGCTAAAACTGTGTGATTTAAATTGTATTGCGTTATCTTAAACTTTTCAGATGACCTCCTACTGCACAGCACCACAGGAGTGAATTGCTTTAAAGCACATGACATCCTCCAAGAAGCACAAAGTGACTACCAGAGCCTTGTTTCTGACCCAGAAACTGAAACAGCCTTTTTGTTACAGAACAGATGGTAGCAGGAAATCATCATTAAAGCATGCATGTTACAATTGGCATTTAGCACTGATGCCAGTTTTTACATGTGGAGTTCCTCTTAAAAATGCAGAGAATTATGATCATTGCATGTTTGTCTCCTCTTATGGACTTGCAGGTTAAATACCTCAACATAGCAGTAAAAGGGCTTTTTGCTTCTAAATCTCAGGCCTGGAAATTCGCTCTGGGGAATTGGAAGTCAAGCTGGGATGTTTCCTCTTAAGCATTAGTACCAGAAATAAAGGCTTTGCAAACCAAATTTAACTCTCAGTTGTGCTTCTGTAAATTCCCTACTTTTAAATCAAGCTTTTAGTTTTGAACAGCACATCAGCTTCATTGCCTTAAATGGTTCTCAGGGAAAATATTTAAAGGTGTTGGAGCTAAGATCGAAAGGAAAGAGATTCACCTGAGCACTGCTGATGCAGGAACCTGAGTCCCTGACAAATATTGTCCTACCAAGGGTCTCTGGCACAGGTCAGCCCCACTCTGCACAACTCTTGCTCGAGGCCCCGAGCAGGAACTGCTGTGATGTCTGCTTAATAGTCTCCAAACTCTCTTTGGCCTTCAGACTGCTGACTCAGACATCTATTCTTCTGCTTCACATTTTCCCTTGAGAAATAATGTGGAAGATATCTTTAATAAATAAGACTTCCCCTGAAGACAAGGCTTCAGTTGAGTAAGTAGGGAGCTGAATTATCTTTTCGGTCCAGAGATGAGTTTCAGCATTTCTGTCCCTTGTGGCTGCCCTGCTAAATGCCACTGAACCAATGAGCAGGCTAAAACAGAGCGCCTTCCCCAAGCCATACTGGCTGAGGTCACTTGTGCCACAGTGATTTATTTCCCTCAAGGACATGCTGACAATAACAGCATGTTATCAGTATTTCTGATCCATGTATGGCCACGTTACATGGCTGTAAGACCTTGTGGCAGTTACAACAGGCAATGGAGGCTAAGCAAGAGCAGGCACACCTATGCTTAGCTCTCCTTCCTGATACTAAGTACACACTTTGCTCACTCTAAAAATTTGCATAGCCTCAGGTATTGTTCTTCTGCACTACTCTGGGCTTGCAAAAAGCTGCTTTACCACTGGCTTGGGTTCAGAGAATTTGGACAAGTCAGTTTGGGCCCATGCTGGCAACACAGTCTAATCGCTGCGTACAGCTGCTTAAAGAAGGAGTTCATTTCACTGGCAAGCATGGAAAACTACTGCCAGACCTGCCAATCAGGGACACTTCATCAAAACTAATTTCACCTCTAAGCTCTGTCACCGAGTATTTTGTAAGCCCATTATTTTCAGGCCAGCTCTAAAATAATGCAGCAGAAATTCCAGAATGCCCAGAAATGTCTGCAACATTTTTTGCCTGTTTATGAAACACTTCTTAGCAAAGCTGACAATGTCTTGACTGAAGCAAGTCCCAGATAAATCTGGTAGATCTCTCTGCTTATTTGGATGCACAAAGCTCCACAGCAACACTGGTGCATTTCTGAAATAGCTGATGGCAAGCCAAGCTTATTTACTTGTTCAGGTCTACAGGTTCAAATTGCCTCAGCTAACTTACTTGGAACTAATGCCATTATAAATGTTTGTAAATGTCAGAGATTATCCTCTTGGTTGATTTTATATTACTTACTCTTCAGTGCTTTAAAATGATCCAGTGCTGCCCTATTTAAAAGTATACTTTCCCCAAATACATGCAAATGCACCAAATGCAAGAGTTTCCTATTGTTGTGAAGTTTCTTGAATGGCAGGGGGAAATGGGGGGGGGAGGGAGAAACCACTGTTCTGCTTCCACAATTGAAGCTACATTCTATTTCCATTGCATTTATTTAGAAAACCAAAACCAAAACAAACACACACACACAAAATACCCACCCAAAACAAAACCATCTGCAATACATAACAACTTTAGACTGCAGATCTGGAAATGTTCAAATTCTTACCTTTGCATCAGGAAACAGGCAATAATTATATGTATAACTTGTAGCATTCACTGAGATTTACTGCAATTTAGTCTCTCTTCCCCAGAATTATCAAGAGAGGAAGATACAGATAGCCAGTATTTGCTTTGAAAAGAAACACTGACCCCACTATTTCATCTCCCTTTTACAAGAATACTTAGAAAGGGAAAGCTTATGAAAATTAATACAGAAGTTACACAAAAACTAGTTCAGGTCAGGCAACAATACAATCACACTTGTCACAAGCAACACTTTACCATCACTTAATGGATTCAGACTTATTGATGTCTGAATTTTAGGTACACTTCTATTATGCTTTGCTTCAAATGTGAAATACCTTAGAAAACATAGGGCAAGAACTGTCAAAAGACACAAACCCAAACCTTACTTCCAACACTAAAAATTACACAGTTCTGTACTTGGAATCAGCATGAGCCTCAATAAAGGATGGGAGTGTCCCCCAAGGTATAACAAAGGGAATTACTACATTCAAAATTTGTGCATTTTTCTGTTTCTCCTTCCTTTTATACTCTTAAAAGAAACATAGTAGCATTTGCTTCTCACCTAATAATCAAAAATTGACACAATTTTAAATACCAAGTAAATCACCACAGCACAACAATCCAATTTTTTAATCCTAAAATAACATGTGAAATAATCTCAACAGCAGCAGGTGCATTTTTCTGTCAGATCGCTTCCAGAACATCAGCAAAAAGTAGCACTGGAACAAAGAAACAGAGAAATTAGTTTGAAAGAGCACTTATAGAACAGCACTTCTGCCATTTTCAGTGGTCAAGAGCATGCATGAATGTTTGGATTTATCAGCCAAGGACTAATGGTGGACAGTTGATATGTGCTAGTATAGCTAACCCCCCTCTAAAACACAGCTTATATTGTGATAGCAAAGTACTCTTTTTCCAGTACAGTATTCTTCTTCCTTGGAATATGTGAGGGATCCACCAGAAAAACCTAAGTGATGACAGAAAGCAGTACTTTTGACATCCAAATTATAAATATAGAAGGCACAAAATAAAGTCTCTATTGTCACCTCATGAATGACTAAGAACATGAGGCTTTTTACATGCTGGATGAGTTCATAATATCTCCCTTATGGTTTATTTGAACTTTTCCAGAGAAGAAGAATGATTTGCCTGGCCACATTTTATTACCTATGGCACCGATTAGAAGGAATCTTCCTTCCTCCCTCAGACATATTGCAGGGCTCTGCCAGCGTCTCCTGAACATCCCTCTTAGGCGGGAGTCTTTCCTCAAAAATGGCAAAGGTGACCCCATGTAGATGAGAGATGAGATGCAACAAAAAACCCTTAAGCATCATTAGCTATGGAGATCACTCTGGTTTAGGCAAGCTACTAAAGAGGAGTGAGCAGTCTGCTGGAATGTTCAATATACTCACACCAAATGTAAGCACGAATTAGGAGTACGTGTGAGCAATGCACAGTGCAGGGTCAGCACAAATATACACCAGGTCAAAATGCCTTCCTGAAGTCAGGGAAAAGCACCTTCCTCGTTTGTATCTCTGAACAGGAATTGTTCTACAGAGACAATGACTGATGTTAAGAACTTTCCTAGGGCCACTAGACTCAACATATTATGTAAATGGCAGCATTCATAACTTTTCTCCATCTAAAATGTAATTATAACTCCTCTCTGTGATATAGCAACAGACAATCCTTCTCTGCAAGGAGATGATCCTAATCAGGTTAACCTGAATTTTGACATTGATTTGCATAGGAAGAATATTTGGACCCTGACTACTTATGCATAAAACAGCAGTTACCTGCCTCTAAGACATTTCCTACATTGGAACTAATCTGTCACCTTGCATGACTCTCCCAGCTTCCAAATTGAGCTTCAGAAGTGGTCCGATTTTCACATCGCTGTTCCTAAGTCAGCAGCTATTACCCATAACTAATATAATATGACAACGCTCCTCAATGTCCCACTCTTGAAATGCCCTTAGTAATTGCCATCATTCAATATTTAGAATTATGCATGCTGGGAAAATGTAGTTCCTCAGTACAGTGTCTGTTAATGCACAGAGGTTCAGCTCAGACCTTTATTCCTGAGCTCTCAGAGGTCATCGGAGCTCTCTAAATCTAAGTGCTTCAAAACAAACACATTTCAAAACTACGAGGTTTCTCCACAGAGAATATTCTTGTAAGTATAATGGGGCAATTTTGATCAAGTTCTCTTTTGTTTGGCTGCTATCAGTAAAAACAGATCAGGTTCAGTTCCCGTTACTTAAGCCACTCAGGTATGCCAACATCCTACCAGAGTTACTCTGGAGCTCTGCAGCTAACTTTGCCAATGCCACTCTAGCTTACATGAGAGGAATTATGACAAATAATGGCATATAATTGCCACTTCTGCTCTTCGAGGTCTGTTACCCTGCTGACCTGGTCTTTACTTCCCAATGTCAGAGAGCAGTCCAGAAGAGAAGGGCTTTGGGGGTGCTGAGAAGCTGAACATAAGCCAACAATGAGCACTGGCTGCCCAGAAAATCAACCATGTCCTAGGCTGCATCAAAAGCAGCATGGCCAGCAGGACAAGGGAAGGGATTCTCCCATTTTACTCCACTCTGGGGAGACTCCATCTGGATTCCTGTGGCCAGCTCTCAAGACCTCAGCACAAGATGGACATGCATCTGTTAGAGCACGTCCAGAAGAGGGACATGAAGATAACCCAAGGGCTGGAGCACTTCTTCTATGAAGACAAGCTGAATGAGTTGAGGTTGTTCAGCCTGGAGAAGAGCAGGCTCTGGGAAGACCTTATTACAGCCTTTCAGTACTTAAAGGGGGCTATTGGAGAGCTGGAGAAGGTCACTTTGCAAGGTTACATAGTTACAGGACAAGCAGTAATGGCTTCAAACTGGAATAAGCTCCATTGAGATTTGACATCATGAAAAAATTGTTCCTAATGAGGGTGGTAAGGCACTGGAACAGGCTGCTTAGAGAAGTTGTGGAGGCTCCAAGCCTGAAAGTATGCAAAGGCAGGTTGGATGGGTCCTTGAGCAACCTGGTCTAGTAAGTGGTGTCCCAGTCCATAGCAGGGGTCTGGAAGTAGATGATCTTTAAGGTCCTTTCCAATTAAAACCATACTATGATTCTGTAACTCTATGAAATATTTTTTTATAACAGTCTTCTGCGCCAGTCCATTAATATTCTATTTCCCACTGGGCTTAAGTGCAAGGAGCCTGGCTTTACTTCCCTTTCTCACATAAATAGCACTTTTCCACATAAACTGATCCACTGAATCTAGCAGCACTTGCACCATGTATTACATGAAACTGAGTCAAATTGGGTGCAAATACAAATGTGAGATCAAAATCAGGCCCACCCCACACTCATTTCTATGGGTGCAGACTGCAAACCCATTAGCAAGGTGCTGTGTGGATGGAGACATAGATGGTGTTCCTGTGCACACAAGACAGACAATGACTGACTAAATGGGTGTATATGACAAAAAAAAAAAAGCACATGTAAAAGCAATAAAACAGTGCTCTATTTCAAATGGCCAGCCACAAATCCCTGCTCAGAAGAGAGAAAAAGTATAGTGTCCTACAACAGCAGCAATTGTAGCCCTTAGACCACTAGTGGGAGTCCCTGAGGCCACAGGAACTTTCCCAGTGCTTTCTATCACAAACTTTATTAAAAGTCATATTGGTCACTCATAAATGTTGAGATGTGACAGGAGCCCAAAGAGCCACAGCTCAATGCTTAAGAAGAGAAGACTAGCTTTGAAGAAAATTAACTCATATTCTACCACTGATAAGCAGTATTTATTTAGGTCAAGGCAAAAGAGCTAAACACGACCCAAGTATGAGGTAGAAACATAAAAATGCCTTTGGGCGAGCTTCTCTTCTCTTGCCTACATCTCATCTGATTTCTCAGCATCTTGAGGTATGAGAGTGCATTAACACAAGCAATATTTTTGTCTCTACCCTGAAATCTTGAGACTGTGACTCGGTCAGTCATCTGAGTGATCAGCTCACCATCCCTAGACCATTACATATTTGAGAGGGTGTTATTTTATCAGCGCCAAGTAGCACTGAAGTCTCAATTCATGGCAGAGAATTTCTGAGAGTAGAAGTCTTTTTGGTCTGCAGACAACAGGAACAGAAGAACCTAAAGAAATCTTCACAGATTATTAAAAAGGAAGCCAGTCAATATCCAGGTATTTGACTGGAGCTGTTTTTACTGTCATTGTCCTTGAAAGCATCCTCTGCATGGAAGAAAAAAAAAAATGTAGAAGGTGTTTAATTGTATTAAATGTAAAAATATATATATCAGTGTCTTTCCTCTTCATTACACTATGGTTTTCTTTCATATTCTCCAAAAGGAATAATTTAATGGACTCAAACAGGCAGAAGTAAGTTAAATAATAACAGAAGAAAATTTTGTCAGAAGTAACATGGACCCATTTATATCACAGTGCCTCTTTCCTTTTCAGCATGTTCACCTATTTAAGGATCAGGTTAAATCTGGTTTGCTTTAATTTTTAAGAGTTAGTAAAGAAACAAAAAATACATTAGGCAAAAAGAGACATTTTTGAGAGGATAGTTGATTGGAAGGCTAGCCAATGATGACAGAGAATGCCGTCAAGTACAGAAGAGTTTTAAACTAAATCCCCAAGCAAGCAGAATTATGTTGTCAAATGGGGATAAATTTAGAATGAGAGTAGCAGGAAACAAAAAAACAACTCTCCAAAACATCATTTTTTTTCCTTTTGAATAGAAGAAAAATAACACCAAGATAAGAGGATATAGAGAAAGATTAAAGAGAGCAATGTGCATTGCTAGTGGCTAATATCACCACCAATTTTTTTTGTTGCAAAAGAGAAAATTTGCTCTCTCAGAACAAGAGAAACAAGTCTCAAGATGTGCCAGGGGAGGTTTAGGCTGGAGGTTAGGAAGAAGTTCTATACAGAGAGAGTGATTGCCCATTGGAATGAGCTGCCCAGGGAGTTGGTGGAGTCACCATCACTGGAGGTGTTCAGGAAGAGATTTGATGGGGTGCTTGGTTGCATGGTTTAGTTGATTAGGTGGTGTTGGGTGATAGGTTGGACACGATGATCTTGAAGGTCTCTTCCAACCTGGTTTATTCTAATTCCAAGTGGGACTAGTTAGTCAGGATTCAAATTCATGCCTATATAAATTAACTCATAGTTTCTAACAGGAGATGTACATTCTGATCTTCAGGGGGAAAAGTAACTTTAAAGAACAGTGGGCATATTGCAGATGAGAGAGAAACCAAGAAAAGTGTTAGAGTAGCTCTGAACAGGATCTAAATGTCTTGGAAAATAGCCAAATTTGCTGAGTGTGATTAGATCCAATTAGTGCTAAGCTTTCATTAGGAACCCTCATTTAAAATAAATTATGGGTAATTTATGACACACTGTCCCCTTTTCATGATGCCTTTATAGGACAGCTGGGTGCTTTAAATTCATTTCAAAAACCCTGTTGAAAATATAGGAGCTAGCTTGTTGCACCTTCCAGGCCTAACTCAGCTAGAGGAAGACAGCAATTTTGTCACCCAGAAGATGTGCTTGAATTACTGCTCAGCTCTCAGTGTGGTTGATCCTGCGTCTAAGTAAATCTCAGGATTCATCAGTGAATCTCACAGCATGCCCCATTCAGTACCTATCACTAAATTATCTTTCAGGGGCCCACACTGAGATTTCATTAGTTCTGTTTCCAACTTTTATAAGTTACTCAGAGACTGCTTGAATCTTTCTTTCCTTTATGGGGATTCTCACATTCAGACAAGAGAGTTAAAGGAGAGCTCAAGTATATTTGTGGAAAATGTGAGAGGAGATGACAGAGCTTTCAGACTACCCAGAAGGCTGAGCTGCCTCATCCTTTAATGGCACTGACTAAAATCAAACATAACAATAAGGGATTTAGCACAGGAAAGGCTAGTCTTCTAATTTAGCCCAGCTCTGTGAGATCATCATTCTTTCCCTGTTGGAAAGCAGAGGGAAATGGTACCCACACTGTATTATTCCTCAAGAGGTTACTGAGATATCTGTGGAGATTCACAGGATGAGACCGATGCTGTAAATTACTAAACAGTACCTCAGTGAAAAACATGAAGAGGTATTTCTGGAAGGCAAACTGAGAAGAGTCCTTCAGAGTATTTATCTAAGCAATCACAACTAACAATTCAAGGCAACAAAAGCAGTAAAAGAAACATAATCAAAGCAACTGACTTGCCACTCAGCCAGATATTTTTAATAAGTAATGTTGGCAGCGGGGGGTGGGGAGGAAGGGTGGGTCCTGAAGAAAGAGTTCTCATTTGGTGGTCTTTGCCAGTGTATTTTCTGGATAAATAATATTCTCTGCAACACAGAAAATACACACACCTGCTAGGGTTAGAGGCAAAGATGGACCTTCACCCAAAAATCAATCATGTTATGGTTAGTTACCCTTTTCCTCATTAGCAGAACTGGTCGTAGAGCAAACATCTGGTCCAGACACATGGATCTTTAATAAGACATGGCAATAATTTGCTTTCCAATTTTTCACAACATCCAAATATATCATCAAGAGCACAGCCTAGAGTAACCCTTCTGCTCTGTTTTCCCTCTAGGGGAAAGGAAAAAAAGAAAATTAAGGCCACAAAAAAAAAAGAAATTGAAGTACCATAGAGGGTTCAAAAGCTGCAGCTGGAAAATTTATGTACAGCTTATAGTTGTTTGCTGATCAAAAAATATGATGAATATTCAAATTAAGTCTGTAACACCTACTGTAAGAGACCTAATAGCAGCCTTCTAGTACCTAGAGAGCAACATTTCTGAATGATACTACATTGACAACCTGTGCAAATCCATCCAAAAAACCTCCAAAAATGGGTCTCTCAAAGAAATGAAGTTGTCTGCAAATGCTAATCCTAGCAAACCCCCTCAAACATAAACTTAGATGGCCAAACATAGGTAAGAAGCCTTGTCCCCAGGTGGGTATGGAAAGACACTGCACTGAAGCGAGACTAGACCAGATCACACATGAGCCTAGTCAGCAAAAAGAAGTTTCCTTACCACTCTACATTAGCCACTCAACCCCTTCCTAAAAGGATCATCTATCATGTTCAAAGATTTTTCTCTCTGCCATGAATCCTCAACCACTGCTTAGTCTCTGGCATCAGCTGGATGGTATTGATCCCAGCAATCTTTTTTGTGTGTGTGTGTGACGTAAACATCTAACAGGCCTGAGAACAAAACAATCAATTCATTTCACATACACCACTGAACAGTCTTCTGGCATTAATGACTTCAACCCACTATTGACATGGCTGGAAAAGGACTAATGACTTCCATAAGAAGATTCTTTATGACATTGGCAATCCTTTCACCCTCTACTTGCCCCCACTACCACCTCTCTGAAACTTTAATCAAGGAAGGAGGTTAGGAAAAGATGGTTTGTAAATGCAGTATTGGCTGCAGGCTCCAAAAACTTCAGCTTGTAACCACATATCATCTTTAATGGTCATGTCCCTGATTATTTATTTTTCAGACAGCAGCTTAAGTCATTTGAACAACTTTGTGGGCAATTTCCTCTACCCCATTTCTTGAGACATTTGCAGGCATTTCATAGGTACCAGCTCTTTACATTATTTTCTAGCTCATCACTTTTACTATCATTTTGACTTAGAACTCATTTCTTTGATGTATAATAATCTGCTGAGAGAACACAGGATATCAAAGGACAGAAACATCTTCATCACCTGATGTGTAGCATGATCTGCATGTCAGAAAGAAATGGTAAGGTGTTATTTATGCTGCCTCTCACCTATCTCTCTAGCACGAAAGTCAGATTGCTACCATTCAAATAACAGTGCACAACTGATTTCACAAGGAAGAAACTCCATTTAATACCAGGCAAGGAAAATTCACAGACTGAGCTTTGAGGTACAAAATCCTGTATTCTACATTATACAAAGTATGAGAGTCCAGTTGTCTTTGTCACATAACTGTTCACTTCTCTTTAGATTAATCTGCAGAATAGAATAGACCAGACCAGGTTGGAAGAGACCTTTGAGTTATCAAGTCCAACCTATCATCCAACACCATCTAATCAACTAAACCATGGCACCAAGTACCCTATCCAGTCTCTTCCTAAACACCTCCAGTGATAGTGACTCCACCACCTCTCTGGGCAGCACATTCCAATGGGCAATCACTCTTTCTATGAGGAACTTCTTCCTAACATCCAGCCTAAACCTCCCCTGGCACAGCTTGAGACTGTGTCCTCTTGTTCTGGTGCTGGCCATATGGGAGAACAGACCAGCCCCCACCTGGCTACAACCTCCTTTCAGGTAGTTGTAGACAGCAATGAGGTCTCCCCTGAGCCTCCTCCTCTGCAGGCTAAGCAACCCCAGCTCGCTCAGCCTCTCCTCATAGGGCTGTGCTCCAAACCCTCCCCAGCTTTGTTGCCCTTCTCTGGACACCTTCCAGCAACTCAACGTCTTTCCTAAACTGAGGGGCCCAGAACTGGACACAGTACTCAAGGTGTGGCCTAACCAGTGCTGTGTACAGGGGCAGAATGACCTCCCTGCTCCTGCTGGCCACACTGTTCCTGATACAGGCCAGGATGCCATTGGCCTTTTTGGCCACCTGGGCACACTGCTGGCTCATGTTCAGCCTACTATCAACCAGTACCCCTAGGTCCTTTTCTGCCTGGCCACCCAGGCCATAAGATTTAGGTTCTACATATAACTTCTCACCTATTCCTCTTTTTTTCTTACTCTGCTTTATTTTTACTCTTTCCTGCTTCTCTCTTTCATCTCATTGGTGCAGGTTTGCTGGGTCTCAGGCTGGATGCTAAAACAGCACCGTGCCTGCCATGCCAGCTTGTGAAGGGGCACGCTAAGAATCAGCCTCAACAATAAAAACTGCAATGTCAACTTCTGTTGTTCTCTTCCCTCTCGCTTTGTTTTGTTCCAGTAAAGCCACATCAGAGAATAAACTTCAGAAAAGCAATAGCTTGAATCCACCTCAAAAAAAAAAATCTTTCCTTTCTTTAAAAAAGACACTTGACAATGTCTTTAACACCAGCTATATCATAGTGGAACAAAATCCTTCCATATCAAAGGAAAAATCCTTTTCTATACAAAGGAAAGCAATTAAGGGATGCTGGTGAAGTGAAAACTTTTTGCTTTTGATTTAATTCTGCTGTTACAGGTTTGACTTTAAAATGTATATTTCAGAACTTCACAGATTGCACTTCAAATGCTCTACTGAATGGAATGAAGGTGGAGGTGGGAAGATTCAGGCTGGACATGAGGAGGAAGTTCTTCACCATGAGAGTGGTGAAGCCCTGGAATGGGTTGTCCAGGGAGGTGGTTGGGGCACCATCCCTGGAGGTGTTTAAGCCCAGGCTGGATGAGGCTCTGGCCAACCTGATCTCGTGGGGGGTGTCCCTGCCCATGGCAGGGGGGTTGGAACTAAATGATCCTTGTGGTCCCTTCCAACCCTGACTGATACTATGATACCACTTTTCTAATTTTTTTCCACTATCTTAATTATGAAAAGATTAAAACTATTTTGAGTGGTTAACCTGGACTTCAGAGGACAAGATCTTCAGGCCAAAAACTTCACATCCTTAATATGGTATAGTGCCAGAGTCAAGCCAACACATCAGAGCACTTATAAATGCTTATTCCACTGAAATTACCACCATAAAATTTCAGTTTAAAGTTATGCACTTGTAGGGGTGTGAGCATTCATGGCTGTAGTGATGAATGGCCACATTGATTTATTATTAAAAAGTGACCATTTTAATATTGACTTTGTTTCATCACACACTGTATCTCATTAGAAATATCTGTGACAGTTCTGACAGCAAAGCTCCTTCTGATATTTGCTGACCTTTCTTGCAACTGCCTTTATGGGGTTTTTTGCCACCTCACCCTACACTTGTCATGCCTCCTGTTTCCACCCAGCCACAGCTCAGGGATCCATTGGAAAGGCACCTTAAGATTGCCTTCCTTCCCAGCATATAAAAGATGTTATTCACTCATCTAAATGCCTCATTTTCCACTTTGCTTAAAATTACTGAATTTGAGGGGCTGCTGCAAAATGGTAGTGATCTGTTGCATCCAAGTTTCTAGGTGAAAGGACATTTCAGGTATCTATCACTGACTCTAATCTGTGGTACCTGGGAGTTCTACCCCAGTCTTGGGTGAGGGTGTAAGACGTGGCTGTGTCCTACTGGCATGCTGGGACAATCCCACACTCTGCTTCCCTCCCATATTCTTACATTCACTGGGAACAGAACAGAACAGGTTGGAAGAGACCTTTGAGATCATTGAGTCCAAGCCATCATCCAACACTACCTAATCAACTAAACCATGGCACCAAGCGCCCCATCCAGTCTCTTCCTAAACACCTCCAGTGATGGCAACTCCACCACCTCCCTGGGCAGCACATTCCAATGGCCATGTGAGCAGCTCAGATGTAAGGGACAGGCATTCCAGCAGCTGGGATCATGTCCAGATGACAGTGAGACAAGCAGTGCAGAACACACAGCAATTGAGAGGCAAGTCAACTGCATGGTGATTTTGGAGGGCTCTTAACACATTCACTCAGCATAACTCGCTACAGCTGAGATTGGCTGAGGCATTCCACTAGAGCTCATCTCTCCTAAAAGACTCTTTGCTCCACATAATCATCCATCATGATAAAAGTTGTTCAATAATAAATTCTGTGGTGAGGCCTAAAATGAGCAAGTGATTGATCTTCATGTGATAACCCTTGTTCTCTCGTAGCAGCTCCGGCCCGAAACATACGTTATCATCATTTGTTTCATTCTTTTCCCTATAAAGTAACAAATCCATCCAGAAAATAATGATGGGTTTGTATGTGTCTGCAAAAGTTTAGCACACTTCTGGGCTCTGCAAGATAGCAATAATAATCATCACTGAACAGTAGCCTCTGGCCCTAGAACAGCCTGCAAATGTTAATGCTAAATTAACATGTCAGCGTGCAACATGCTCTTGAATTGCAATTCAGGATTGTTGAAATACAGTCATAGTATGGTTTGGGTGGGAAGGCACCTGAAAGATCACATAGTTCCAACCCTTCTGCCATGAGCAGGGACACCTCTGACTAGACCAGGTTGCTCAAAACCCCAGCCAAACTGCCTTCAAATACTTCCAGGCTTGGAGCCTCCACAGCTTCTATGAGCAGCCTGTCCCAGTGCCT
Source organism: Dryobates pubescens (assembly GCF_014839835.1). Taxonomy (NCBI): domain Eukaryota; kingdom Metazoa; phylum Chordata; class Aves; order Piciformes; family Picidae; genus Dryobates; species Dryobates pubescens. The sequence goes on from NC_071625.1 coordinate 7,471,471, forward strand.
CACCACCCTCATTAGGAAGAATTTCTTCCTAATGCCTAATCTCAATCAAGCATTAAGATGGAAGAGGGGAGATTTAAACTGGCTATTAAGAAGAAATTCTTTACAGTGAGAGTGGTGAGACGCTGGAACAAGCTGTCCAGGGAGGCTGTAGATGCCCTCTTCCTGGAAGTGTTCATGGCCAGATTAGACAGGGCCTTGCACTACCTGGCCTAGTGGAAGGTGTCCCTGTCCACAGCAGGGGCATTGGAACTAGATGGTCTTTGAGGTCCCTTCCAACTCAAACCATTCTATGATACTATGATTCTCCCAGTTTCAAGCCATTACAGCACTCCATGCCTTTGTAAAAACATCCTTTTCCATCTCTTTCAGTTCCCCTTCAAATACTGGAAGGCTGTTAGAAAATCTCTCCAGAGCCTCCTCTTTTCCAAGATGAGCAGGCCCAACTCTCTCAGCCTGTCTTCACAGGAAGGGTGCTCCATCCCTCTGATCATGTTCATGGCCCTCATCTAGACCTGCTCTAACAATTCCACGTGCTTGTGCTGGGGGCTCCAGAGTAGGACACAGACTGCAGGTAAGGTCTCACCAGACTGCAGTAGAGGGCAAAAAAACCTCTCCCTCAACTGGCTGCCAGTGCTGCTTTTGATGCAGCCCAGGACACAGTTGGCTTTCTGGGCTGCAAGCACACACTGCCAGCTCACAATGAACTTCTTATCACCCAGCATCCCTAAGTACTTTTCCTCAGGACTGCTCTCTATCCATTCCCCATGCAGTCTGTATTTGTGCTTGGGATTGTCCAAACCCAGTGCAGGACCTTGAATAGCAGCAGAATAAAAGGCTACATAAACAGAAAGCAACAGATTGAGTCCTTCTGAAGGGCAAAGATTTTTTTCTTCTTCAAAGCTAAAAGTCAAAACTATCTGGTGTTTTAACCATGTGAAATACATCACTCTATAATATTAAGCTAAAAACAACTAACTCCATGTTGCTAGTTCAGAAGAAAGGGGCAGAAGTATGACTATCCAACTCTGTATGTAGCGATGCCAAGTACAGCAGTATTTCAAAGCCTGCCTCCAATTGAGAAGGAACCACTGCTACAATTTTGGCTAGCTGAACACAAGCTGTGCACAACACCAAAGCTCACTTCTCTGTGGCAGCACCCAGGCTGCCACCCCTGGCACTTACTGAAGCACAGGGTGTGCTCATTTCCATATCAATGAGCCACATGTTCCTCCAAGACAAAGCTGTTTCATACCACTGCTGCTATCTGAACTTTGGAAATCAATGGAAAGGTTTCTGTATTGTTGTTTAAAACAATGAGACTCAGATCATTTATGCCTAGGATACACTAGGGTAGTTAAGGAACACTGCCCTTCATAGGGCTGGATTAGCGAGTACAGGCAGAAGGGAGGGACTGTAACCCAGCTGTGTCGTGCAGGAAAGACGAGCATCACTTTGAATTCAAGACACAAAGTTCCAGGGATGCCTTCCAGATTTAGAAGGAGATTCTATTCACTGTAACTTTCTTAGCTTGCATAATGAGCCTACAGCAAAACCTGAGAATCAACACTGAGGTGATCTGTGCAATGTCACATAGAAACCTATGAAATAGTCTGTCCCACTTGTGTGTCCAGCTGTGTTTTAACAAGACCAGAGAACAAAATCTTTGAGACCTCCCACAAGTCAGTGTGAAAATACACTGTGCCATACAAAGCAGGAATCTGGAGGGCACTAGGAAGGAAACTCAAAAACCTTCTACAGACGCTGTATCAAAGGCCCAGAAGCTTTGCCATGTCACAGAATCATCAACCAGGTTGGAAAAGACCTCAGAGATCGTCAAGTCCAACCTATGACCTAATACCTAACAACCCATGACAATTAAACCATGGCTCCAAGTGCCACATCTAATCTTTTTCTGAACACCTCCAGGGACAGTGACTCCACCAACTCCCTGGGCAGCACATCCCAAGGGCCAATTACTCTTTCTGTGAAGAACTTTCTCCTCACCTCAAGCCTAAACTTCCCCTGGCACAGATTGAGACTGTCCTCCTTTCAGGTAGTTGTAGAAAGCAACAAGGTTTTTCAGAAGGGAGGTTGTAGACATGTGGGGGTTGGTCTCTTCTCCCAGGCAACCAGCAACAGAACAAGAGGAGTCTCAAGCTGCACCAGGGGAGGTTTAGGCTGGAGGTGAGGAGAAAGTTCTTCACAGAAAGAGTAATTGGCCATTGGAATGGGCTGCCCAAGGAGGTGGTGGAGTTACCATCTCTGGAGGTGTTCAGAAAAGAATTAGACGTGACACTTGAAGCCATGGTTTAGTTAGTCATGAGGTGTTGGGTGATAGGTTGGACTTGATGATCTCTGAGGTCTTTTCCAACCTTTTTGATTCTATGATTCTTAGTAATGGTGGACTCTATCTCCTCATCCAGATCACCAATAAAGATATTGAACAGGATTGGGCCCAACACTGATCCCTGGGGGATACCACTAGTGCCTGGCTGCCAGCTGGAAGTGGCACCATTCACCGCCACTCTCTGGGCTCGACCCTCCAGTCAGTTTCTAACCCAGCACAGAGTTCACCTGTCAAAGCCATGGGCTGCCAGCTTGGCCAGGAGTTTTCTATGGGGGACGGTGTCAAAGGCCTTGCTGAAGACCAGGTAGACTACATCCACAGCCTGCCCCACATCCACCAGGCGGGTCACCTGCTCATAAAAGGAGCTGAGGTCATGTCAAGTGACAACACAGAGTATCATCGTGTCCAAAAAGATTATTACTGGGAAAGAGCCACCTCTTCCTTGCAAGGGGAGTGAGTGTATCTTTCCATGATGTCAAACAAAGAGCATTTAAAAACACTTCTAGCTAAGAGCAAAGTAACCATTTTTAAACTTGACACTTCGGATGCATGCAATTAAGTCATTATTGCACAGGAATATGACTCCTCAAAGTGCCTGAAATCTCTGCCATAATAATTTTGCTTAGATTGAAAAGAAACTGTGCAGTCTGCTATTAAATTAACAGTAATTCCTTATTCTCTACTCCCTGGGTTTTCATTGCGAGGTTATTTTCTTTTCACGTTGATTACAAGGAGAGGAAAAAACCAAACAACAAAAGAGGGAAAAAAACCCACCCCTTATTCAGAATAAAAACCATCAGCCAGCACAAAGATTACCTGTCAACCTGCAACAAGCAGGATTTTATTTCAGTACACAATGGCAAATGAGAACAAATTTTGCTCCCTTAATCTTTGAAGCATAGATGCTTTTAGATGCTCTTAAGAAAACAGACCTTGTGCCTCACCTCTTTTTGTTCTGCAGCAGCAGCAGGATGGCAGGCCTCTGAGCTCTCAGAATCACACAAGAGTTGATGTTGCAAGGGACCTCTCTAGCCTAGCCCCTGCTTGAAGTGAGGTCAGCTAGAGGAGGTTGCTCAGGGCTGTGTCCAGACAGGTTTTAAATACCATCACGTAACAACTTCTATGGGCAATCTGTTCCAGGGTTTGGTCATCCTCACAGTAAAATGTGTTTTTATGTCTAGAAGGAACTTTTTGTATCTCTATTTGTGCCCTCTGACCCTTCTCCTTTCACTGGGCACCACTGAGAAAAGCCTGGCTCCAACTTCCTTCCACCCTCTCACCAGATGTTTCTGCACATGGTTAAGACACCACCAAACCTTATTCATTCCAGGCTGAGCAACCCCAGCTCTCTCAGCTTCTCCTCATTTTCAGATGCTCCAAGCCTGAAATTATCATTGTGGCCCTTTGCTGTACCTGTTCCACCATGTCCATAACTCCCCTGTACTGGGAAAACCAGAACCAGACACAGTTTTCCAGATGTTATTGACCAGCACTAAGCAGAGGGGAGCAGCTCCCTCAGCCTGCTGCAAATGCTCTTCCTAATGCAGCACAGAACTTCTGCAATGCTGCTTTCCAGCTGTTTTCCAGTCTGTACTGGTTGTCCCACCATTCTATCATAGAATGATAGAATGGTTTGGGTTGGAAGAGATCATCTAGTTCCAACCTGTCTGCCATTAAGCAGAGGCACCTTCTACTAGATCAGGCTGTCCAAAGCCCCATCCAACCAGGCCTTGAATACTTTCAAGGAAAGACCACTCACAACCAATCTGGGCAGTCTGTGTCAGTGTCTCCCCACTCTCACAGTGAAGAATTTCTTCCTAATATCTAATCTAAATATACCCTATTTTAGTTTGAAAACATTATCTCTTGCCCTGTAGCTCCCCAGATCCACTTTTTTGTCATTCTTGTAATAGCAAGTGACATTTTCTTTCTGCCAGCCCTCAGGAACCCCTGCCAACTTCCACAGCCTTTCAAAGATGATTGAGAGTGGCCTTGCAGTGACATTGGCCTATGCTCTCAACATTTATGGGCATATCTCACCATATTGCTGGACTTCTATATGTCCCCTTTATTTAAACAATGCCCAATATAATCCTCTTTCACCAAGGTCAACCTGCCTTGCTCCAAGCTTTTCCACTGATCACAGGGGACTAAGCGACCCTGAAAGTTGAATTTACCAATAAATAGCAAGGCAAAGAAGGCAGGGAAATCAGGACACTATTACAAAAATAACATATTTTGTTCTTTTGCCAGAGCATAGCCAGATATCAGAGAGTCTTTAGATGTCCATTTCGAGGCAAATTTTGCCCTAGCATCAATACAATCAATTAACAGAATACTTCTGTATATTCTTATTAGACAGACCATATCTAGCAGTTGGTATTTTAAAGCCAAACCAAGCTATAGCCAGCTAGGACAGGGGCTGAAAATGCTGATGGTGAGGATAAAAAGGAAGGAAGAACTCCATTTGCCAGGGATCTCAATACCTGACACAGAACAGAAGCAAATGTTATAATTCTCCTATTCTTTCAAAATGCAACACTTGTAGTTCATTCATCTGAAAATACTGGCCATGAGCTTTTCCACCCAGAAGCAATCCCTGAGCAAGAAAAACTTAAAGTCGACCTAGTCTCTAGCAGGCAGGAACTTGTAAATTCCTTGAAGTTAAAAGTGTGCCTTCCAACACAAACTATTCTAGACTTACAGAAATAATTGCCTGTAGGAGAAAGTCCATCACTTCTAAAGGTGGGGAAACAGCTGAGAAGCAAAACTGGCTTGTTTTGTCATAAAACAAATGCCCTTCAAGTTACCGATTTCATGTTATCCTGAGAAAGGCCCAAATCCCAGTGAAATATAATGGCTCAGAACACCAGCATTCTTCTTCAAACAGAGTGAAATTTTAGTGTCTACAACCAATGGAAAAGAAATGAGATTGAGTGCTAAAATCCCTCATCTTGATTAAGTCTACTCTCAGCATCTCACACCATCAGGAGGGCAGGTGGGATTTTGAAAACATGGCACATTATGCCTCATCTGGCACAGCAGAAGCTACATTGAATGCAGTAATGATTATCCCAGAGTTCTTATCTACAGGATAATTTGTGGTTTGTTTTTTGGGGGCTGTTGGGTTTTTTAGAACAGAATACTGAGGTTCCAGATCACTAGTATTACCTGATTAGCAGTTCCTGCATTATTCTTCCTAGCAGAGAAAGTGGTGGTTGCATAAAGTTCTTTCACACTAATAGGCTTTTCTTACTCTGCAAGCCCTACCCCCCTGAGCAAGGGTAAACTAAGCTTGTTAACCAGCTAGCCCTAGCAAATATCATGCATTTGGCTAAAGAATTATGATGGCCTGACAGATTTTGATCAAGCCTGTAATACAGAACCATTTTGGTTGGAAAAGACCTCTAAGGATCATTGAGTCCAATTCTGCTGAGCCTGGTGCTAAACCATGTTCCTTAGCACCACATCTCTGCCTATTTTGAAACACCTCCAGGGATGGGGATTCAACTACCTCTTTGGGAAGCCTGTTCCAGTGTTTGAGAATCCTTTCAGTGAAAAGGTTTGTGTGTATATCAATCCTCTCGAAAACCGAGTAAGTAGTGGATGAAGGCATCTGGTATCAGTACGTGGAGTTAAAAAAACAAAAATACTTTCTAGGACAGTCCAGCAAATACTTTCCAGTCTTTCAGACACGCAAGTCTAGTTTTGCTGTTCTTTCGCCTCACTGAAGGTGAAATGCACGGCGTTGCCACAGGGGGGCTCAACCAGCCTGCGACGACAGACAGAGATTTCCTGCTTACACAAGCAGCTGAAGCAAGGCAGCCTCAAAGCTTCAAGCATTGCTGCAACCAGAGCTCACAGGGAAGAAGTACTGCTAAAAGAAAACAAGGAAAGACATAGCTCCAATTTTAATTCGCCTTAATTCTGCATAGTTCCTCACACCCCAGTGAAGCAACCGTCATTCCTGATGACTTTGTGAGTGAATAGTGCCTTGAAGAAGGCACTGAGCCTACATTCCTCAACCTGCCAAAAATCCCACTGACTTCCTTGGAATTTCTGAATGACCAAAGACACGCAGCCTCATGCCTTCTTCCTATACCTACTCACTGTGGAGAAAAATGTCCTGTTCCATCCCAAATCCTTTGAAGAGGATTCTTGCTTGCGTGACAGTTCCACCATGAAAATTGGTCTCACTATTGTTGAGGGGGCTGCTAAGAATCTTCTGTTAACCTGCACAGGAAATGTCATGTCACAAGCTGCTGGGTTAGCTGGCCAGCAAACTGAAAAACATGCATTTATAACTATCACATGTTTCTAGAGGTGAACAAAAAAAATATATCATTTGTTTAAAAAAAAAAAGTAGCTCAGTGTGGACACCAAACTTTTAAAATTTGTAGTAAAAACCCCCCACAAACATAACATTCAGACATGATCAACTGCTGCAGAAAACACCTGAAAGTTGAAATGCCTTGTTTCTAGCAAGTTTTTCTCCTCTGCTGGAATATGTCAGAGGACAATTTCCATCTTGAGTGAAACAAAGTTTTAAGTTCATAACAGTTATATGCTCAGCATATCAGGTATGGCAGTGGAATTTTCAAAATGCAATTGCTTAAACTTCCCCAGATTTGGTGTAACATTACAAAGCTTTTCAAAAATCCACTGCACTACCTCTTCTGAGCACCACATATTCAAAATAGAATTGGGAAGTTAAAGAGACTATTTGATCCCCAAAAGTTCCCAGTGGCATGGTTTCTGAGCTAGTCATTCACAATTGCTTTTCAAATCTATTAATTCTACTCATGCTGAATGCTAGCTAGCCTTCTATATTTAAGGAAATTGCTTGAAAGACCAACATCCACAATACTACTAAGTTCAAAATTAGGTCCAAATTATCTAATGTACTGCTTCAATAATATGACACAGGGGGGGAAAATGAAGAACAAAATTCCCTACAATTGCAAGAATATAATTCCAACAGCAGCAGAATTACACTCTGGTGGTAACAGATGCCCCCCCGAGCAGTACACAAGGAGATGGGTAAGGCAACAGGCCAGCACCACTGTATGCAAGCCCAACCCAGTTCTGCTACACTCTTTGTGTGCCCAGCCCCTACAGAAAGCATTGAGTTTAGCATAAATAAGCAGAGCAGCTGCACAGCATTTGAACAAGAGGTACAGCATTTCCTGGAAGCATCACATGGCTTCCAGACCCATGAACTTGCAACAGATGTGGGACAGCAGGCACAGCTACTGCTCTAGCAGGCTGCCAACTGCCCTGAAACCCCAAAGCTCTCAAATTGCCGGTAGAAGAAACAAAGAGGAAAAGGTAGTCCCAGCAAACTGGGGGTGTGGCTACCTCCAGATGAAAACTCAACAGCAAGACTTTCTCAGAAACACATTTTTATATGGTGTCTGAAGAATGTAAAATACAATGCAAACATTTAAACACACGATGTGCTGTGTTCATTTTCTCCACAATATCCTTTTGCTGCTTACATACCTCTGTCACTATGAAACGAGATTGTTTTGTGTCCTCCAGTATTTAAGAACAGCGATTTGCTCCCTTCTCTCCCAATCACTGCCACCCATTACATTCCACACGGCGCTCTGCTACACCACCTGTTAGCTGCCATATGACATCTCATGTTACAGCAAAACTTTGTCGTGATGTCGACCGATATCACCCTTGACACCCCGCAGCCTTCCTTAGGTTCCCGCGCCCGGGAACCAAGGCGGGGGAGGACCAGCTGCCCTCCCCTGTGTGCCCGCGGGCTCGTTCCCGCTCTTCGCCACCCGGCCGAGGGATAGCCTGATCCCACCAGAAGGCCTGGAGCATCCCCATTCCCGTTCGGAGGCCCGGCCACCCTCCGGGAGCTGCCTCACTACCCCCAGAGCCCCCGAGTAACGGCCACACCACGGAACTACAGCACCCAGAATGAAGCGCAGCCCAGCTCCCGCCGAGGCTGGCGCCACGCTGCCTGCCGGGAAATGGAGGCGCCGCCGGCGACCGGGCGTGGCGGGCTGGGCTGGTGGTCCCTGCGGGGCCTTCGCTTCCGCCCCTCGCCGCAGGTACCGGCTCGCTGCCACTATCCCCCGGGTCCGGCCACTGCCGCGCACCTCCTTTTCGGCGCGCAGAGGAGCGGGGCGGGGCCGGTCCAGGGGGAGGGGCGGCCCCAGCGGCGGCGCGGCAGAGGGAGGCGAGCGCGGCGGCGAGCAGGTGAGCGGGGGTAGTCGGCATTCTCTCACTGCCCGCCGGGCCGGAAAGGGGCGAGTGGATCAAGGGGCGCGGCCAGCACCGAGGGCAATGAGGGAGGCAGGCGGTGGGTGGGGCAGGGGGGGAGTGGAGCCCCTTAGCCAGTGCCCAGCCAGGGCACGGCCGGCCCCCGCCGCTTTCTCACCACGTTGGCCGGTGGCGCAGCGCCCGCGCACCTGTACGGAGGCGGCGGGGCAGTTGCGCCGGCCTCCGCCCTGTTGTGGGACGCTACGGGAGGCTGGACTGTGGCTCGGCCGTGGTCAGGGACGGGCGGGCGGCACGGCGTGGACGGAAACCCTTCGCCCCGCGGTCGGGGTACGAAACGGTGCCTCACCTCGGAGGCGGCTCCTCAGCCGGCTCTGCTGTGAAACCTCTCGGTTTTCGAAGCCGGGCCCTGGAACTGGCCGCGGGAGCCCGGCCCCGCCGGTACCGCTGGCTCAGCGGCCGCTCCTGAAGTTATGTAAAGCGGCGCGGGCGGCATTCCGGGAGCCTGACTGGCCGGAGGCGGGAGCGGCGGCCCCTCCACGGTGCTATCCTGCGCCTGACGGGCCCATGCCCGCAGCTTCTGGGCTGTGTCGGTCGCTGGAGTCCGGCTGAAAGATTGCTACGGGGGGTTGTTCGTTTTTCCCTCTGTTTCGGAACTGTCGCGTCCCAGACATAGGTAGGCAACGTGGAGTCTGGGCGGGGAGTGGCCATCAGTCGTTTGTAGTGCGGGAACAGGCTCTTTTGGGTAGGAATTGCCCTCCTCTGTGCGCGTGTACGGGAAGCGCGGTAAATACGCCTCAGTTTTGAGTCCATAGGTGAAAAGCACAAGATGATTAATTTCAGGAAACTTACGAAATCCACTTCAGCAAGGGTTTTTTTTTCTAAATATTTCACTGATTCTTCAGCTGACATTCCACTTAAAGTCTGCCTGCTTTGTCCAAACAGAGATGTAACAGCGTGTAACCAGATCAGAAACAGTATTGCATAGCTAAAACTCTTCTAAATCCAGTGACAGCTGTCGAGGGAGGATTGTTTTGTTTCTATCTACTACCTTGAATTGCGTGGTTGCTGTGTTGCTCGGTGTACAAACCATTACCTTCAAAGGGTTTGGAATTGGGATAGCTGCAAGCTGGAGGCCACCCCTTTTTAAGTGGTTTTGTTAAGAGCCTTTTTGCTTCATCCCCAAGAAGGGAGGTGGCTGCTGTAAACGCCCGGTAGGGTAAGTTCGTGTCATGCTGTTTCGTAGCACGTGACGGTGGTGTTCCCAGGACTCTGCTATCCTGTTTCAGATCGAGCGGTTCAGCACTTCCAGCAAAGCGTTCTCTTTCTGTTTCGTTATTAAGCTGCAGTTGGGAATCAAACCCAGAACTAGTTTTGACAGTAAACGCATTTTGTATAAGCAGCAAGTAAATACCTAGACAAGAATGAGAGTGCAGTTGCTGGATTAACTCTTGGGTGTCATGAGAGATGGTCTGAAGGTTGGTGTGATGCAGTGTCACTGGTTTAGTGTAGTGACGTGAGACCAGTGTGTGGTGAAGCCTGAGTAGCAGCAGATTGTGCACCTAAATCTTTTTTCCTTGCCCTGCCTGTGTAAGCAGGGAGCAATATAGTTTGTCTGGAAGGGGAGTTTTGTCAAATTGTTTTTGCTCTTTTTATTGCATGAATTGTCAGTCAACTTCTCTGTGTGTAGAGAAGGCTTGAGTCCTGAGGTTGTGACCCTCATTTCACAATTGTAATTTTGTTATTATTTTTTATTAATGTTTAGCCTTCATAAAGTGCAAATTAATGCAATTTTAAGTCCTGCCACGATTCATGGCATAGAGGTGGTGTAGATGTTGGGAAATTGTGATGATGCTTTTACAATTTAAAATGTATTTTTCAATATGTATGTGTATATATATTTACATATATGTATCTATTTATGAGTCTGGTAAGTTCTAATGCAGTGTCTTTGTTCGCTTCCTTTTCTATTTTCTTGACAACAGGGGGGAAAAATCATAGAATCATAGACTGGATTGGGTTGGAAGTGAAGGCTGTCTTGTCCAACCCCCTTGCAGTGAGCAGGGACATCTTTAACTAGATCAGATTGCTCAGGGCCCCATCAAGTTTGACCCTGAATGTCTTGAGGGATGGAGCCTCCACCACATCTCTAGGCACTTGTTCCAGTATTTCACTACCCTCATTTTGAAGACCTTCCTCCTAATGCACAACTTGAATCTGCCCTGCTCTAGTTTGAAACCATTGCCTCTCATCCTATTGCTCTGTGTCCTTCTAAACAGTCCTTTCTCAGCCTTTCTGTAGGTCCACTTCAGATAATGAAATGCTGCTTAAGGTCTCCCTGGAATCTTCTCTTCAAATCAAATGACACTGTGGTTTTTGCTCGCTTGACCTTCCTTTTCTGTTACTCTGGAGTTACAGGAATCTGGCTGTGACACTGATATTATCTGCCCCTTCTACTTATGTACGAGTATGCTTACTGTGTCAGACTGAGTCAAGAATGTCTTTTAGAAGCAAATATTGTGGTCATTGCCATTTAATATGCTTTGACTCACAATTTGGGATGGTCTTGCAGAGTACAAAAGAAACTAACTGCATATATAGCCTGGGAGCCGACCTAATGCAGTCCAGCTGCTAATAAGCATGCAGTCAGTGGCACCAAATTACAGCTAGGCTGACATAAAAGCTGCTGAGCCATGTACAATGGAGATGTTGGATTCTTAACACCAAGTGCCTTACAGATCTGTTTGTGTTGAGCTGTATCACTGATAGAGCTCCAGCCTTTCACTAACATGTGTGCATTTAAAAGTAATTGTAAGTATAGAAGTTCAAGGTAGTTCTTGACTGGCATTTTAAAGGTTGGACCTTTCGTGCCTTCCAACCTGGCATTCTATGATTTCACTTTAAAGAACTTCACCGCATTCCCTGTCTGCTTATTTTCCTTCCCTGGTTAATAAAGAACCAGATTCATAAAGTCATGAAGCAGAAGATAACTTTTTTTTTCAGTTTACATCCTTCAATTTGTTGCAAGCCTGGACTCAACAGGTATCTATGGTTTGTAGGTCTTCAATCCCACACCTCTGGGGACATGGCAGGTTGGGGCACTCCTTAAAGGTATGCTCTCAGTTCCTTATGCTGCTAACACATGGAAGAGTCACTGAAGTGGCAAGTGAAAAAGGAGTTACCTTATTAAGTGTTTTATACAGTCAAGAAAATTGCTAGAGAAAATCCACCTGAGAATACTTCATGTCTTTATTTTTGTATCTACTGAAAAAAAACAAAGGTGCAAAGTTAACTGTCTGATGCAGAAAACAGATTCATTTACTGAAATGCACTAAAAAAGGGATTGGTCTAGTTCCAGGACTAAGACAGCTGTGACTTGCTTCTTCCTAACTACATGAGGCTGTAGCAAGTCAGATGCTTGACGTGTGGAGTTAAGTCCCACAAGCAAATACAGGATTATACTGCAACAGAAGCTGCTGGATGGTCCAAATCCTGTTCCTGGCCAGAAAAATCAGCAGGGATTTATGATACTGACACTTATGCTTCCTCAGATGCTGCTGAGTGTCCAGCCCCAATTCAGTGTCCATTGCTCTTGAGGAGTCACTGCCTTCCTCTGGTCCTGTTTTACCAGTTCCATGTCCTTCTTGTGGTGGGGGTTCCAACACAGGACTCCAGGTGATGTCAGAGTGGAGTTAGAGGGGCAGAATCCCCTCCCTTAGCCTGCTAGCCGTACTTCTTAAGGTGCAGCCCAGGATGGTTGGCTTTCTGGACTTCCAGCATACCTTGCTGGCTCATACTGAGCTTGACAGGGCACTGGGCAACCTGATCTGGTTGTGGATATCCCTGCTTGCTGCAGATGGGGTTGGACTAGATGAGCTTTGGAGGTCCCTTCCAGCCCAGACCATTCCATGATTCTTGTCAACAAGCGCAAGTCCTTCTCCTTAGAACTGCTCTCTGTCCATTCCCCACCCATTCTGTATTTGTGCTTGGGTTTGCCCCCACCCAGGTGTGGGTCCCTGTTCTCCAGGACTTACTTAGAGCAGGGGAATGAAAGCATCATTTCACCCTGCCAATTAGGAAACTTATTCAGTTTTTGCTCCAGTAGATGATCGATCATCTACGTGACCTGAATCAGGTTGATCATTTCCCATTTCACAGCTCCCTGCAGACTTGAGGTTTATTGGAATACTCCTGGTGTGAAAAGGTGGTGGCTCAAATCCTGTCAATCTAACAAGGTGGCATCTCATTTGCCTCTTCTAAGAGCTATTCTTTGGGTACTTCATCAAAATGAGGAGATGGTTGGTTTTGGTGGCTGAATAGTGCTGTCTTAATTTCCCTCTGCTGCTTTGCTCTGCAGACAAGCACACGGAAGATTCATTTTGGCTTGGAATGGTTTTCTTAAAGAAAAAAAAAATCAAATCTTTTATCTTTCTGGTTTTTTTCCTGGAACTTGTTTTTGCCTTTTTAATCTGCTGGAATGGAAAACCAGCAGCTCCTAACAGCACTGCTTTTGATGTGCATGAGTCTAAAACTTAATTGCTTCAATTCAGGCCGCACAAAATGTGCCCAGTTAACATTGTTGCAAATGTCTGCAGCATTGTATGCAAGAGAGTTGTTCTGAGGAACTGTTTTGCTTTGAAAAGAGGGTGATTATGCTTCACTGAATATGTAATATATGCAAATACATTTTTCCACTTAAGTTGTTTACTGTGTTGCTTTTTGAGTCGTGTCATGTGTATTGTCACGGGGGGGTGTTTGGCTCACCTGCCCTGTTCCACATGTCATAGCAAAGCAACTCAAGGAAAGCCTTTGTCTTGCTTATACTAAGAAGTCACTCAAACTACATCAAATTCTTATATGGCTAAAATGTGCTGATTTTTGCACTCAACTCATAGATTTTGCAATCGTACTTTAACTTTCTGCTATTTAAATAGTTGCGAAAGACAGGGGTCTCCTGTAAAGCTGTCCATCAACCTTCAGATGCCATTTAAAAGCAGCATTTTGTATGGAAACCAAATTCCTTGTGAAAATGTTTAACCACCTGTGCTGCTATGCACCACCTCAATGCTGATACAGATTCTTCCAAAGCAGTGTCTTAGTGTTACTTCCACTTAAAAGTGAGAGCAATATTTTCTGTTGTTCACTGCAGGTGCTGTTCTTGAGAAGAAGAGAGAACATAGAACATGGCTTATACAGTGCAAGAACTTTAAACTCCTGGACTGAAAACAGGATTATTACTTGTTTTGATGAAGGATGGCAACGCCATACGTTCCTGTTCCTATTCCTATTGGAAGTTCATCATCCAGCTTTACAAACAGAAACCAAAGAAGTCCATCCTTTGGGAGCATCTCAACAAGTTCCAGCTCTTCAAAAGGACAGTTGGAGGACTCCACAATTGGTAGTTTTAAAAAGATGAGCGTGCCTGACCAAACAGATTCTACATCATCTTTGTGCAGCAGTCCACTTGTTAGGACTAAATTTACAGGTGTGGAAACATCCATAGAGTACTGTAGTCAGCCCGTAGAAGAAGTAGAGGAGAATACAGATTCCAGGAGCTGGGAAGAGCGACCATCTACACCTACTATACTGGGTTATGAGGTGATGGAGGAAAGGGCAAAATTCACTGTAAGTTTTGGGACTGGTGCAGTTCATCCTGTAATGACAAGATAACAGTTGAATATATTTTGCATTCTCTTTCAGTAACTGATCCTGCAGTCCAGGGGTGTTGGAGTATTCTATGAATATCATTTTAGCTTCAAAGTACTGCTGTGGGACAGAATATTCTTGTTACACATAGATATATATCTCTGGAGAAGAGAAGGCTCTGAGGAGACCTTCTAGCAGATTTTCAGTATTTGAAGGGGTGCTACAGGACAGCTTTACAAAGGTACAGAGTGACAGGACAAGCAGTGAAGGCCTCAAACTGAAAAAAGCAAGGTTTAGATTAGGCATTAGGAAGAAATTCCTCCCCATGAGAATGGTGAGGCACTTGAACAGGTTGCTCAGAGAGGTTGTGGAGGCTTTAAGTGGCTGGAAGTATTAAAGGCAGGTTGCATGGAAACTTGATCAGCCTGGTCTAGTAGGAGGCGTCCCTGTCTATGGCAGGGGTCTGGGGCTAGATGACCTTTCAAGTCCCTTCCAAGTCAAACCTGTATCATGATTCATGATACAGTTGGAAAAATTGAGACTCTGAAGCAGTCTTTCCTGTAACTGTGTACATGAGAAGGAACTCATTCTACTTCAGGTATCAGTTTGCACTGGAAAAGTCAGGAATTCCTTGCAAAGTTGCAGTCCCTTGTTCAACTGAACTTGTCAAAGTTCTGGGTACTTAAGCATCATAAACCATAGTAATTTATTTAAAATTAATGATAAGCTGCCCTGATACTTGTCTTTTACAGTTACCGAAGTCCACAGAGTTTTTAGCTTCCTGCATTGCCAGGTTTAGTTTCTAGTAAGGAGAAATCAGTTCTGAAAACAGTGAGATGCCACATACACACTGTCTGATGACAGAACACTGGCTCAACTGATTTGTATTGATTGTTCCCAAATTGTGCTCCAGCTGGCAATTCAATCCTGTTTTTCACATCCCATAAATATATTAGCACATTCCTGCAGTTGTTTTGATGGGCTTGGTTCAAAGATTTTCTTGAGGTAATTCAAAGACTGGTGGAAGGTGTTTGTTAATAGTTAATTATTTGTAACACTACTTAAGGAGAGCAATCTTAATCACAAATAGACAAAGAGGAGGAAATAGAAGGAAAACTTTTTTCCTTTTAGGTTAGAAAAAATGTGTAATCTATTGCCCTTAGGACAGTTAAGATACTAATACAAATAGAATAGAATAGAATAAACCAGGTTGGAAGAGACCTTCAAGATCATCGTGTCCAACCTATCATCCAACACCACCTAATCAACTAAACCATGCAACCAAGCACCCTATCAAGTCTCCTCCTGAACACCTCCAATGATAGTGACTCCACCAGCTCCTCAGGCAGCCCATTCCAATGGCAATCACTCTCTCTGTGTAAAACTTCCTCCTAACCTCCAGCCTAAACCTCCCCTGGTGCAGCCTGAGACTGTGTCCTCTTGTTCTGGTGCTGGTTGCCTGGGAGAAGAGACCAACCTCTGCCTGTCTACAATCCCCCTTCAGGTAGTTGTAGAGAACAATAAGGTCACCCCTGAGTCTCCTCCTCTCCAGACTAAGCAACCCCAGCTCCCTCAGTTTCTCCTCATAGGGCTTGTGTTCCAAGCCCCTCACCAACTTTGTTGCCCTTAAAAAAAATCATTTGAAATCACATAAAATCATTTGAAGGCAAATAATGCTGCTGCTTAATTATTTGAGGATGATGGCTTGTCATAAGTCTTTCCATTTCTCACATCTTTGTTCATGGTAGCATGAAAGAAGAAGCAGATTTATGGGGGTTTTTTTTGCATGTAGATTAAAAGGTTACTTTAAAAGAATATCTTGTAAGCTACAACAGTGATTAGTATTGTTACATTGATAAGGGTTAATCTGAAATATGCCAAGGCATATTCCAGTGTGCATGTACGATGTTCTTCAACTGTAGTTACAGTGACAACTCTGACTACTCCTTTTAGGTACAGCATGATCATAGACTCACAGAATGGTTTGAGTTGGAAGGGACCTTAAAAATCATCTAGTTCCAACCCCCTGCTATAGGCAGGGACTCCTACTGGACCAAGTTACTCAAGTCCCATGCAACCTGCCTTTGAACACTTCCAGGCTTGGAGCCCCCACAACTTCTCTGGATGTGTTCCAGTACCTCACCACAATTTCTTCCTAATATCTGATCTCAGTTGAGCTTCTTCCAGTTTGGAGCCATTACCCCTTGTGCTGTCACTCCATTCCTTTTTACAAAGTCCTTCATCTCTCCTTCAGGCCCCCTCCAAATACTGGAAGGCTTCTCAAGGTCTAGAAGACTGCTTTAAAGTCTCTGTATAGTGACTGTTTCCTATAAATGAAACATTCTTCATTGTTAAAATGCTTGTTTGCATTTTTGTCCTTTCTGAATTCACTTCTGTTGCTGTGCTTGATTTTGAAACCACATGATTAACTGTTTGTTTTCAGTTGCATGTTGAAAATCAGCTTGTTACTGTGCATTTAAACCAGCAAGTAATTAGTCCTTGAAATTTTGGGTTCTTCTGCAGTGCCAAATCAACGAGATGAAAGATAGTTGAAATGAAATTCTAATTAGCTGTAAAAGAGGAGGCTCAGTTGCTGAAGCTTTTTTACTGTCTGCTAGCATCTCACAGGTCCCAAAAGTATGGACAACTTAAGCTGAGTAATGCACTGACTTCAAGAGTTAAGTGTTAGTGCATGTTGGAGTACAGAGCTGCTGAAGCTTGGGGCAGAAAAATCCTAGGCTGAAAACCCTCTCTGTTGGTACATAGCCAGTCTCACATGAGTTAGCAGTCCTGGGATGCTCAATTAGCACTTATTTTTTTGAATCCAGCTAGAAATGATGATGAGATGCTGAATCAGCCAGAGATTGGTTTATTTTCATGGAATATTTTGTATTTGTGTAGTAAGACGACTCAGGAGTGACTGGAATTGCAGGAGTTTGTTGAATCCATTTGAAGTGGGTTTTTTTTTCCAAGGCCTCATGGGAAGGAACTGACAGTTGGTTTTGTAATACCCTAGACTTGTTCATTAATTTCAAATCTTAGAAAGAAAAAAAAAAAAACAAAAAGACACACACACACAAAAATCAACCAAACAGAAACCAGAAGAAAACACAAACATGTTGGCTTTCTTTTTTTGGCCAGTAATCTCCAGCTGATTGTGCTTCTGATTACAATGAAGTTGAGCATAATTTGTGAACGTAGGTTTGTTGGGTTTTTTAGGTTGTCTAACAGTTTCTTGGTAGCCATTCAAATTGAGGGCCATACTCTGTAGTTTTTTTCACATAGGCATTTGCAGAACTTAACAGCAGGAAAAAAAAGAATACTGATGAGCAAGCACATTCACAAGCAGGATCTTCCCAATTTCATACAGCAATTCTGCTTTCTGAAATGTTCATAAAAATAAAAGCATTTGTACTTTTGGTGTGACAAGAAAGCTAAAACATTTGGAGAAACTTATTATTTGTACAGAAAATACTGGACAGAAAAATGGCATTTTAATGCTGCCTTCACAAGCACGTCTTGCAGCTTGTATTTTAAAAGCTAATAGCTTTTTGTTGATGACTGAAATGCTGCCTCTGTCACAGTCCAGGACTTCCACAAATGATGATGCTTGAAATTGGAATCTTTTGTGTAGAGAAGCTCTTTCTGAGTCTGCAGCTTGATATATTATGGAGTCAACAAATGTTTAAACAGGTCTCAACACCTGTACAGAGCATGCACCGGAGTTATCACATGCTGGGACTGCAACAAGAGAAATACATTTATCAGCTAAGAGAGCCTGCTGTGAGAACATGGAATACTGGAAAAGATTTTACTATGTAACAGGGTAGAAAACATTGTAAATAGGATTTGGTTAAATGCCTGATAGAGGTTTTATATCATTAGGGTTCCAAAAATAGTATCATCTTCACTGTAATTTTTTTTGTCAGCTAGAGAACTAGACTGGGAAATGTAGCCCAGTGCAACTGCAGAGCATCTTTTTCCTTACACTGGAGGCAGTAAGGTTGTGACATGAGAACCTAGGCTTTCCCAGGCTCTGCTGAATATTTTCTAGTTCAAGTTTTTTTGGTGTTAGATTAATTGTGCTCAGAGATGTGAGCATCAGCCTTTCTGAAAGGAGTTGGGTGTTTGAAAATTGTTTTACTTATCTGTTTGTTTTTAAGTAGGGGAACGGTGCTGCTGTGTACTTGTCTTGCTAAATCCGAGTCAAAGGATCTTTTGCTTCAGTTCTGCAGTGCTGGTATAATTGTTCTGAGCCAGTTAGCCAGGGAATTAGTCATATTTTACCTGGAAAAGCAGAACCTAATGTTCAAGCCAAACAGAACCCAAGGAGGATGGCATTTTTATCTTGCATCACTTGTGAAGCAAGTGAGATGAGACGTTTTAAAACACTCAGCATCCAGTTATTACAGTCATCTTAAAAGCAGCTTGGTCTCAAGGGTTAATGAGCAGAATCAGAATCCAGCAAAGGTTAAAGCAGATCACTAAAACATCTTTCACTTTCATCAGTGAGGGTTTATTTTTTACTAGGGAATACATGTGGGTGCAGTTTCACAAGCCTTTTCTTGCAGAAAGAAAGTTAAATGACTGCAGAAACGCCTTCCTTAAACTCTGAAATTAATTCATGCTGTTTCTTCTGACAATTAAATTCCAGTTAAGAATTTATTCTTTTTGTGTTTTTTTTTTTTTTCTTTTATGCACAAGTTTTGTTTCATTAAGAATTAAAGCCTAATTTCAGCTTTCCAGCCAATGCAGCCTGGAGTTCTACACATTTGTCTGACTGTGACCATTTTTCCCACACAGGTATACAAAATACTGGTAAAAAGAAGTCCAGAGGAAAGTTGGGTGGTTTTCAGGCGGTACACTGACTTCTCCAGGCTTAATGACAAGGTGGGATACTCTCAGCTAATTTGCCTCACTGATTCTTGGAGGTTTCCTTTCCTTTGTGTATTTGTGTTTGTCCTTTTGTTCTTTTCTTGCCTTTTTTACAGCATCTAAAACACATCCTGTAAAGGAGGCATTGCTTCATCCCAAGCACTGTGCTTCGGACTTTATCCTAGTCTCTGATAAAGGAAATTAACTCTTTAATAGGTGTATCCCCTTCATGGAACTAGAGAGATGCAAGACAGACTGTCAAAGGATGCTAAAAGCAGTAGGTGAAGTTCTAGAAAGCATTAGAGACAGAAGAGAGGAGGTAGTCAAATAACAGACCCAATTCTTGAGAGCTATCTGTGGGGAGCAAATACAGCAGAGTGACATTGTACCTGTGCTGTAACATTAGCAGATAATACAATCTTAGTGGATGTTGGACCATGACAATTTGAGGGGCTAGGAGCAAAGGCTAAAATAGAGACATTTGGCTAGATGCATAGGTTTTGTTTGTCAAGGACATCAAGTGAATTGAAGAATTACATGTAGAATACTCTCCAGTCCCCAAAAATGGTGGGAAAAGGACTTTGTCAAGTTTATTAATATGCTGGTAGAGATGTTGAATAAATAATGAAAGGCCCAGCCTAAAGACACAAGAAATTAACCATCTCTTTCTCTGAGACTGGGCCTCATGTGACAGGAATAATCTACCATGTGATCATGTTGCAGAGAGGCATCTAGAAAAGATTCTGCAAGCAAGCAGTCACAGCCAGCATAACTTGTCTGAGCCACAGTTTGTGCTGCTGTGTCTGAAGAGTGTTCAAGAGAGTGCCCCAGGACTCTGCTGGTGAAAATTAGTCTGCTGACAACAGCTAGCTTTCATCCACAAAAGGAGTAATCTGTGGGCTGACTTACTCTTTCCTTAGAAATAAATTACATGATCTGCATAACCAGACAAGTGAAATTACCAGGAAGCAGAAATGTGTGGTTGAAAAGCTTTCCCAGCAATGGTTGTCTGTGGTCTGCTCTACAACTAACACAGGAACTCCTGTTGTTATCTTTTCAGGGTTCAGTTCTATTCAGTGTTTTATTAAGAGGGGATATTTATGTGTATGGTATTAATGGTAGCTTGATAAGAGACAAAGGGACTTTAGATGACCAAGGATAAACTGAAAAATACCAAGAGGAAATTAAGTAAGGGAAGAGGAAGATAAGTAATTAAATGCAGAAATAAAGAGCAAGGCTTTGACAAACTATTGCACAACTTGGAAAGCAGTGATTATAATGGACTGTTTGAATATACAATACTTGTGCTGTTAAAAAGCACCCTTCGTGTGCTTTGAAATGGTGCCTGTGTGAGCAAAGGTGATCCACTAATATGGTTCTTCCTTTAAACTCTGTAGATCTAGAGATTCTGTCTGAAATCTTTCTCTTGTAAAACTTCATCTGCTGAAAGAGATACCCCTTAGAGTGTTTTTGGGGAGTCCATAAAGAGCCATTAAATAAGGGTTATTGTCAGGAGGCTTAAATGTTACCATGCAAGGATCAAGACACCCCCTGAAGAATTCCATTGTAGCTATGTAACATTGAGTGCTAAACTGGTTTTGAGGTAGTCTGGGGACTCCCTCTCACCAGAACTTTGGTTCTTGTGGCAGTTGGAGGAACATTAGATTGCAAAACCTGTCCACTTTTCCCTCTTGGTTGTAAATCCTCTACAGAATGTTTCTATGAAGCATCCTTTATAAGAAAAGGCATCTAAAAATTGTACTTTTGTGAACGTGTTAATGTGGGTTTTTTGGTCTTTGTGTATTACAGAAACACAGAATGCTTTGAGTTGGAAGGGACCAGAAAGATCATCTGATTCCAACCTCCCCCCCAGTCATAGGCAGGGACACCTCTTAGTAGACCACATTGCTCAAGGCCCCATCCAACCTACCTTTAAACACTTCCAGGCTTGGAGCCTCCACAACTTCTCTGGACCACCTGTTCCAGCACCTCCTCACCCTCACAGGGACAAATTTCTTCCCAATATCTGATCTCAATTGAGCTGCTCCTAGTTTGAAGCCATTACTCCTTGTCCTGTCACTCCATGCCTTTGTAAAATAACTAATTGGCAAGCTTGGGCAAGTCCATTGTTCCATAATTCCATGCTTCCATTCACCTGTGTATTTCATGCCTGAATTCAGAGTAAAAATCTGGGTATTTTTGGCATTTAGTGTACCCTGTTACTATTTCAGTAACTCAAAAATAGGCATGTTAGAGCCACATCCATGCATATTGGTGGTAATCTGCTGAGTTGTAGGTTTGTAATGGGCCTTTATTTTCTTTTTTATTGCAATAGTGCTTCTTATCCCTGAGTATTTCAGAAAAACCACCACCAAAATGCTTACTCATCTCATACACTTTGCTTCCATGCAATTTTCCTGTATTTTGGAG
Source organism: Dryobates pubescens (assembly GCF_014839835.1). Lineage (NCBI taxonomy): Eukaryota > Metazoa > Chordata > Aves > Piciformes > Picidae > Dryobates > Dryobates pubescens. The sequence goes on from NC_071625.1 coordinate 7,493,009, forward strand.
GAAGTTTTACACAGAGAGAGTGATTGCCCATTGGAATGGGCTGCCTGAGGAGGTGGTGGAGTCACTATCATTGCAGGTGTTCAGGAGGAGACTTGATGAGGTGCTTGGTTGCATGGTTTAGTTGATTAGGTGGTGTTGGATGATAGGTTGGACACGATGATCTTGAAGGTCTCTTCCAACCTGGTTTATTCTATTCTAAAAGGCATGAAGTAGCAGACTTGGAGACATTAAATCACAAAGCAAGGTTTTCATTTCCATTTTTATGTGGCAAATTGGAGAGGCCATTTTATTAAGGCAGCACAGCAAGGGGCAGAGCTGTGTCCACAGTTCATGCTGTAAGTTGGATTTTACTTAGGGTTCAGCCTTACGTTGTGCTTGAACCCAAGAGAGCAAGCTGCCAGAATTCTAAGTAATGTCAGTGCCTGTGTTTAATTCACTATTTGATCAAGACCTTTTCCTTTTGGTTTTCATTGGCTTGGATTTCTGTTTCAGCTCAAGGATATGTTCCCGGGCTTTCGGTTGGCCCTTCCACCAAAGCGCTGGTTCAAGGATAATTACAATCCTGACTTCTTGGAGGATCGACAGCTGGGACTGCAAGCATTCCTCCAGAACTTAGTAGCTCACAAAGATATTGCTAACTGGTATGTACTCAAAACCTTGCTTGTGGATTTAGATTTTTGTTTGTGTCCATAGAGGCTCTCAGATGCTCGAGCAACATGTAAGGAATGTCATTAACTCTCATGTTGTGCATTTGGTCATAAGTAAATTGTTTTCTGTCCTGTTAAATTAATCCCATCTTAACTTCAGCAAAAAAAGGGGGAATCACAGTACTTGAATTGTACATGGTTAACTGCTAACTAAATCTGTAATATTTAAGATGTTAGACTAATCCCCTGTTTACTCCTAAAGTATTACTTCTGCATGCTGAAGGCAGAATTGATATCTTGTTATTGACATTAAATGATGGGCTTCCATAATAGAAAGTGGATGTACTATTATGTGGTTAGTTCTTTAAATGTATTTCAAACTAAAGCCTTCCAATTTATGTGGCATGATAGCAGTAGAATCATTTTGGTTGGGGAACACCTTAAAGATCAAGTCCAGCCATTATAGTTTGCTTTACCTAAGTAAATCTAAACCATAAGTCAAGAAAGGATTAAGAAGAGTCTAAAGACTCTTCTGCCAAGTGCAGAAGTCTGTTTGAACAATATATATTTTCCACAAAGTAGAAGATTATTCCAGACCTGAAGATGAGCAGAACATCATTCAGGCAAATGAAATGTAAAATCGTTTTAATATAGTCCAAAGAGGATTTCAGTAAGGAAAATGCTAGAGGCAGAGCAGCTAGGTTTTTAGAACTGTCACCAGATACAAACTTGTGAGGTTGCTGTACCAGAGATTCCTTGAGGAACTGTCTTCTTCTAAAACTTTATTAAAAATGAAGAGTAAGAAATTCACTAGAGCAATTTCCTCCAAAATTTTCAAGGAACTAGAATGTGAAATTGCTGAGCTGTGATGTGAGACCATACACTGCTTGCATCTCCTTTCCTTTGGAGTAGAATGGCTGTTACTACATTTGGCATATTTCTAGAAGGCATTTGGCTGTTGAGTCTGGAAACTTGAGAGATTAGTAAGTCTGACTGCTGGTACTGCCTGTGATACAAAGCCCAAAGTGCTAAATAAAACCAGGACTTGGAAAAGCAATAATGTCTTTTGCAGAAAGAAAACTATCTAACAAGTAGGTATGAGGGAGACTGCATAAAATGGTTGAAAGTCAAGGGGAAAACAATCTGTGGAAATTTAGGAGTATCATATATCAAATGCTGGATCACAGTTATGGACACTGATGTTCAGAACATCTGGAGATTAGCCATGAAAGGGAATGTAGAGGGATCCCAAAGTGCTGAGTGTCTGGCCTGAATTTTCATGTTATGAAGTACAAAGTGATACTCAGTACATACATACACAGTGTCATAAACTCAGTTGCTCAGTTTACAACCTGAAAAATAACTATTGGTTATTGATACTGAATACTGAGGCCACTCAGTATTCAGCAGTATTCAGAAGGTTGCATAAAGATTGTTGAAGCATAACTTGGAAGGAAAAAAAAAATGGTTACTGCTGTGGGAAGCTGAGTTGCCCTTCCACAAAGCCCAGTGCCAAAATACAGCATTCAGTTTCAAAAGAGAATCTGCTAGAAGTATAGGGAAAGCAAGCTAGAACAGATGAAGCTATAGACAAACTTCCCTGCAGACAAACTTCCCTGCTCTCCTGAGACTGTTGTCCTGGGAAATGGCTGGCTAAACAGGGCCTATGAAATCATCAAGGGGATATGGAAGGTGAGTAAAGAATGTGAGTGTTTTGGATGATTCATAGTCATCTCTCAGTATGTCACATGGAGTTGCAAAGCTTTACTGTGAGGTGTCAGAGACAGAAAGCCTAAATGGCTTTAAAACGAAATGGGGATCAGCCTGTGAGTTTCTCTGTCAGTGGCTGTTAAACATGATTATTTGGGTGAAATATGTGCCCAAGAAGTGTTAAAAAAGCTTCCTGACTATTAAATTACACAATTATAGGTGTGCCAAAATGAAGGAATTATTCTCCAAATGTCACTTAAGGCATGGTGCTGGAGACAGAATGGTGAGCTGAATGAGCCTTCCATCTGCTTGAATAGGTCTGGAGGCTTTATGCTGCTTCTTGTTGCAGCCAGTTTGACATTTCAGCTGACTTGTTTGCATCATGGTGATGGTCTGTATTGGACAACACAGAAATCTAACTTTAGAGTGCTTCACTTGCCAGGCAGAAAGGGGAATCAATTTCTATTCTGGTTAATGAACAGATAGCTAACTGAAATGTGGTTCTGAGGAAAATTGTCATCTTGGCTGTGTAATGCTCTGCATCATATCCATTAAAAAACTTTACCTTACTGGTACAGCTTACATTCTAGGGTTTGGATCTGTGGAATGTCTGGATTCCTCAGGAAGTGCTTAAAACTGGGGAGACTGGATGTCTCCTTTTTTTTGAGCACTCATCAGATGCTACTTATCAGTAGGAGTTACTATTAATGGAAATCAATATTTGCACCTTATGTGAGCTGTGGTGAGCATCTAACCCTGCTTCTTTCTTAGAAGCTCACCATTTGCTTCTGCAGTTTTGCAAGTAAGTCACACTGCAGATGAACCCTTTCTCTTTGTGGAGAAGTCTCTTTCATTTCTCATTGTGCAGCATGTTTTTGTTGAGGCACTGGCAGTGGGAAATTCACCTTTCAGAGATAGGAGACCTATAGGTATGCCTATTTTTTAATAAAAATAAATTCACCAAGTAGTTTAAAGGTAGGAAGTAGGATGATAAACAGATGACTACATTTAGAGTCTGCATTTTAGTAATTCCTTCCCCTATCTTACCTGATATTGAAGATTCAGTGAAAGATCAAATTGAAATCCACCCACAGAGTTTAAGGTATTTAAGATGATTTCAGCCTGCTGAACAGAAGTGTCATCTGGATGGCACAGCTTTCTTCTGTTCAAGCTTGAAAAGGAGGAACTGAGTCAGCTGTTGAGTTTTGTCAGGGATCCCGTGTGCTACACTACCCCTTGTTGCCATCCTTGATGCTGGCCTACACTGGCATTGCAGCCCCTCTTTAGAAGGATGCCAGCTAGCAGTGGAGCAAAGGAGGAAGCTATGCACAGCAATCTCTCTTACATGTTCTTGAAGATTTCTATGATAGTTGTGAGGCAGAACTTTCTCCTGTTTGCTAAATGAAAAGCAAGAAGTGTAACACACAGAGGGTAGAGCAGGGTCAGAGTGAACCTGGACTGCAGATGAATTTTTATGCCATCAGGTGCATATTGTTGATGAGGAAATGTTTTCAGTGACCTGTAGCTTTAAGCTTCTTGACCTCCCTCCTTATGTAAAGCAATGAATCTACAGCTTTCAATTTTAAGAAGTTCTGAAAACTGTAGAAAAACACTTTTCTGCTAGCAGCTGTAGGCAAAACAAAAATGGATTTGACCTGATGTAAGTAGATGATATATGCAGATTGGAGATTTTGTGCATTTAGTTTTCTGGGTATTTCCTTTCCTCACTCCAGCATTACTCCCTGTTAACCACCCTAATGCTACCGTTTAATAACACCATAAAATTACTAGCAAAATTATGACATTAAGTACTTGTAAAATATGTTTGAACTGAGCTATGTGAACAAGGGTGAAGATACTGCAGAAAAATGGAGAGCAGAAGTGCTTTCACAGAATGAATTCTTCTGCATTATGCATATTGCAAGCTCCTTCAGTACCTTTTTGATAAGAACAATCCAACCATTAATAAAAGGACTTGAACATCATGTTGGAAAAGGTTCACTTCAGGTCAACCTATTTGGAGAGGGGAAAAAAACCCAACCCTGCTCTTCTTGAAAATGTACTTTATATGCCTGAATAACTTTTCCCTTAGTTTGAGCTGGTTTTCTCTTAGTTTAATTAATGGCTTGTTACCATCCATCTTCTTCTATTTTTTGGTGCTAATTAGAGTGATAATCTTGGTTTAAGTAGCAGGATTTGTGTAGTGTTTTTATCTGAGTACATGAGAAGAGCTGGTTTAATAGAACAGGTCTAAGCAATGACTTGCACAGATGATGGACTGATTGAAACAGTGGAGAAGGTTTAAAAAGGGAAAGTTTTATTCCATTTGTCCCAAATTAAGTTGGGACCAAAAGGATTAATTTTGTTCAGGTTGGTGCAAAGGCTAAGGCGAAAGAGATTGCAAAGACAAGAATTCTCACCAGTCATTGGCCAAAAAACCCCACCAGTATCTTCATCTGAGCAATAAGCACTTGAAAGTAGGCTTACAGAAATCCAGCAACAAAATAAAGGCTCTGTGTATTCTTCAGAGTCCTTCTAAAACTGAAAGTGATGATATAGGCAATGATCAGTGTTCACTGAAGACATTTCTCTCCTTATTTGGCTTGCCAAACTTGAAACTGTTTGATTAGATTGGTAGTTGAGTAAAAGTTTTCTTTCTAATTTTGCATCTGCCTCAAAAAGAGAGAGAATGGACACAGGGCAAAAAAAAAATCACTGCCTTTTGCCCTCACCTTCCCATGGCACATAGGTGGGAGGAAGAGGCAGGGCATTAGTTCGGATGCACATCTTTCATTTCTGTGCATTCATTGCATCAGGAGGGTCTTTAAAGAGTGAGTGGTGAGTGCAAGCACAGAATTGCTAGGAAGTTACTAATGTTGAATTAACTGTGAATGCAATATTCTGGCTCTAAGTCATTTCTAGAAGAATGAATGCCACAGAGCAGGAAAGGCTTAGAAAGATGGCTGAAGGGACATGTTTGGAGGTGTCAAAGAGTTCTGTGAAAGGCAATCTAAACTTGGAAGGTCGAATGAGCAAGATGCTGAAAGTACTCTGTAGTAAACCACAGGATTACACACACTTCCTCCTTATGGCCTTTGCAAAACAGTGCACAGAGGGGCTGACAACTGTTACACAATTTTAAGTTGAATGCATTAAATTGAAATGTTTGAAGATGGCTGTGTAGTGTATCCCTGGCACATTAACCTGGTCACTTCTTGTTCTGATAACTCATTGCTATGGTTTTCTATATACAAAAAGATAGTTGTATGTACAAGATTTCTATGCCAGTGATTAAGATCTTAGCACAATGGAGACACATAAGCATGTTTCAATGCCTAGGCTTAGTTCCACTGCTATTTCCTGAAGGGATCTGCATATAGATTTTAGCATCATCCTTTTTCATCCATCTTTTAATATTTATTTTTCACCCCTCTTCAGTAGCAAAGTGATTAAAAACTTTTCCTTGTCAGGTATGTAGCCACAAAGTCTGTGGAGGTTTGAAAAATCATCTCCTAAATTGACTTGCTCTCTGTTTGAAAGCTCTTAACTGTACCTGTGCAGCTTCTGAAGTCACGTTTTGAAGACTCTGCCTGGTTAACACATGCAGCTGGTTAACACATGCAGCTGAGACTTAACAGTTTAACATTCAAGGAGAGTTGTTTGAGTCCCTTAAGGAGATACTGCCCTTGTATGATGTTGAGTGTCATTGCTTTTCTGCACTTCAAGTAATTCACTCTCTTTTATTTGGTAAAGTCTTGCAGTGAGAGAATTTCTTTGTCTGGATGATCCTCCGGGTCCTTTTGACAGTCTAGAGGAGAGCAGGGTAAGTGCTGTGTAATATGACAAAAGTAGAATGCAAAAGGCAGTAGCTGTTGTTAGAATATTGTGAATCTGCTGAACTGGCATAGAATGAAACAGCTTTATTGATGTTCTTCCACAAAAATCTGCAAAGGGATGTGTTTCTAAAACTGTCATTATTGGTGCACGCTGATAATCTTTGAGTGCTGTACTTCATCTTTGTCCCAGAATACCTCTTCTTCTTTGGCCTTTTATGAGCAGCGGATGAAATTTGTTTTTAAGGCAGATAATGAATATAATGAGAGGGTTTGCAGGTTTACATTCAGCACATCACAATGTGTAAATGTTAGGCTTCATGTCTTGCAGTGTAGTGCTTCTTGCTGTGAAAAGTAACACAAGAATTGTGTTCCAGCAGATAACTAAGGAGGGTCAAGCAGTAGGGTAAAACAGCAGCCTTTCAGCACCCTGAACAAATAATACTGTGTGCTGCTGCCTGTTAATTGGAAAGAGGTTTCACTGACATGCAGAGCTGTTTCTTCTGTCCAGAACAGCTGCTCTTAGTTTTCTTGCTTGATGCATAACAATATGTTTTGGAATTGCACATACATTGTTAATGTTGTGGCAATGATGAAGGTTAAGTGGTAATCCCTCAACTGAATTTACCAGCTTGCTTTTCATGCAGGTGGGAGTGCCTTGGTTCTTGTTACATTTTTGTGTACATCTAAAGGATTCAGCATGGAGTTTATGTTTGAGCTCATACCTGGTTTCTGTACAGTCATGTTTCTACACAGCAATTTAAGTTGATGAAAATGAACAAAAATCACAGGAGTTCATTTCTCAGATAATTAAGAAGTTTAAGTGTCATCAGCATTGAAATTTTGCTCATACATACTGTGATCCCACCTGGGTGTTAGTGTTGTACCAGATTCCAGGTGCCCAGCTCTTCAAGGAGCAAAGTATCTTATTACAGACATTCCCCTGACAGGTCTTTCTCAGCTTCAGTTCACCTTTCTGCTGCTACATCATCCTTCAGAATATGTTGGTGTTTTCTTACTTGGGTGTGCACAGTGACTTCCTCTCCTTGGGCAGCTGATACACAGATTGCAGCTAGAGATAGGAATAGAATATGGAATGGGATGGAATAGAATATGGAATGGGATGGAATAGAAGATGGAATGGGATGGGATGGAATGGGATGGAATGGAATGGAATGGGATTAACCAGGTTGGAAGAGATGAGTCTTTCAAAAGGCTTTTTTCTGTTTTCATACAGAACAATGGAACAGCTTATACCACCTGTGAAATACTTTTAGTTACTCTGTGAGTAGGGAAATTTGCATGTGCCTAAATCTGAAGGAAGAAATAATATAGCTAAATTATATTCTTGAGGAAGTGATGGCCCATTTACTGGTAGTCACCAGCAACCCCAAACAGTTTTACACACTACACCAGAATTCATTTAATTGCTTCAGCAACTCTTCTGGTTAAGCAGTCATCCTGTTTCATCCAAAACAATCACTAAAAATGCTGTGTGAAGAACAAGTTCCATGATTCTATAATTGCATGCCACGTGTTGTCAGCTCTACTAGACATGAATGAAGCCACAGCTTAACTGATGATGGCTCCTCACTGCCTGTCAACCACGAGAAATTCGCTGTCTGAGCCAATAAAATAGATCAAAGATCAGAATAATTATTGGACTGAAAAACACTGCACTTGTTTGAATTGGTTCCTTACAAGAAAAACTGAGGTTGGTAGTCTGGTCCAATTACAGCAACGAACAGTATCTGGATGTTTGTAACCCATTTGAAAACTTCAGGGAAAGTGGTGTCTTAAGAGCAGTTGTTAACTGAGCTCGTGTTCCATGTTTGTATTCAGTGGACGCTGAGTTAGTAGCTAGAGGCATGTAATGTTAAGCCAAGAAAGCCTCTTGCATGGGTTTCCTATTTTGGGAGGATGTGTGAATGATTAAATCAGAACTGGTCATTACTGTTGAGAGGCTTGCTCTGTGCAGTCCTAGATCAGCTGGCTCTCAGCCAGTGCTTCTGCCACTTCCTGCATTCAGTGGGTGTTGCATTAGACAATCACTCTCCATAGGAAGTTTTGAGATTGCTCACTGATTCATCAGTGTGATGTATCCATGTGTCATGCTCAGCAGCAGAATGGAACATACTTGGCATGGTTGGGTGTGTTTAGCATTTCATGAAACTTAATCAAAATGGTTTTAGATTCATAGAAGGGACCTTAAAGATCTTCCAGCCTCCTGCCATGGGAACTCTTCTACTAGACTGGGTTGCTCAAGGCCCCATCCAACCTGCCTTTGAACACTTACTTCCAGGCTTGGAGCTTCCAACCTATTCCAGTGCCTCACCACCCTCATGGGGAACAGTTTCTTCTTAATTCTCAATTGAGCTTCATCCAGTATGAAGCCATCACTCCTTGTCCTGCCCTCCATGCCTTTGTAAAAAATCCTTCAGCTCTCCTTTAGGCCCCACTTCAAATACTGCTCTAAGGTCTCCCTGGAGCCTTCTCTTTTCCAAACAGAACAACCCCAGCCCTCTCAGTCTGACTTCATAGAGGAGCTACCTCAGCCCTCTGGTCATTTTTGTTGCCCTCCTCTGGACCAGTTTTACCGGTTCTGTGTTCTTTCTGTGTCGGGGACTCCAGAGGTGGACACAGGACTCCAGGGGTGGTCTCACCAGAGCAAAGTAGAAGGGCAAAATCTTCTCCCTTGACCTGCTGCCCATGCTGCTTTGGATGCAGCCCAGGACATGGGCTGTCTGGTCTGCAAACTTTCTGTAAGCACATGTTACTGGCTCATGTCAAGGTTCTCATGAAACATCACTCTCAAGTCCTTCTCATCATGACTGCTCTCTATCCATTCCCCCACACAGTCTGTATTTGTTCTTGGGATTGCTCCAACCCCACTCACCTAGAGGTTTTTGAAGGAAGCATAGATGTGGTGCTAAGGGAGAACACCAGACTTGGAAGAGCTAGATAATGGTTGGAGTAGATCTTAAAGGTTGTTTCCAAGTGAAGTGATTCTATGATTGTAGAAGCTAAGTGCAGGACCTTGCACTTGGCTTTGTATTCTGCCTCTCAAGGCTGTGCTACTGGTAACAGCTGCTTGGTACAGCTGTTCTTCCCTGAGCAAGGGAAGAACATGCCCTGCATCCAGATACTCCGAGCATCTTGGGAATGACTGCATAGTTTGACTTCCAAGTCATCTGAAATCAGAGGCTGTCTGAGAAGAAGAGAGAGAAGGGAGTTCAGCTAATGTTCAGGTAGGCAAAAAGGTTCAAAATTAGGGACTGTGTGTGTCAAAGGCCAGAAACTTCTTTCTGAAGAGTTTCTTGCTGTGAAACCAGCAGCTGATAAGGTGTTTGCACTGCAGCTCAGCACAATGAATTCACCGTTCAAAGCGAGGCAGCATTGCTTTAAGGACAGAGCGTCTCCAAGTTTATGTAGCTCTTCTATAGTAATCAATACAAAGAAAAGCAGCTGCAATTCTGTTACAGGTTGATCTTTCTCTCAGAAAAATCAATAAAGACAGCCCAAGGTAAATGGAAGATGTTCTTAAATTTGTCTTTTAGGCTTTCTGTGAAACTCTGGAGGAAACAAATTACCGTCTGCAGAAGGAGCTCCTGGAGAAACAGAGGGAGGTTGAGTCACTGAAGAAATTGTTGAGTGAAAAGCAACTTCATATAGATGCTGTTGAAAGAAGAATTAGGTATGTGGAAATTCTGAGAGTTTTAAGACTTTCTTTCTGTGGAGTTATTTTCTCTATGTACTCTGAAGCAGCAGCTTTAAATGTCTTCTTGGAAACAGTTTTCCCTGCAGAACCAGGCACAAAGCAATGTGTTCAGTGGGTGCTCTCATACACTGGCTAAAAAGCTGGTTGGTACAAGTGACTGGGAAACTTGTCCCATCTTTTCCCTTCAACTGAGGTTATGTTTCCTAATCCTTTAAGTCCTGTAAAGGTAAAGCAAAGACTGTACTCTGCTTCTGAAATGTTGGGTATGTTAAATGGCCTGCTAGAGATGAGAGCAGTGGGAAAATTGCTTTGAGTTACAAAATTTGACCTGTACTCACCTCTGGCAGAGCACACTGATGAAGGATTATGTGTCCCTAATAATGTTCTGAATTGGTACCTGAAAGTGTCCAGAGCCACACTGGATGGGGCCTTGAGCAACCTGGCCTGGTGGGAGGTGTCCTTGCTCGTGGCAGTGGAGTTGGAACTGGATGATCCTTGAGGTTCCTTCCAACCCAAACCATTCTGTGATTCTAATTGCTTGCAACGCTGCTGCAGATGGCATTTCAGTAGCACTGGAGATTATCCTTTGCCTCCAAGTTAAAAACTGGTGCTTTACTACAAAACTTTATGGTATCTGCTTGCTACATTTTGTATCAGGCCCAGGAGAGCTGATGTTGGGCTGTTCAGTGTCCTGCTGGGCCTGATAAGTCAGTCATTGTGGGGCTTCTTTAGCAAAGGACTAAATTCCCATGGTCCCTTGGGCAGTTGTTTTAATAAGGCTTGGGTTGTCGAGTCTGGTTATCCAGGTTGACTAACAAATCACATCCTTGGATATCAGGTTTAAAGGAACTGCATTTGGAAGGGGATCTAAATTGAATTGTGGCTTATTGAAAATGCTGATCTGAATGCCATGTTCAGTTTGTCTCTCCTGAAGGCAAATAATTACGTTTGAAGATGCTTCCCCTGTCTGAAAAGAAAGTTACTGTTTGCTGCTGGCCTAAACAGTGGAATAGTCAATAAAAATTAAGTAACTGACATTTGGCTAAAACATCATGATAGAAAAGTCTGTGTGACTAAAAACAGAGTGAAGAGGCATGAGTAGCACAAAGGGATTGTGTTTTGTAGACCTTTCCCTGAAGGCAGATAGACTTTTTTACATGCACAAACACCCAGACATGTAAAGTTACTGAAAGTCAGCCAAGCCCTGCCTGAAGTTTTGATGGAAAAGAACTCCTCTGATTTGTAGTTGTGAAAGTTACAAAGTAAACCCATGACCGTGTTTGAGAACTTCAGCTGCTCTGGTGGGAACTGAACCTGAAACAAATTTGTCTTTGGCCTTATTTCAGTGGAATTTTGATTTGATGGCCCAGCAAGAATTAAGCAACTTCTGCTGATCCACTCTGAAGGCTGGGTACATACGATGTGAGGTGGGAAGGGACAGCTGGACAAGACTTCTGGCCTGCATTAGGAATAATGTGGCCAGCAGGAGCAGGGAGGTCATTGTGCCCCTGTACTCTGCATTGGTTAGGCTGCACCTTGAGTACTGTGTCCAGTTCTGGGCCCCTCAGTTTAGGAAGGACATTGAGACACTTGAGCATGTCCAGAGAAGGGCAACAAGGCTGGGGAGAGGCCTTGAGCACAGCCCTATGAGGAGAGGCTGAGGGAGCTGGGATTGTTTAGCCTGGAGAAGAGAAGGCTCAGGGGTGACCTCATTGCCCTCTACAGCTACCTGAAAGGTGGTGGTAGCCAGGAAGGGGTTGGTCTCTTCTCCCAGGCAACCAGCACCAGAACAAGGGGACACAGTCTCAAGCTGCACCAGGGGAGGTTTAGACTCAAAGTGAGGAGAAAGTTCTTCATTGAGCGAGTTGTTCGTCATTGGAATGTGCTGCCCAGGGAGGTGGTGGAGTCACCGTCCCTGGAGGTGTTTAAGAGGAGATTGGACATGGCACTTGGTGAGGTCTGTGGAGACAGGTTGGACTTGATGATCCTTGGGGTCTCTTCCAACCTTAGTTATACTGTGATACTGTGACTTCCTATGCGTATGCCTTTACCTGTGCTGGGTTTGGCCCAAACACAGGCAACTAATCACGTTAGAGAATACTGCTGAGGTGTACATTGGCACAAAACTATAGAAGCTATAGAAGAGCAGTTAAATTTATGAGGCTGTGAAACAAGGACAGTATCACTTTGAACATGAGACTGTTTGGCCTTTCCATTTCACATGGAGCGTTCGGCACCAAATTGGTGGATGTTTTCCACACAGAGCAGTACTTTGGAAACAAGGGGGGGTTGGTAGTTTTACATGACCACATTCCCACTTGTAGCCAGGCTAGTCAGACTGCCAACTCCAGCTGCTGTTACAAAAAAATATTACCTGTGTCTTTATCATTAATGAGGAAATGCTCTGAAACTTAATGCATGACTCTAAAGGTGCAAATTAGCTTGGGAAGCTGTTGAGGAAATCATTTTATCATCCTGCCTGTCTTCTGCCTGACTGTGTGTTGCAGTTTAGGCAAGGTGCGTGGGGCTTAGATAGCCTGCTTGTAATTTCTCACCTAAAATCATCATCACACCTCTGGGGCTTGAACTGATTGATTTTTAGTTTAGGAATAAGCAGCTGGAGCAAACAGCGTTCAGCTTGCTGTCCAGTGCGAGCCTTGTGTCTCTGCAGCCATAAAAGAAATGGGGCATGTGGGAGTAAGATGGTTAAGGTCCCAGAGAATGCAGAGCTTAAAATGAAACCAACAGCTGTTCAGTGATGAATGTTTGCTGCATGGATTGGTGGTGCTCTGTTCTTATCTGTTGTAGGGATCTATCTGTAGGAAAAATGACTCGTCAGATGTCAGGAGAAGAAAGTGAGTGCAGTGGTGAGGTGGAGTCTTCTGCAATAGAAGCAGACCAGGGTACCCTGGGTGAGGACAGCTGGTAAATACTATTATTTTTTACTTCTAATATATCTTAGGGGGGGTTATTAAGCTTGTTTTTATATGTTTGGTCTTGCATAAGTTCTGAAGAGCGTTTTATTGCACCTCTCTGCTGCATAAAGGCCCTCAGGAGAGAGAATCTTAGAGCTGGAACAAGATAACTGGGACGAGATTTGTAAATATTTTGTGGGTTGCTGGCATGAAATGACTATGGAGGACCTTGTCAGCTTCCATTTCACAAAGCTTATTGATCTGTTGTTGCAGCTCAGACAAAGAGAGCCACGAGGCTTGCTGGAGTGGCTCTTTGGCCGAAAATTCTGTACCTGAAATTGAAGTTGCTGAAGTGGCCTATACTGCTGATGAAGAAGGGTAGGCAGTAGCAGCTGCTCTGACCTGGCAAAGGTTCATCTTTGGGACACACTCTTGGGGTAGGGGCATAGAGTAGCTGTGAAGAACTTACAGCAAAGAGCAAGACTGCACATCTTGAATGTTTACATAAATCCTTATAAATGGTTAATGTAAGAAGTATACCCTGTGCTGCTTTCAGGTTTTTATATCTAGCATTTATATATTTAATATATTACAGTCTAATAAGGGCTAAAATCAGCTGAAGTTCTGGTAGTGTACATACACCATTTGGCTGAGGAAAGCTTCACGTGACATCACCAAACACATCTTAATTAGCATGTCCCGTGCTGCCCCTGCTGCGACACGTCTGAAGCGTTCATCTGGGTGGTGTTTGTGTTTTCATGTTCTTGCAGCCATAAATTGATGCCTATTGCAGTGAGAATGGACTCATCCTGTGTTTCACAAGAGTGTAGAACGTGCTGGTTTTAAGTTGTAAAGCTGAAGATGTATTTCTCTGGAAATTTTAAAGCAATGCAACAGGAAAGCTTACAGTACCACAAGAAAAGTACTTAAGAGATGGGACTAGAGTTGGGTACTTTTGGTTTTTTCACAAATGGTCATTTTTGCTGAAGGAACTGATCTGAGACCCCCAAAACACTGTGTATTTTCATCCCAAGACAGCATGCTGTGTACTTTTTGTTTGGTACTGCTGCTTTGAAAGCCTGGGATACCCTGTGCTTCATACCCACGTAACACCACCGCTGGTGAGGTTGCCTTTGACTCAGAACACTACCTCTGACCATCCCGCTAAGGCATTCACGTTTCTTTAACGCTAGTCCAGATGCCATGGAGGTTACTGAAAGACTCACAAAGAAGCCATACATTCCCTGCACAGTTCATGACTGGATGGGAAACTAGTTGCAATGTATTTTTGTTTCAGTATCTTGTACATGTGGAGATTTTGCTACGTGTGTTCTGTAGCCTGTTTCTCACCATGTATTAAGACAGGGAGATGCACTTTATAATTAATAACTCCGTTGTGCCAAGCTCAGTTGGCTAATTGGTTGAGAAAGGGGAGCTGCAGGGAGAGGGAGATGTAGTGCCTTTTGTGTTTGACTTGTTCATTACTGCAGCGTTTTGTTACAGTGCTCTGTGGAGTCTTTGATACAACTTGTTTCTGTTCTGTACTTATTTACTGAAAGTGCCTTGTTTCATTCTGCTTTTCCAACAGGAAGAATGCTGGTTTGTTTTGACTCTTTTCTTTCCCTCCCCTCCACCACCCACAGTGTTGTTTCATATTGTCAATATGCAGTGTCTTTGTGCTGGAGTTTTCAAAGGGAGCTTTGTACTTCAGGCTGTGCATACAATGACCTTTATGCAGAACCCTATAAACCTTCCCTGTGAAATAAAACGATGGAGAAAACACCTGGTTTTGTGTTGTTTGGGGTTTTTTTATCCTCCAGGGGAAAGGGGAAGGGGGAATCAATACCTTGTGGATAAAAATACTGTTGGAAAGAGATGCTTCTTTACCTCAGTGATGTCCTCTAGTTACTCAACTTTTGGTCTGAGTTCTTTTTGTACCAAAAGTTGTCCACGTGAAAAGAGATGGGAAAGCTGTAACAAGGTACCAGAAAACTTTCTGGGCTTCTGTTGAAGATTAAAATAAAGGAGCTAATAAGGTTGGGGAGCTTTTTTGTTTGTGTGTTTGCTTGTGAGGGCTTTTTGTTTGTTGTGGGTTTTGGTTTTGTTAGTATTCTACGTGAATCCTCAGAAATGTTGAGTTGAAAATCCATGAAAGCTTTTGTCAGATGCCACTTAGATCTTCAAAAATAGGATTGAACGGTGTTGGATTTACAGCTGTGTTTCCAAAGTCTTGAAAAGGTGCTTGGGTCAGCCCTGCTGGGACTCAAGCTGCTCCAGGGGAAGTTTAGGCTCCAGCTGAGGAGAAAGTTCTTCACAGAGAGAGTTGTTGGCCATTGGAATGGGCTGCCCAGGGAGGTGGTGCAGTCACCATCCCTGGAGGTGTTCAAAAAGGGATTGGACATGGCACTTAGTGCCATGGTCTAGTAGGCATGAGGTCTTGGGTGACAGGTTGGACTTGAACTTTGAGGTCTTTTCCAACCTTACTGATTCTATGACTTTCTAAACTACTTCAGGTAAATCCCCAAGTTGGTCACTAAAGAATGCATTAATATCATCTACAACCTAGTCATCAGAGGGCAGAGGAGTGGCAATTTTCTTGCCTTTAAGGTCGAGAAAATACTTTGCTGACCCAGAATATTTAGTATCACATCAAGAGAGGTGTTTGTTTAGGGGCACCTTGATGTGTTATTCAGCTGAGCTGAAAGATGTGAATGCAACCAATTGCCATCACTTGGCCAATGTTACTGGTTAATGAATGTGTCCAGAGAAGGGCCACGAGGATGAGCAGAGGGCTGGAGCACCTCTCCTATGAGGACAGACTGAAAGAGTTGGGGCTGTTCAGTCTGGAGAAGAGAAGGCTCCGAGGTGACCTAATTGTGGCCTTCCAGTATCTGAAGGGGGCCTACAAGAAGGCACATTTTAAAGCCCTGAAGTGCAGCCTTGTTCAGCATTATCAAAATAAAACAGTACTTGAAGGATCCTATTTAACAAGGATCAGTTACATTTGGGCTGCCCAGAGCACAGGGAGTGCCCAGGCAGGCTGTTTCTGAAGGACAGGATTTTTAAGTGTCCTGCAGAGTTAGCAGGAAAGGTGGAGGATCTTTGCAAATAGCCAAAGTCACTGAGTCCTCAGATGTAATCTGGGAGGCTGGACAAATCAGAAGCTGCTTGTGTTGGCCCGTCTTATTTAACAATGAGCGTGTTTAGCATGAAGTCTTCCTGCAATGGAACAGCACCTGACTCTAAAATAACTACTCAGAGAAGCTGAACTGGCAAAGCTGCTTTCTCTTTCTGTACCTTTAACCTCCAGATGACCCACAGAAAGGTAGTCTGCAGCTCATTTGTCTCATGATCCCAGATCCTCACCCTCTGCCTGTCTCTGTTTGTGTAACTTGTGCTTTTTCTGCCTCATTAAGGCTCTCACAGCACCCAGCCCCGGCTGGAGTTCTGGTGGTGGTTGTGAAAAGCCCAAGCTGGGGGTAGGGCAGTGCAGCTCTGGATAAAGAGGAGAAACTTGGCAGTAGGAGTGGTAAACTTGAGTAATAAGTTCAGTCTTCAAAGGTACTGTCACTGCTGCCGGAGCTGAACCCCTCAGCTGCAGGAACCAGGAGAGCTGCAGCCCCAGCATGCAGAAGCCATTGGCCAGTGGGCACTGGCTCAACTGACTGGAGCCCTGGCCTCATAAACAGGAGTCAGTGCTGGCTCTCTCCTCTGTCTTAAGGGAAGTTAACATGTTCTGCACAACCCTTTGTTAAGCCTGCAGGAGCAGTACTCTAACGTGTTCTCATGGCTTTCAGCACACTTGTCCTGGAGACCTTTCCACTTTTTACCCCTTTTAAGCCCTTCACGGAGATCTTAAATGCTTGCTGATGCCTACTCAGCACTTCTGTGCCTTGAGGATCATCCAGGTGCTCTGCAAGTAATGAATGTGTCCCCACTTTGTATCCAAGGTAGGTATTGGATTTCTCTCTGCTTTGCAAATGGGGGAAATGTGGAAGAAAGCAATTAGATGAATCACCTTAATTGCACAGTAAGTCAGCCAGTGCAGTCCCAGTGTCACTGCTGATCCCATCCACTTGTCAGCAGCTTAAAATGCAAGGGTTTGGTGATCCAGTGAGACACACTGTCTCTGTAATACAGGAACTTGAGTCCTGGCATATCCCAGCTGGGTTTCAGGTAGGTCTAAAGATCCTTGCTCAACAATTACTTGCTGCTTCTGG
This sequence comes from Dryobates pubescens, assembly GCF_014839835.1. Lineage (NCBI taxonomy): Eukaryota > Metazoa > Chordata > Aves > Piciformes > Picidae > Dryobates > Dryobates pubescens. The sequence continues at coordinate 7,510,052 of NC_071625.1, forward strand.
ATTTTATAACCCTTTGTTCCACCAATTCAAACTAAAAACGCTGTTTGCATTAATGTGGTGGAGAAACAAGCCTCTGCTCTCTGAAACCCATGTGAGTTAATGCTTTTTATCTAGAAGAAACCACAGCTGCTGCAGATGGTTTATGAAAGGGTTGAGGACGACTCTGAAACGCTGCTCATTTGTTTTGTTTGGCAGCTAATGGGGGCATTGCTCATCTAGCAAGTGCCTAATGGGAGAAGGTTGTGCCTTGACCTTTTAGAATCTCATTACTGATTTGCATATTCAAAAACAGAGAGAGAGATAAACGTAGTTTAGGAAGCAGTTGCAACATGTGGCAACCTTCCTATGGGATCTCTCCGCCCAGATTTCCTGTGGCTCTTCCTTAGCTGTTCTCTGATAACCTGGTTATGGGGTGGGTAATTTGTGACGTGAAGGCTTCTCCCTTTTCCCCTCATATGCCAGTTACATGGATAAGCAGCAAGAGATCTCCCCCTCCCTTGGCAGCTGCTTTGTACACTGCCCTGAGTTTATTTTTGGTGTGTTGGTGTGCAGTGTTCATTTAGAAATCCTCCAGCATAGTTTGTAGTAGAACATAAACCTTGGTAAACATCATGTGATTCCTCTTGGCTTTGAGCTGTCAAGGGGATAATAACTCATGTGGGTGGAGGCAGAGAACTGTCTCAACTCTGTGCCATCCGTGACAAACACCAAGATCAGCCATTCATCTGCAGGGGTGGTGCTGCTGCTTCCGTGTACCACAAGAGCCCAGATAAACCAGCTTCTTGTGGACACCTCACACTGGTCAGATCTGACTCGATCATCCCTGCTTCACAGGCAATTCAAAAATTAGCTGAGTGCTGCACAATGTGCCAGGTACATGTTGTGATGAGAAAAGAAGCTCAACCTTGCTGTGAGGTCGCCTGAGAAACAGAGCAGGTGCAAGTAACTCCTTTTCTCTCTCTGCTGTTGGTGTGCTGCAGGCCCCCCCGGCAAGCTCTGTGAGATGTTTCAGTTCCCGGTCTAGAAGTGCAGGCCAAGCCCAACACCTTTCACTTCTCAAATGACATCAAGTTGCACAAGACTGTGATTGCCCAAAGGTCAGAGCATGAGAGCTCTCCACAAAGAGGCTGCTCTGTTCTGCTGAAGCAGCTGTTAGCTCAGCTTTCAGACACAATGTGTACTCCAGACAGATTCTCAGCCTACATAATTTAATGTCTTGACCACTTAACATTTTCCCTCATCATTTTTCTCCCCCTACTGCCCCTTTTGTTGAAATAAACCCCCATATGCTCAGCTTCAAGTGTATCCCACAGATAAGCTCTGCTGTCAGGTTAGTGCCATTACAAACCTCTCACAGAATTCCTTGGTTTGTGCAGGAGTATTTTTTTTTCCTCACTCAGGAAACTAAATGAGAGACATTTTGAGGGCAGAGCTTGCAAAGCACTGGGAGCTCAAGGTTTTCACCTGGAAAGTGTGAGGTGGCCTCTGCTGCCCACTTTCAGCCATGAGCTTCTGAAAGTTTGCCTCACAGCCTCAGGAAGATCACCAGTAACATCATCCATTTCACCTCTGCATCCATATGCAGCTGCCACCTTATCTGCTTTGGATTGGGCAGGAACTACCTGAGCCCAAGGCAGCAGTTTGTCTTTTTCACCTGTTCCTGCCACTGCCACCATTTCCAGCTTAGCCAAGACACTCCAACAGCCACTTCTTGTAGATGTGAAGGGCTTTCTCTCCCAAGCTCCTGCTTGTGCAGTGTAAAAAGTACATTGGCAAAGTGTAGTGAAAGAATCAAAGTGTTTTCTACAGGACTTACTCTTCTTGTTCTTGGTATCTCCTGATAAGGTTTCCTCTTTCCAGACTATTCTCTTCCTTCAGGAGCAACATTTGGTAGTGCCTCACTTTGCATACTCTTACTATGCCTAAAGGGGGAACCTGAACACAGACTTGCCTGCCTTGCCCTTCAGTGCCCTCAGCATGTTGCAGGACATCCAGCTTGGGACTGAGCACTGCAACACACAATTGGCTGAGTCAGTATTAAAGAGGTTAAGTCCCTTCATTGTACTGGGCTGAATGTCTACTCAAAAATGGGTACTTTGATTTAATCTTTCTCTTGGCTCCATTTTATCAAGCTGTGAGTGCACAGAGGGGGCTGGTAAGCTTTGGCATAATGGTTTACTTCCAAGGTCCTGCTCTCCTGCATGTCTGCAAGTGCAGAGCAGGAAACCAAGCTGGGTGCCAAGATGGTCATGGACAGGGGAAGGTCAGAGAAGAAGCCAGAACAGCCCAGCTGGTCAGCATTTAAAGGAGCACTTTAGCTTGGAAAAGTGGAAGGAGTGGGGAAGATGGGAGGGTTCCCCCTCAGCTTTTCAAACAGCACTTCCTAGCAGGCCCTTTTCCCTCCAGCATAAGCAGCAAGACTGAAACCAGGCACTGTATGAAAATCACAGCCTGCCAGGGCTGTGGGAGCTTCTTGCTGTACACTGAACTCAGAGCTCCTCCTGGAGGTCTGCGGCGTTCCCAGCCCAGCCCATGGCAGCTCATCCCTGCTGCTTAGCACAGACAGAAGCACACCAGGCACTTAACAACCCTGGGTACAGAGCGGGTGCATATGGTGGGGTAGATGCACGGAAATCCCCAGCTGACCTCAGCTAGCTCAGCAGCTGCAGCAAGGTCCCTTCAGTAAATTAAAATCCCATCTGAAAATAGTGAAGTGTTCAACCCAGCTGAAGACTTACAGTCTTATGTCTTGTGGAAAGGAGGCTCAGCTCAGAGGGGAGGAGGGGTCCACATAAATGCTATTGGAACCCAGAAAACCTTGCCCAGCATGGCCAGGTATCTTTGAAAGCTGGATCCTACCAGGGAGAGGTATCAGTTTGTTACCTACTCAGGAAAAGGCCCTAGCTCAGACCAAAGAGCCTCTCACCTGTTTTCTCAAATGTAGCTCACTTACTAACTGCAGATCCTCAATTTCAACTGGTGGTCATGCAAGTCTAGGAGAATCAGAGCAAGCCAGGTGAGTGGGTACCAACACGGCTTTAAAACCAGCCTGGGTACCACCAGCATGGGAGGTTGGGACAATGAGTGCCCAGGCTGTCTCAGAAGAGTGTCTGCCTCAAGCTCATCTTGGTAGAGAGGAAAACAACAAACTGTATTAAACAGCAAGTGGAGAATTAGCAGGAGACTTTTAGTTGGGAAGAAAACCCCTACAATTCATCAAAGCAGACACAGAGCAAAACATGAAAATAGGAGTGTGTGTAGAGTGTAGGGAAGGGGCCAGCATGAGCCTGCCACATGCAGCTATCCTGGGGAAACAAAGGTCTCTAGAGAGGCCTAGGCACACATTAACATCTCATAACCCTGTTCTCTAGCTTTATCTGTTGCACTGCAAATATTGATCCCAAGTGTATAGTCCAGCAATTACCACATAATTATGTGTTGATGAAAAGCAATAAACCACTTAAACTGTGATCAAAGTCACGTGAGCCAGGCAGGTCCTCCCTGCCTCTGTTCTGCACTGGTGGGTCTTGCACCTGCCTGCAATGGGACAGAGGTGAGAGAAAGGGCAGCTACATGAGATGAGACCTGTGATAGCTGCTCTTTCTTAAGATGGTGGCACTTGAAGCCATGGTTTAGTTAAGTCACGAGGTGTTGGGTGACAGGTTGGACTTGATGATCTCTGAGGTCTTTTCCAACCTTACTGATCCTATGGTCAAGCTTGTCCCTGCTGTTCATTTCTAAGACTAAAGCTTCCTCCTTGTTTCTGCAAAAATGTCATGAAAACAATTGAGGCTCTGCAGCGTGAAAACCTGTGAGATACTCTCATCTGAAATACTCCTTCTGCATGCCCACCCCCTTCTTCACCCCGCTCCTCCTCTCCCTCCCCCAAGAACAGGGTACCAGAACAGTGCCTTCACATGTTGTGATGGAGCCTTTATGCTTTACAAAGAGGCAAAGCCCCCTCTCCACGCCAGGCAATGACTGAGGCTCTTAAATCACTGTTCCAACGCTTGTTACGTGTAAATATCCAAGTGTGTGTGCATCAAATGAGCTACTACACACACAGACACTTCTTGTAAGGAGAATCTCATGAGATGCAGGGTGGGGGGGGGGGGGGGAAGGCAAAATTTTATCTATTTCAAGTAATCCTTGCCTACAGCAATTTTTCATCTATAAAAGACCTGAGCATTTGTTCTGTCACCTGGGAAGTGAAGTGCACACATTTCTGTAACAACGAAGAGGTGCTGGGGGAGGAAGCTTGTGTTCTGGGCACGTTAGAAAAACCTAAGCAAAGAATCTTTTCCACCCCGACTGGTGGAAGTGAAGGAATGCAGCCCAAACTGGGTTGTGAGGGTATTATATTTTTGGCTGATTTTTTTTAAGCTAAGTCACCTTTGAAGAATAATTGCATTTTAACCTGATGCTGACAGATTAATACATCAAACATAGAATACATAGAATAGAATACATAGAATAAACCAGGTTGGAAGAGACCTTCAAGATCACTGCGTCCAACCCATCAACCAATCCAACACCACCCAAACAACTAACCCACGGCACTAAGCAACCCATCAAGTCTCCTCCTGAAAACCTCCAGTGATGGTGACTCCACCACCTCCCCAGGCAGCCCATTCCAATGTGCAATCACTCTTTCTGTATAGAACTTTTTCCTAACATCTAGCCTGAACCTCCCCTGGCGCAGCCTGAGACTGTGTCCTCTTGTTCTGGTACTGGCTGCCTGGGAGAAGAGCCCAACATCCATCTGTCTACCACCTCCCTTCAGGTAGTTGTAGAGAGTAATAAGGTCACCCCTCAGTCATCCTCAGTCATCCTCTGAAGAGCACCGCAGCCTAATGACAGCACAGGGAGAGTACTTAATGCCTCGCTTGATCAGAAAGATTTAACACAACCACAGCACAAACACAACACCAAGGTATGTATTTACAGCATGCATAGTCTTTTTTTTTTAATTGATATATGTCCCCCAATTTAAAGCTATCCAGACTACCCAAGGCTGTTAAGGGAAGCAAACAGTCACAAAATAAATAAGAAACAAGAAAAGGAGATGGCTTTTGTTCACCATCTGCCGCCACGGTCCTCATATGAGCTATGTTCCTTCCAGTCAACAATGCCACGTTGACACTACTGCCTCTTGTCTGCTTACAGACTGCAGGAACACCACCTTGGCAAGGAGAGAGACGTGAGCAAAAAAGGAAGACCCACCTGACCCAGTGTCACCTGAATTTACACAGGAAGGAGCTGCCTCCTCAGCTGAATTATCTACCTAGAACCCCTTTGCTTCCAAAGAAAACCAGCCCCTCTACTGTCCCCAAACAAAAATGGAGCATGCACTCCAGTCCTGGAGGTCCATACTGCATTTTGATTTGTCTGCATGACTACAGGACCTCTGAGTATAGCTTCACCAACCACCCATGTCCCAGGCTGTGAGGTGGTATGTGACTGTCCTCCAGAACCACCAGCCACTGCAGAGAAGCTTTTAGAGAAGCTCACCCAAATGATCTCTTTCTCTTCTTCACTGCTTGCAAATTTTGCTCCGCAAGTGCCTGGTCTGAAATCAATAAGCTGAAGACACCTGAAGCTTCCCAGGATCAACACTTAGCCAGAACACTGCTGGAGGTCAGCAGCCAGATGCCAGCTTGCAAAGGAGAAATCCTTGCTAAGATTTCTTCTCCCCTGCTCACATGGAAAGCTCTTGCCCAAACCCCAGAAGGTCCACGTTTCCCAAAGCAGACATTTTAGTTTCAAACTAGAAGCTTAGAGACATATTTTGGCCAGGTTGTAGAACAGTGCAAACGTGCCAAGTGCTACAGAAATGCTAAGTAAGCAGAAAACACTGACTCAACCACAACCAGTACTAGAAGCCAACTTTCCCAAGTTCAGCATGGCACTGTGTTGGCATGACCCTGCACTTAGAAACACCAGGTAAGTCCACAAGCACATGGCCAGCCTGGCACAGTGCTGCAATCGCTGTTGTACCCAGTTCAGAGACCTGCAGAGGCTGCATACCTTGAACACAGGATTCTAGCCAGAATGAGCAGCAAATGGATTGTAAATACCTCAGAATGATTTGTTGTTTTATTAAGCATCACAGTATCACAGGACTGTGATATTTAATATGCTGCTCTCAGCTGGCACCTCACCTTGACTTTGAACAAATGTTCAACCTAACATTTTGTTAACGTTTGGGGTCCTGCTGAGAGCTCAAAATGCAGTTTAAAATCCAAGGCAGTTTGTGGTAGGGCTGTTTGGGTTTTTCATTTGAAAGAAATGATCAGCACAAAGGGGCAATTCTTCTGGTACCTCCAAACTTTGAGATAGAACTACCACAAAGTTTTCCAGTAGGGAGTTTATGGGCAGTCAAGTGGCAAGGCTTGATGCTCCCTTCATATGGACACAAAGCAAAAGCAATTGCACTGCAGAGAATGAAAAAGGCCAGGAAAGCTGAGTATCTCCACAGGGTTTGTCCATTTTGGCTTCCACCTTGAAAAGTTCTGAGCACACCATGTCCAGAAACACAAATTAGCTTATGCTCAGCCTCAAGTCAGGTAAGCTGAAGCCTGTTGGAGCCTGTCAAAGCTTAACACCCAGCAAGCCACGGGTTAAAGCCCAGAGGAGAAGGGATTGGTTCCCTCTTGCTATGGATCTACAGAAACCAAGTCTCCCACTATTCCCCAGGTGGCTCAATCATCAGTAAATACAAATTCATGTGAAGAAATGGAGTTCAATGTGCCTGTGCTCCCCACAGCCCTAAAAACTCCCTAGTGTTTTACTATTTCCCAGGGACTGACCGTTACTAGCACAGAGATGAAGTCTTAGTTAATACAACTTGTAAGTACAACACAGCCTACTTAGTTTTTGTATTTGAAGAGTGATTTCTCCGTATGTGCAGTGGCCCAGCACTCAGAGTGGCATCTGTTCCTCAGGTGCACTGTCAGCTGGACAGCAGCACGTCAGCTTTACGAATAACCCAGACCCAGCTTTTAATCAGAGTTAAAAAGGCATCTTGAATGCAACACGCTGGCATTGTTTCTGTAAGACAGAACTGAATGCTCAGCAGGAGAACACAGGAGGGTCACATTTCTGCTGGATTTTTGACAGGGGTAGCAGGAACCAGTTTTGTTTGGCAGGGATCTGTAAGAACTTGAGCATTTCCTTCACCCCAGCTGCCGTACAACTGCTCTTAACTCAGTTGGAAATGTAATTCAAGTGCATGGGATACTCTGACCATAGCTGAAATCAAAAACCTCTCCCACTTGAAAAAAACAAAACTACAGAAGAGTCTTCTCTTCATATCTAGGACACCATAAGTTGCTCCAGGTTGACTGTTTAAATCTCCATTCCCAAATGAATGGCTATTAGCTCTTGTGCTCAAATGAACTTGCAAGTCAGGACACATATAAAGCTGTTTTGCTAACATTCAAATAGCCTGAACCAAGTATCTCCCTAGGATCAGGCTCTCATGACTCATTCAGCTTCTTCATTTCACAGTGAATCCAGCTATGTAAGTGAGGCATACAGGTTGTACAAACCAGCCAGACACAGTAAGACATTACCCAACAAAAACTGATACTAACAACAAACAAATCTCTGGCTGAGGCTGAAGAAAACTTCGATGCTTGGATGTTTTGGCAACTATTGCTTTGTTTTGTTTGTGTTTAAACTAGGTTGGTAGTAGAGCAGTAATACTATTCTTAGCAAAATCTGCCATCAGAACCCCCAGCCTGTGTGAAATGCAGGCACATTAAATTGGTGTGGCTATAAAACAGCATTACAGCTCTTTACATCTGCACTACAGTGTTCAGTGAAATAAAACCTCCATGCTCTTATGAAGCCCAGGCAGCCAGCTTCTTCATTTCATCTTCATCCTCTGCTCTCTTCCTAGTTGATGCTGCAGAGAGAGAATAACAAAAGCCATTAACTAATGTAACAGTCAGAACCATTTCACCTCCTAGCACGAGGACTTGCTCAGTGCTTTTCCATTGGAAGATCTCAGATCAGTTTACTGAGTAGCAAGCTAAACGCAGGTAATGCAGCAATGAAGCTGATAAAAGATGCATTTTGCCCCACCATTATCTCACACATAACCCTGAGGTTAAGGTTTGATGTAGCCCTTTCTGAATGACTCCCACAGAAAACACATGCAATCTCTAAAAGCTGTCACAGAGAGCAGAATGCTGCCAGTCCTCTCTCTCACTGCCATTAGAGCAGGCACCAAGTGACCTCCCCCTGGCCAGCTATGTGTCCTGCTGCCTTTCCAATGAGTGCTGGAGGGTTCTGCATGTGCAGGTGGTCTCCAAACACTCCCTCCATTTTAATGAGAGGTGTCATTTATTAAAAGGAGGAAAGACATTCCTGACATCAGTTAAGTGCTGTGGTCACAGCAATTCCCAGTTCTGTATTGGGGCCCACACACCTGCTTTCTCTTTTTTATTTACCCAAAGCTAGCACACATCTTTCACATTCTCTGAACTACAATCTCACCCAGATAGTCCTCATTCCCTGACCCATAAGCTGCATGGCCAGGTTCAACCTCAGACTAAGGATCTGCACTCCTCCCAACAATGGACAGTTACTGAGTGCAATACCCCTGTGTGCATGCTTACAGCAGCCAGTTGGCTCCCACTTGTGGCAGCCATACAGCCCGGAGTCACCACCTTGAGAGGGGCTTCAGCTACCACCTTTGGGGAACTAAAGGTGGGAGGAGGCCATGGGAGAACAGGGGTGCAGTGCCTACTCCAGGGCAAGTGCCATTGGCTTATGGTGTGACTGGGGAAGGTCACTATGCCTTGCTTAATCTCACTTCCCCATCCCCAAAATCAGCAGGGGACCATACATCTCTAGTTAGAAGCACAACAGAACCATTCATTGTTGTTCTGATCTTGCTATAGAATCATAGAATCAATAAGGTTGGAAAAGACCTCAAAGATCATCAAGTCCAACCTGTCTCCCAAGACTTCAGGACTAGTAAACCATGGCACCAAGTGCCACGTCCAATCCCCTCTTGAATACTTCCAGGGATGGTGACTCCACCACCTCCCTGGGCAGCCCATTCCAATGGCTAACAATTCTCTCTGTGAAGAACTTTCTCCTCACCTCAAGCCTAAACTTTCCCCCTGGCACAGCTTGAGACTGTGTGCCCTTGTTCTGGTGCTGGTTGCCTGGGAGAAGAGACCAACCCCCTCCTGGCTACAACCACCTTTCAGGTAGTTGTAGACAGCAATGAGGTCTCCCCTGAGCCTCCTCTTCTCCAGGCTAAACAATCCCAGCTCCCTCAGCCTCTCCTGATAGGGCTTGTGCTCGAGGCCTCTCACCAGCCTTGTTGCCCTTCTCTGGACACGTTCAAGAGTCTCTCCAATTGCTCTGTAGCAGTGAGCATCCAGCTTCATAAAAGACAAGCCAGTTTTGCAAGGCCTTAAACTGCATAAATGTCAGCTGCTAACTTTCCCTGAAGCAGTCATACAGACAGATGAAGCAGCAAATTAAGATAGTGAGAAGCACATGGAGATGGTCTGTGTTTAATAAAAATGTCAGCTGGCACAGCTGGATCTGGAAGAGGACACAGGAACAAGTTATAAATGCCCAGCCTGCAATTTGCACTGTTTTCCTAAATACTTTTTACTGGCTGCTCTGCAATTGGCTTAAGTGGATGAGACAACAACCCCAGTCTGAACATCTGAAATTGTTTCTCAGGGTTTTAAGCACCATCTGCCAAAACACACCTAAGAGACTCTGAGCTGAGCTGGTCTAGGAAACCTGTTCTGCAGCTGAATGCACCATGAACAACCTGTGCCACATGTGTGCTGCCCTTGTCACCAAGTACCCATACTCTTCTACTAGCAGCATCAACACACATCAAGTCTTTCAGCTGACGGAGGACAGCAGAGACATAGTAAAAAGTATAGTTAAAAGCTGACTGTCTCTGGCTTGATTCAAAACAAACTGGGCAGAGCTACAGACAAATGAGACCACTGCTCAATGCCAGGAATAAGTCATCTCAGCAGAAAGAGAGCAAAGGAATGACAGTATTTCTTTAAATCTGCACTTCCTGCTGCCTCCTTCATTTCTAATTAAAATACCAGTGGCAAATATCAAACCACGACCCAACAAAGCTGGATCTTGTGACACAAACATTTTGAATCTAGGTCAGACTCTAATTAAAAAAGACTGAGGATTTAATTGGCAAAAAGAAAAACTTTCTTCCCATTCCTCAGCTATCTCTTCCCATTTCAGTGGGAGATAGGTTATTAGGTGGGCAAGCTCAAGTTCCCCCAGTTTGCCTCCCCGGATCTACACAGAATTGGATCCTAAATGTTTTCATATAGTGAACCAGAATCCCACCCTGCTTTTTCTGATACACAGATACAAAAATAGGAGAAGGAACCTATAATACTTTAGAAGTTAAACCACAGTTAAATACATATCTGGAGCTCTCTCCTCCTACTCACAACCCGCCTTGATCCTCAGAAAGGTAGAACGGCAAGCGAGCAGCTTACCCGGGCGGGAAGGCAGCGATGTGGACGGAACACTTGGCAGTCTGACATCTCTCATCCCCTTGTTCAATTCTTCTTGCTCCAGTTCTTCTAATTCTGCCATCAGCTCATCCTAAAGTCAAGGAAAACATAATTTACAAATTCATTGTCCTGACAGCAATCTCAGGCAAGGGCACGTTTGGCATCCATGAAGCAGAGCGCTACTGAAAACCGAAACCCAACCGATTTACACCTGAAAACAAGCCTCAGAAACCAGCTGTCACAAGTATAATTTTTACTAAGTGTGGGCAGTAACAATAAACCTTAACTTAAAAGAAAGACAATGGAAGTCAGAAAGAGGACAAGGAATAAAAATAGAAAGAGAACTATGTCAAAAAGGAGGGGGAGGAAATAAGCATACATGTACATAAAGGTCCCTCTGTCTTCCTCTATTTGTTCCAAACCTGGAGCCTCTACCTTTCATGGATTCTAACTTTAATGTGCAATTTCTTCCACTTCAAAAAGCAAACAGCTTCCACCAGTCCTAAGGCAGACTGACATTAAATAGTGTGCTTCTGCCCTATCACACAAGTCCAGGATTTCAAAATATCACTGGAACCAGAGTGCTCTTCCTGTGTCCTGCTACTCTTGAAGCACCAAACACTCCTGGGTTTTCAGGCACAGAAGCTGACCTGGACAGATGAGCTACTCCACTTGCCTAATACCGAAAATTAAGGGGCTTCACACTTTTAAAAATAAAAAAAAAAAAACATATTCCTTGGCTGGATTTTCCCAAAGGAAGGAAGCTAAATACTACATATTTGGAGAGAAATTGGTCACTGCCACATTGATAAAATGGTTTAAAGAGAAACTCCGGGGAAAAGGAACTGGGGAAAAAGTGGCTGTAGCAAAGTGAGACCTACTAGCTATGACAATGGATTTTGTCCATTTACACCTTGCTCATCACCAGTGTGGAAATTACAATGATAATTACATAGTCACCACAGGGCTTCCTAGACTTATTTTTTCATGGGCTCATATTTCTAAAGCCAAAGGGCTACACTTTACCTGATCGGCCTAGTTCACATTGCAAACACTAGGATATCATCTAAAACTTTCAGCTTCTGGTCTACACCTGCTGATGTTTAATTGACAGTTGATCTCTTGAAGAAATGTGCAATTTGGGGCCCCATGTCCAACTTAAGCATTTAACTGAGGTGCAAAAGGGGCTGTCCTGTAAGTGTCTGTCTCAGTGGTGTGAGTACAAGTTTTCTTAAAAAGTAAGTACCCAAGCTGCTGTAAAGCAAATGGGAGCAGGTAAATAGGTGTTTCTGAAGACCTCTAGATAGCCATTTAGCACCCTCCCACACCAAAGGAGTCCTTACCAACCTCTGCTGAACAAGGAAACAATTAAGAGGGGTCAGCCACAACAGGCTCAGAAAAAAGAAGAAAAAAGGGGAAAAAAAAGAAAAAAAAAGAAAAAAAAAGAAAAAAAAAAAGATGAAAAAAGAAAAGGAAAAAAAATGAGGAGAAAAAAAGAGGGAAAAAAATACGGAGGAAAAAAAGAGGGGAAAAAATAAGGAGAAAAAAAAGAGGGGAAAAAAATGAGGAAAAAAAAGAGGGGAAAAAAATAAGGAGGAAAAAAAAGAGGGGAAAAAATAAGGAGGAAAAAAAAGAGGGGAAAAAAATAAGGAGAAAAAAAAGAGGGGAAAAAATAAGGAGAAAAAAAAGAGGGGAAAAAAAAAAGGAGGGAAAAAAAGAGGGGAAAAAAATAAGGAGGAAAAAAAAAGGGGAAAAAAAATAAGGAGGAAAAAAAAGAGGGGAAAAAAATAAGGAGGAAAAAAAGAGGGGAAAAAATAAGGAGGGAAAAAAAGAGGGGAAAAAATAAGGAGAAAAAAAAGAGGGGAAAAAAATAAGGAGGAAAAAAAAGGGGAAAAAATAAGGAGGAAAAAAAGAGGGGAAAAAAATAAGGAGAAAAAAAAGAGGGGAAAAAATAAGGAGGAAAAAAAAGGGGGAAAAAAATAAGGAGTTAAAAAAAGAGGGGAAAAAATAAGGAGGGAAAAAAAAAGAGGGGAAAAAAATACAGAGAAAAAAAAGAGAGAAAAAAATAAGGAGGAAAGAAAGAGGGAAAAAAATAAGGAGAAAAAAAAAAGAGGGGAAAAAATAAGGAGAAAAAAAAAGAGGGGGAAAAAATAAGGAGGAAAAAAAAGAGGGAAAAAAATAAGGAGAAAAAAAAGAGGGAAAAAAATAAGGAGGAAAAAAAGGGGGGAAAAATAAGGAGTTAAAAAAAGAGGGGAAAAAATAAGGAGGGAAAAAAAAGAGGGGAAAAAATAAGGAGAAAAAAAAGAGGGGAAAAAATAAGGAGGAAAAAAAAGGGGGAAAAAAATAAGGAGTTAAAAAAAGAGGGGAAAAAATAAGGAGTTAAAAAAAGAGGGGAAAAAATAAGGAGGGAAAAAAAAGAGGGGAAAAAAATACAGAGAAAAAAAAGAGAGAAAAAAATAAGGAGGAAAGAAAGAGGGAAAAAAATAAGGAGAAAAAAAAAAGAGGGGAAAAAAATAAGGAGAAAAAAAAGAGGGGGAAAAAATAAGGAGAAAAAAAAAGAGGGAAAAAAATAAGGAGAAAAAAAAGAGGGAAAAAAATAAGGAGGAAAAAAAGGGGGGAAAAATAAGGAGTTAAAAAAAGAGGGGAAAAAATAAGGAGGGAAAAAAAAGAGGGGAAAAAATAAGGAGGAAAAAAAAGAGGGGAACAAAATAAGGAGAAAAAATAAGAGAGAAAAAAATAAGGAGGAAAGAAAGAGGGAAAAAAATAAGGAGAAAAAAAAAAGAGGGGAAAAAATAAGGAGAAAAAAAAAGAGGGGAAAAAAATAAGGAGAAAAAAAAAGAGGGGAAAAAAATAAGGAGAAAAAAAAGAGGGAAAAAAATAAGGAGGAAAAAAAAGAGGGAAAAAAATAAGGAGAAAAAAAAGAGGGAAAAAAATAAGGAGAAAAAAAAGAGGGAAAAAAATAAGGAGGAAAAAAAAGAGGGAAAAAAATAAGGAGAAAAAAAGAGGGAAAAAAATAAGGAGAAAAAAAGAGGGAAAAAAATAAGGAGAAAAAAAAAGAGGGGGAAAAATAAGGAGAAAAAAAAAGAGGGGGAAAAATAAGGAGAAAAAAAAAGAGGGGGAAAAATAAGGAGAAAAAAAAAAAAGAGGGGGAAAACTAAGGAGAAAAAAAAAGAGGTAAAGGACCCAGTGATCATGCCCCCTACACTTTGAACATACCCCTGTAATGGCTAGAGCATTTGCTCTCCAAGTGGGACACCCAAGTTTTAAGCTCTTCTAATCCATAATCATGGGTTTAACTTATGTTTCCCACAACTCAGGCATTGCTTTATGACTAGGCTGTGGAGCACTGCAACAACAACAAATCCCCTTTTTCTTCTTGAACCTAACCCAGAAAGACTGTAGAGCAAAGGTATCAAGAGAACTCTCAGCTTCCAGGCTTTCTCCACTGGAACATGCACATTTTGCATTTGATTATCAGAAACAAGCCTCCAGGCAAGGGTCACCCCCTCCTGTCAAGCAGGACAGAGCTTTTTTTTCACTTTTCATGACACACACTGTGTCAGCCCATGGAGAAAGAGCCCTTTTGGTTCTGTGTCTGTCTAGAGCAGCAGAAATTACATGCTTCCATGCTCTCCTTGCATCCATGGCACGCATGTGAAGGGGAAATCCAAGAGTGTGGTGAAAAAGTCCTTCAAAAAATAAAATGAAGTATCATCCCTCATAACCCTGCAATTAAGTCATTGATTCTAGCACTCTTAAGATGAAGTGGCCTGCAAGCCAGATTTCCCAATTACTGGGCAAGCACTGTAAGGATTAGGCTTCTGTGGAAATACAGGTGCTGGAACAACAATGTCCCACTGGCTCATTTTCCCAGAACAGAAAGCACATCCATCAACTTAGTAACTTCCAGGTCAGTCTACAATGTGCTTTCTAAGCCTAGACTCCTAATGGTTCAGCACTGAAGAAAAGTGACCCTGCAGAGCTGTTTGGGATGGCAGTACGGTTTCTTGAAGCCCAGTTTGTACAGGCCAAATCCCATTCTTGGGGCCAATACTGATTAAATGTTCCTTGACAAGCCTTCTTGCGTTCAAAGTGGGGGGAAAAGTAAATACAAAGAACCATTACTATTTGCAACAAGTTGTAACTGTTGAATGAAAAGTCTCTCCCCCAGTCAGGCAAATGAGATACAGAACATGCATTTTCCTTTGTTGCCCATTTGGACACAAAGGAAGGAATTAGTAGGGGAGAGTGAGCTGGTTGATTCTCTAGGGCATTCTTCAAAGGATCCCCAGTGCTTGGTCACCTCAAAACATAGTTAAAAAGCAAAATCAAACTGGTGGTGATACTGAGCCTGATCCTCAGAGCTCTGTATTCTACAGAGTGCAGGAATTTTGAGCATACCTGACCCTTCAGTCCTCAGCCATGCCTGGATCAGAAATAAGTAACATCCTCCTTGAACATACAAAATCAATTCCAGGGACACTGGATGAAAGTTTCTACCACAAATTTTCAGAAGGTCCTAAGCATCTTGTGAGGATTTCAAAAGAAAGTAACTCAAGGAAAAAAAACTTATTACCTCCCAACAGGATTGACTCCTACCTAATGGAGCTACTTCTGTAGAAAATCTGAACAAGAGGGAAAGGACCTGCACCTCCAAGCACCAAAAAAACCAAAAGCCCTCACAAACCTGGTTCAAATATCCCTAACTGTGAGCAGCAGGCTGCTCATGGCACAGGAACAAGCACTTAGGCAAACGGCATAGCCTGAAACTGTCACGGGATGTCTATTTGGAGCACCAAAAAAATTACATGTTTCAGTACCTACTTGGAGCAGTGCAAATTACATGGTTTTGTGACCTCCTCTTTCCATGGTCCAAATGAGAATAACAACTACAGGAGTGCACTTCAAATCACCTTCTATAAAAACTCATGTATACATAAAAATACTCTGGTGTTTCACCTATAGATTTTTTTCTACTGCACTACAGATTATGTGTGGGTTTATATATTTATGTATTTAAAACTATTAAAATGTCCTAAAGAGGCTAGAACCAAGGAGTTTCACATCAACACCTTTTATAAAACAAACCACTGGAAGAAGCTACTGCACCAGAAAATAGCCATGGAGTCGTTTAACATCTATAGCTCATAAGCTTTACTGGAGTACTAACCTCATCAAACTCTTCACCAAAGCCAGCTCGATTGGAGATAGCATCTGAAATTTCTTGGGCAACATCTTGCTGTTCAGTGATATCTTGCATCAAATCATCAATTTTGTTCAAGTCCCTGGCAAGATAACATGGAAACATTTTTTAAGACACAAAAAAAAGAGGAGATTACGGAAGAGACTCAGAGAAATTTGAGCAGCTCCTGTTTTCTTTTCATGCCCATGGCTGTGTAACAGGCAGAACTCAGAGAGAATAATTTTCCCCACCTACATCTTGGGTTTTGGCCAACTTCCATGTGTTGTGGCCACTCCAGTTTCTTCCACCTAGGGATTATAACAAAAGTCAAACTGCAGCAGCCTGCGTGCCCCTCCTTCTCTGTGCTCCCCATACCTCTGCCAGCCAACAGTCACGTTCCCTGGGCAGATCCAATCTCCTTCCTCAAGTTAGCATCTTTATAGATGGATCTTTTTTTGATGTTAAGCTTTCACCAGAACTGAGAGAACTTAACAGGACTACACTCCATTTAAAACTTTCCCCTTATTGTTAACTGCTTTATTGTTTCAGTTCCTGTTTACTTCTCTCAGAACACCCATTCTGGTTTAACTCTGTTTATTCAGGCAGAATAAGCAATATAGAGGCACTGAGACAATCCAGGACATATAAAAACACTGCACACACAAAAAATTACCCTCTCTTTAACTCAGGTCCAATTATACTTGGAATCACACAGTCCATCTTAGGGACTCTAAGAAGATTTCACTTGGTTTCTTCAACTATTTTGTTCAGAAAGAACCAAGGCAGAGGCCAGTCTCTGCTGCAAAAGCAGGCTTTAAAAAACAAACAGCTCTGCCAAAGCAGACTTCAAAAAAACAGCTCCCTCCACACAGATCTCCCTAGTTAGCTGGACTTTCTTCCAGGCTCATTGGCAAGAAAAGGTATTTCTCTGCTAAATATAACATTATAGCACCAATATAACACATAATATTAATATATAACATTATAGCACCAATAGCGTTCCTGACACATCTAAGTGCCACAACAACCCCATGCAGTGCTACAGGCTGGGGTCAGTGTGGCTGGAGAGTGGCCAGGCAGAAAGGGACCTGGGGGTACTGGTCGATAGTAGGCTGAACATGAGCCAGCAGTGTGCCCAGGAAGCAAAGAGGGCCAATGGCATCCTGGCCTGTTTCAGGAACAGTGTGACCAGCAGGAGCAGGGAGGTCATTCTGCCCCTGTACTCAGCACTGGTTAGGCCACACCTTGAGTACTGTGTCCAGTCCTGGGCCCCTCAGTTTAGGAAAGATGTTGAGTTGCTGGAAGGTGTCCAGAGAAGGGCAACAAAGCTGGGGAGGGGTTTGGAGTACAAAAGCCCTATGAGGAGAGGCTGAGGGAGCTGAGGCTGCTTAGCCTGGAGAAGAGGAGGCTCAGGGGAGACCTAATTGCTCTCTACAACTAGGAGGTTGTAGCCAGGTGGGCTTGGTCTCTTCTCCTGGGCAGCCAGCACCAGAACAAGAGGACACAGTCTCAAGCTGCACCAAGGGAGGTTTAGGCTGGATGTTAGGAAGAAGTTCCTCATAGAAAGAGTGATTTGCCATTGGAATGGGCTGCCCAGGGAGGTGGTGGAGTCACCACCACTGGAGGTGTTTAGGAAGAGACTGGATGGGGTGCTTGGTGCCATTGTGTATAGTTGATTAGATAGTGTTGGATGATAGGTTGGACTTGATGATCCCAAAGGTCTTTTCCAACCTGGTTAATTCTATTCTATTCTAAATACCTGAGGCCAAAATGAAGTCAAAACTGCCTGACTTGATAGAGTGGACTACAGTGATGTTATGGTTTGGAAGTGGTTAGTAAGCTCAACTTCAAAGTTATTAGAGAGCACTTACATATTTTCATGCACTTTTTTCATAGCTTGTGCAGCATAACCCATATTCTTGAGCACTTCTGTGTTGGTGTGGGAATTTTCCAGTGCCTCTCTCTGGAACTCAATCGTGGACAGTGTCCCATCAATTTGACTCAATTGTTTTTCATATCTTTTTTTCCTCTTCAGTGCTTGTAAGGCAGCTGGAAAGCAAAGAGGCAAAGTGTACTGGGTATTTATAGAGCAAATTGCAAGGACATGTAGTTCAGCACCGAGACAACCTGCAGGATTTACAGTTCTCACTCTCCTACCTTACTAGTAGGGAGACAAACTTTGACCACACCAGATCAGCAGCCGGTTTATCACCAACATGCTGTCGCATGAACATGCTGGGAAGCCTCTTTTAGAGTAACTCCTCTTAGCACAACAGGGAAGAGCAGCTTCTTCCTCCGCTGAGGGAGATCTTGAACTCCATCCTGTGCACACAGGCAAAGCAGAGAAGATGGGAAGGGAAAAGAAAAACATCAGAGAGAAGTCAGAAAAGGAGGAAACAGGGGAAAGCAAGGAGAAGGATTGCAGTACATAATACAAAAACTAAGGAAGACAGAGTAAGAAGACCTGTCATAACAGCCACATCTCCACCAGTGCTGCTTTCTAAACTCTGTCAGCAGTAGAAACTGCCAAGTGCAATGGCAAGCCCAACTGGCCTGACCAATCAGGTGAGGAGGACTCACTTTTCTCTGGTGTTCAGGTGCATCTGTTTCCTATGATCACTTAGGAACACAATCTTTAAACTTTATAACTCAAAAACAGATAGAACTTTGTAGACACAGTCACAGCCAGATCCAGCTACTCCCCCTTATCTTTGAGATTGGTCTTTCATATTTGCTTAGTTATGAGCAGCATACTTTGCCCAGAGTAAATCATTACCAGAATAACTGCATGGGACGAGCCAAGCAGCAGGAGAAAAGGACTTTCTCTAGGTGTGGAGCACAATCTCACCACAAGCACTCCCTGACCACTTTCCAAACTATACATGTGCTAGGCAAGAAAAACACCAAACAAAACCAAGAGGCTGAGTTAACCCACTGCTTTTTCAATGCTTTTAACACCCATGACCTTTCCCTTCTCTTTTACATTTATTTTTTGAAAGCAAGTTCAGAGACAACAAGGCACAGCAGCACTGCAGATCCCCAAAGTCACTTAACAGCAGCAATTCATCTTGGTGTCCTATTCAAACAATTGCCCACGTGCAGGATCACCAACCCTTGACACTGGGGTACACAACTTTTCAAAGGAAGCTAGGAGAGGGCACAGATTTATGCTGTGTAACAACACACTAAAAAAAACTCAGTGGTTTGTTGACAAATGCTTAGATCAGTATGTTCAAAATGGGTCATTGTTAGCTGTGCAGAAAAAGGAATTGAGCAGACTAAGCTACACAATGCCTTCCAGCAGCTACAGTAGAGTGTTTCAGGACAGCAATCTCAACAGATTAATCACAGCATTCACATTCAAGACCCTCTCAGGGTCTGGGGGATGGTCCAAAGCTCATGAATATTCTGGAAAAAATACATGAACACCAGATGATGTCAACACAAATGGTAACTCTGCATTTCCAAAACACATCATCTTTTCCTCTACTTGCATTTCCCTGCTTATTCATGCATATTACTGGTAGTGTCAGGACACCAGCTACCACCTTCCTCAGCTTCACTTGAATCAAAATTCAGCGCTGGATTTATATGTAGGAAGCCAGAGGTTCCAGGCAAACTTAATAGTCTGAAGCTGTGCATAACACTGGCTGTGAATTGAAGAGCACTAACTAGCTGGTGCAGAAAGGCTACAGCTACACACAGGGACGTATTTCCAGTTGGGCTTTTTCAGAAATGGGACACTGCAATGGTGCTGTTATTACTGGCTGCTTGAAAGAAAAAGGATTTCCTTAGTCCCACACAAAGCAGTTGTTTGCAAAATCCTGAAGGTTCCTGTGTTAACATTTAATTAAACCACACCCAAATCAAGAAACCACAGAAGCTAAACTCTGTGTGACTTCACCTATTCATAAACCTGTTCCTCATTACTGTAGTGCAACATTCAGGCCAAGTGCAAGGTCCTACACCTGGGCTGGGGCAATCCCAAGCACAAATGTAGGTTGGGCGAGGAATGGCTCAAGAGCAGTCTCGAGGAGAAGGACTTGAGCCATGTCAGTTGATGATAAACTCAACATGACCCAGCGATGCCTTGCAGCCCAGAAGGCAACCATGTCCTGGGCTGCATAAAACCAGTGTGACCAGCATGACAAGGGAGGTGATTCTGCCCCTCTAGGCTGCTCTCATGAGACCCCGCTTGAAGTGCTGCATCCAGTTCTAGCGCCCCCAGCATAAGAGGGAACTGCTGGAGCTGGTCCAGAGGAGGGCCAGAAGATGATCAGAAGGCACCTGCCCTATGGGGACAGGCCGAGAGAGTTGGGGCTGTTCAGCCAGGAGAAGAGAAGGCTCTAGGGTGGCCTCAGAGCAGCCTTCCAGTACCTGAAGTTCAGGGCCTACCAGAAAGCTGGAAAGGGACTTTTTACAAGGGCTTGTAGTGATAGGATGAGAAGGAATGGATTGAAGCTTGAGGAGGGCAGATTTAGACTGAACATTAGGAAGAAATTCTTTACAGTGAGGGTGGTGAGACACTGGAATAGGTTGCCTAGGGAGGTTGTGGATGCCCCTTCCCTAGAGGTGTTCAGGGCCAGTTTGGATGAGGCCTTTAGCAATCTGGTCTAGTAAAAGGTGGCCCTGTCCATGGCAGGGGGGGTGGAACTAGATGATCTTTAAGGTCCCTTCCAACCCAAACCACTCTATGAATTTATAAACACATCACCTTTATTACTTCTCTTTAGCTTTTCCAGTGACTTACAGAACAAAGAAGTTCATAGGAAATCAATTCACACTCCTCCCTGATCAATGAAGGCAGAATTCCCACACCACCCTGGATGATTCTTCTCATTTATATTACATGAATACCCTTCATTGCACAGTGATTTATAACAGCAGCTCCTATAGCTAATGTATGAGAATTTCCTTGGCATTTGAATTTTTTCTCTGTTTGCCATATTATCATGATCTTTAAGGACTTATCTACCTCTCATACAAACCTTTTAAAATGTGTGTACAACTCTTGAAAGAAAAGTGAAATGCTTCACAGAAATGCTACTACTGCATTACAATAACCAAACTGAAGAACACATCCATTAAAATATTAGAGCAATTGAGCAAAGAACACAAACTTACTTCACTGAAGGTCTAAGAATGGCACTGAAAAAGGGTGTTGCCCATTCCAAAGATCTCAGAGAAGGAAGATAGCCCAGGAGGAAGAGCCTAAGCAGGGGCAGAGTCTGAGGAAGCAAAAGTAATTAATACTAATTCAACCAGGAAGAGGTGGAGGTCTTCTCCAGGAGAAAAAAGAAAAGAAGAAGAAAAAAAATCACTCTTATACACTGTTGTGCTCCAAAGAAGCCAATTCAACTTCTGCATTTCATAATGAAGTGTTTAGCTGTTGGCTGGGCTTCAGCACATTTCCCGTGCTCTACTTCCGAGTCCAGCAAGCAGGATACAGCTCAGGGATTGGGAGCCACTGCTTTTAGCCTGAAGTTTTGGTTTGTTTTGTTTTCAAGCCAAGTGGCTGGAACAAGAGCAGACTATTACCAGTTTAAGTATGCATGTTAAAGAATCACTGTTATTAACACACACAACACATTCCCAATATGGCTACTATGTTGGCACTTCATTAAGGAAGCAGAAACGACCAGCTAGCCAACACCCAGGTTTCTAAAGAACAAGAATAGTATCACAGAGCTGTGGCCCCCTCCTCACGGTTTCATTGCAGATCAAAATGGAAAGACACAATGCAGTCTCTGTGCAGTGCAGCAAAAAGTGCAGATATAAAAACACCTTTACCTGTCAAGCCCACCACCAATGCC